>NC_141551.1:84058125-84431250 GCF_021556685.1 Rattus norvegicus
CATAGGAAGAACAACAATACCATACCCCACTAGAGTTCCCAGGGACTAAACCACCAACCAATGAGTACAGATGGAGGGACCCATGACTCCAGACACATATGTAACAGAGGATGGCATTGTCCAGCATCAATAGGAGAAAAAGTCTTTGGTCCTGTGAAAGCTCGTTTCCCCAGTGTAGGGAATGCCAGGACATTGAGGTGAGAGTGAGTGGGTGGGAGTAGGAGCAACCTCATAGATGCACAGGGAGGGAAAGGGGATCTGGGAGAGGGGGGAAGGGGATAACATTTGAAATGTAAATGTATAAAATATCCAAGAAAAACAAAATTTAAAAAAGTGGAATAATTGTCATTACAATGTTCATTATCATTCCTGCTTGGTTGCAGGAATTTTCTTTTTTTTAAAAAAAATCTATATTTTCATGAATTATTTTTGTTTGAATAAATAGTTTTAAGAAATAGAAATATTTTTGTGATGTCCTTCCTTTACCTTGGGGAAAAATATATTCTATAGTGAACTATACACTAGAAATGATCAAATTATTGATCCATGAAGAGTACACACTTTAGGGACTGGTTCGATTGACTAGTTTGACTTACACAAAGCCACAGCACATAGACAGCCATCCCCAGAGGCAAATCTGTGGGAATAAAAGAGCCTTTTCTCTAAGAACAGAATTTAGTTTGCAGGGATGAGTCTGTTTTTGCTGGGCCCACAGAAGCCCTGAGATGACTTGCTGTCTGCAGACGCTTTGATTTATAGGTAGATCTGAACATGCTTTCCCAAAGGAGAGGAACTGCTACTGTGCATGGGTTGTGGAAATAAACAATGTTGATGGCTGACAGGAGAAAAATCAATGAAAAGAACAATGGAAGATAATTTGAGTGAAAAGAAAATACTATTAAAAATTACCTCCTAAAAGAATAAGTGTACCAATCCCTGGGACTTGTGCTTAGCTGAAATTTCAGATTTAATAAGGGATCTAAGAATGAGTAAAAAAGATGGCACTAATTGGGTCATCTACATTCAGATGAGTATATTTAAAAGAGAACAAAGAAAGAAAGAAAAGAAAATCAGGGGAGGTAAAATAGTTCAGTGGGTAAAGACACTTGCCACTCAGCTGGACAACCTGATTCCTGGAACCCATGCAGTATGAGGAGAGAATTGATTTCCCCAAAATTAATTGTCCTTTGATCTAGACACATGCATGGTACCCCCCACATAAGTAAATAAATAAATTCAATAAAAGAAAGAAATGAAGTAACATACATTTTCCAGAGCATTCTTGCCTATTGTCAATCCATTACAATACAATAAAATATTAGATTTGTATTGAGGCAAAAATTGTCATATTAGATACAATAGAATTGTACATAATATGAATTAACTGCCTCACATTTATGGATTTTATAATCATATAAATAATGACTTCTTTCTTAGAAGCAAAGCTTTCCAGGAAAATAATATTTAATTGCATGTGAAGTAATATAAAAATTTTCTAGATTTTCATATTAAGGAATTTTTTTGTATCTTAATTTTTCTCCTAAAAAACTAAAACTAATTATGGTACTTTCTTTTTATGTGATTTTATGTGATGTTCCTCTTGCTGTAGGAAACAAATTATTCATTTCTCAAAACACGTTTGATGGAAAATTATATAAAGAAATCCAGCCAGATACTGAGAGGAATTTGTGGAAGATTTAAAGTATAAGAAACCATTACAAAATAAACCAATCCCATTGAGTTCCAGCCCATAACCACTTACTCAATAAGTACTGTGCTATACTTAGAAAATACAAAACTGCATATGGATTACTCCCTATGAACCAGTTGGGTAGAGATACGTAAGTAGGTCAACATTTTTATTTTTTCCTTTTTCTTTCCTGGCTTATATTTTCCTAATTAATCAATAATCAAAAAGATATATTGATATCTTCAAATACTTGTCGCTTCAGAGTTCTCTCTAGTGGCTGTTAATGTGCTAATTTACATGATAAGAGGGAAGGTAATAATTGTTTTTCTTGAAGATGACCAAATGCCTAGCAAAATCAACTCATGGAAGGAAAGTTCTGTTGGCTCAAGGTTTGAAGGAATAAAGACCATCATGACACTAAAGACATGGCAATGGGAGAATGAAGGGGATAGCTGATCATATCAGCTATCAAGAAGCAGAGGGAGTTATATTTATTCAGTCTGAGTCTCCAGCCCATAGAGCAGGTCTTCCTTGTTCAGATAAATCCCCCTGGAAATACTCCATGGAATCACACAGAGGGTTATCTCCTAGAGAGTTCTAAATCTAGCCCTGAAAATTAAATTTAACCATGACAAGTTCACCCCTTGCCAACTTCACATATAGACACATCACTTTAAATTATAAATATTTCTTGTGCTGGAGAGATGATCCCATGGTTAAGGGCACATTGTCTGCTCCCCCAGAGGATCTGGGGGATTGGGGGTCCAATATCTTCCTCTGGCTCCTGTGGACACTAGGCTTGCAAATCCTGAACATCAGATGTATATAGAGGCAAAAGACCCACTCATAAAATAAAATAATGAAATAATTGTTTTAATTGTTTTAATTGTAACATTCCTACTCTGTTTACTTGCCTTATCTCCCACTTCTGAGGGCAACCAGGGTCAATAGCAATACTCTCTATAATGCTTTGGGAATCTCTTTAACAATCCTGACCAGAAACTTCAAAGAGAGCTTGCCTTGTCTGGTACTGAGGTTTTTGTTAAATTATCTTTGGCTCTTGCAGGCAATCACTGTCAATACAAATGGGAAATTTCATTTAAACTATATATGCATATTTAAGCTCTGACTTATTTAATCTTTTTAATTATTACATGTCCCGCGCGACCTCGCCAGCAAGAATACATGGGGACACACGAATCCTTACTGCAGCTAAACATTTATTGAATCTTAAGGAGAGGCCACGCGCGCCGGCATGGCGCGGCCTATATACACCCTAGCGCGGCGCATCCACACCTGATTGGTCGCTTACCCATGATCTCATTAGGCACGCCCCGGAGTCGGCAAAGACCTGGCATGAAGGCACTCTTGCACATGCGCACACAGTTAACTTCCTGAAAGGAAGTCGGCTGGCGCAGCGGAGGCCAGCACCATCTTGTAATGGCGAAACTATCTCGGCCTACCACGTGGGGCGCAGTGGAAGCCAGCGCCATCTTGTGGTGGCGAATGTTATTGCGGCCCTCTACAATTACATTTAATTATTTGGGTGAAGGCACGTGCCACAGATTTCACGTGGAATTCAGAGGAGAGCTTTAGGAAGTCATCCCTCTTCTTCTACCATATGAGCCACAGAGATATCTCTTGGGTTCTCAGCCAGTCCCTTTACCTCAGTCTCCAAAACAGATTTTATTTTTTAAGCTAAAGAACATGTTTCCCTCTGAAGAACTCTCCAAATAAGTCAGGAGACATAAGTAAAAAGGTAAACACACACACACACACACACACACACACACACACACACACACACACACCAATATTAAAACTATGTAAATGTGTAGTTAGCCACAGTGGGAGAGGAAAAAATAACATAAAACCCTTCTGTCCCTAAATTCAGGATAGCTGCATATCAACTCAACAAGGAAAAATGGCAGCTACAAGAAAATATACTTTAAATAAATAACTCTTTATTTTATTGAAGAATCTGTATTTACAATTGGAATTTACTATCTATATCACATATACAGATATGAAACAGGATATTCCTAGTTGTTTTCTGAAAGGAAGAATTTAAACACAATAGTGTGTATTAAAATGCATAAAGGGCACTATCCTAAAGTACAGGAGAAAACTCTTGCAGAAAGATGGGCTGGGACTAGGAAGGAAAGATACAAGGTATTAAAGCAAGAAACAGCAGCCTAGCTCCTGACTGTGAGCACAGAACAGTATTCACCCTATAAATATCAAAACCAACAAAGTACCAAAATGCCATCCACTGGTATAAAAGGATTTAAACTTTAGACTCATTGGAGCAAAATCTCTAAATAAATCTTGCCATGCCTTAAGAAATGCCCTGAAGATAATCCATCAATTAAATGCTGGAAAACAGTAAAGCCGCCATCAATCTGGAATTAATTACAACTGACTCAGAACTGATTGAGGCTATGCATGCCATGGAATACAAAGATGGATGTGAAAATGTCAACTCGGACTATTTATCATAGCTCAAACTGGAGCTGCTTATGACTTTATGTCCCCTATAGTTCTCAGCAGCAATTCTGGACTTACAGAAAAGTTAGGACGGCCCATCCTTCCCAATGCCCTTCGCATTACTAGGTTATTCCCATTTGAAGTTGTTCCATGGAAGTGGCTCTGTTTGTATAGCTAATTATAACGTTAGTTTCATAGTTTATATTTATAGCTGGTTTTATTGGTTTTATTGCCAGATAGCTGTGGCTGTTTCAGGTTGTCCATACTTTGGAATTAAATGAGCATCATTTGGCCTGGGGCCTACACTTGATATATAGAATACAATCCTTCTGGTTTTCAGGTCCAGAGCAATTAATTACCAAGACCTAAAAGGTGTAAACTTGAAACTACTCTTTGTAAACATTGAGAAATAATGGAGAATGGGGAATGTTCTGGAAAAAAAAAATGAAGATGGCAAATGTTTGTCCTGTTTTGATAAACATGAATCTCAGGATAACAAGCACTTATTTGAAACTGATTTTGACAAAATTTTAAAACAGGTTTCAAAAACTGTATATTTTGTAACATCAAGGAAACCAGAGAGTCTCCTCCCACTTGGAAATCCAGTAAACACTTCTTAGCCAGATTTCACATAATTGCTTCTCCAAAATGAAAACTGAACCCAGAGCCGTCCTGACTCAGAAGCCTTAGTTTCAGAAAGGCATTTAAAATAGGAATGCATTCGAGTAAAGTTCTGGCTGCAGAGTCACCCAAGATACATCAGAGAAGTGACCGCTGGTGACCCACTCAAACATTCCTGTTGACCATTTCAGTCAGGGGCATTGTGTCACATTCATAGAGGAAATGAAAATGAGAACTGTAGAGGAAAGCACAGGATGAGCAATCCAGTGATTGCAAACATTAAGCAGGGAAGAAAGCTAGGGCGCAAAGGGCATCGTTGTAAATGCACAGCAATGGTGGTGACAGCAACATCAATGTTACTAGTTAAAAAAAAAAAGACAAGGAAAATAAAGTAGAAATCTTTGGGTAAAACAGCCAATTGCATGCAAAATAAAATTGGAAATCTCTGTATTTCCAGATGTGAAATTAAAGTTGATTATATGCGTTTTATGTTTGCCATACCTTATTTTTTAAAGTCTTGGATATAAATATTAAATTATAAAAAGGTTTATTAAAAGTACATGGTTTTTGTTGTCCTCACTGTTGTTCAGAACACACCGGCGTTTTCTGTACTAATCCTCTATTAAAGAAGAATACTACCCAATCACGGTGCTTCGGAATTTTATAATTAACATTGTAAAATTACCTTGCAGACCGCAACCCCAACATCCTCCAAGCTCTGGCAAGAATGGCAGTCCCAGTATTTGACCAAGCTCACCTAGATCCCAAATCGGTCAGGTACAAGAAATTCACAAGAACAGAGGAAGGGTTGGTTAGCCTAGAAAAAAAAAGCATGTGACTGAGATATTGACAGAGTGGAAAGGTACAAGTACATTGGAAAGGGAGGTCTAGAAGCTACAGTAAGAAGGTTAAAGGTCACTTTAGTAAAGACTCTCCACAATGAGGATGACCAATATTTCAATGAGGAAAGTACATGATCATCAGGAGTTTTCAGAAGAATGCTGCCAAAGTTTTACAGTACCCAGTAAAAAGTAGAAACAAACTGGTAAGACCTTTATTTCACCAGCCCCCAAAGAATGGTTTTAGTTTCCCAACTTTTTATTTTGCACATAAATACATTTATTTAAAATAAAAGGATAGACACATCTGACAAACACCGTGACATCATACAAGATATGTGACATGACAAACACTGGATACTATAGGATAAAATTCAAGTTTGAAAAACTTTTCTCCAAAATGAAACAACCTGGTTTTACTTTTCTCAAACCACCAGCAGTCTGAAGGCAGCAGAGACTCTTCAGTATGACAGCAGTTCTCCTCCCAGTAGCTGCTTGTTTGTGCTAATCGCTAACCTACACGGACCTTTCCTTCTGTCCTACCAACAAAATATGTCTAAATGGAAGACCCATGGCCCCTACCATGAGGCCATAGAGGGGAACTCAAGATCTTTGATCATGTTCTGTTAAGGAACCTTACCATTGGGCTGTCAGAGAGTTCAAGCCACGTGGGAAGACTGTTCTAGTTGATCAGCTAATAAGTTAATTCTTATCAGTCATGTCAACAAAACTCAGAACTACCTATCCTAATGTTTGACTGTGTTAATTACCAACTGCTGTAACTGAGATACATTGATTACCACTTCATAAAAATGAAGTGTTTTCTGCTATTTTAGGCCAGAAATGTTTAAGGTAATTTATTTTTACTCATTTGATTCTTTGACTTTATGTTTGGTTTTCTGAGTTCAGAGTCTCATCATATGGCTCAGGCTTGCCTAGAGCTCAGTGTGTAGCCCACCCTAGCCTTGAGTTCACAGCAATGTCTTTACTTCAGCTTTCCCAGTGCTGGGATTGCAGGTGTAAACCACTCTCCTGGGTTTTCAGTGATGGGATAACCTAAGTTTGATCCTGGTATTACAAGAAATATATAAACAAATATTTCTCAAGGATCCAATTATATTAATCCAATTAATATATCTGATATTATATTTAATACTACTGTCTAGATACTGAGCTAAAAATAAAGGGCCTCCATACTCAAAATAACTGGAATAACTAAGCTACGCCTGCATATATCTGCATCTAGGCTTGAGGCATCTAAGCCAGGGAGAGGGACATGAAGAGAAATGGATCTGCATTTAATGAAGAATGAGTTCCATTTTAAAATATTCATTGTATGACATTCATTGTATGATAACCAACACTGAGAACTCTTTAGACTCATGAAAGATGGAAGATTCCTCCCTTCAAAGAACTGTGTGTGATTTCATGAATGGTCATGGAAACCCAGCACCAAAAAGTTAACCTCTATATAATTTTCCAGACTAATACTCTCAATGTAAATAAATATCCTGGTTATTTCAGAGAAAGGTCCTAAGGCTCTAGAGTTTAAATGACCTGCCACTTCTTGTACAGATAGTTAAGTGGATGATGCCCAGGAAGAGTAATCCAAGAGTTGTCACATTCTCATCCTGAACTCGATCTCCTTTACATGCTATGAGGAGACACAGCTGAGATTTTACTCTAGCAGCTTCACAAGGCTTAGTCATAAATGCACAGGGCTTAGGCTCAATGTCTTCTTTCTATGCAAAACCAAAATACACTTCTCCCCACCGCCTTCACCTTGGACACTTAGCATCAGCTGGCTACCTGAGTAGAGTCTTATTCCATTGTGATCACATCTATGTAATAGGTTAATGTCTCTCTGTAACCTTCTAATCCCAGTTGCTGACACACTGGCTTGCCTGTTTTTCCACTGCCCTTGTACTTTGACTCTTACTTCCTCACCCAAGCCTGTTTCTCTTTGTTTATTTCTACAAAAATTTTAAAACGCTCTAAGCGTGGTCAAACTTTTATATTTTATTTTCTTATTTTTAAGCATTAGAACCTGATGCAAGCTTTCTATTTCACTGTATATGTCATTTCTACCTTCTGGCAAACTTTTATCGTATAGGACATGGATTTAGAAAGAAATACAACTTAAAGAATATCTGCTGAATGGCAGCTCTCTGCTAGGAGGAAGAGAAACTGCATAGTGTACATTCCAGCATTGTTCAAGTTAGGGGTGTAGAGACAAGTAAGTAAATTCTCAATCATAGAGGTGTGTGTTGCATAAAATATTGGGGAAATAATATTACACCAATATCTGGGGGAGAGGCTCAGGCAAGCCTTGATAACAGAGGAAGCTAATGCAACAGGAAAGGTAGTTCAGTGTTTAAGGAGAGTTCTTCTAGAATAAAGAATAAAGTGGGGAGAGAGTCTAGCATACTCACAGGCTATAAAAATATTCCATCTGACTGGCATGTCAAGGTACTTGACAGAAGTGAAGCTTGCAGATGACTTCAGGGATCACTGTAAGTAGTTCAGAGGGATTAAAAAATAGACTCAAAGATTTTTTTTCAACAAAAGAAGGCAATAGAAAAGTGATGAGGATACCAGTAAAGAACTCATCACCTCCTGGGAGCCACAGATTTGTAAACAAATCATTACAGAACTCTTTGTTTAGTTCTAAGAATAGTGAGCCCAGAGGCTTAGGGACACAGAGGAGAAAGCCATCACATTGCCTGCAGAGAAGAAAAGCTTTGTGTAGGTGACAGTTGAACAAGATGACAGGTAAGTGGGCGACAGTTAGTCTCTGCTGAAGGGGTGGGCCCTTTGAGTGAGACCAAGAAAAGCACCTCCAACTCATTACTCAATATGGGATTGGCCAAATATTTGCTGCTCTCTTCAAATTTCATGAATTTGTATTTCAACTCCGTCTCGGGAATTTGTCTGTCTTGTTAGAGACAGTGGATGTTAACCTACCTTTCTATTCTCAAGGATTTTGAATGTTTGTATACAGAGAACACCCATCTGGCACATTTCAGAAACAAAAATGCATTTTAGAAATATTTTCCATACACAGAAGCTGGGTATGTTTCTGGTACCTGCATTGATGGAAGCGTTATACCCTAAACACAGAATTGGAAGATATAAACAAATGCATACCATGCTTGATTGAGATGCACAGATACCCTATACTGTCTCAGTCCTCTCTCCATACAAACTCTAAACTCAAGTGCCCGTGTCACTGGTATCAAAATGAACCAATTTTCTCTTTAGCAGCAAGAAACTTAGAAAATGATTCCATTAAACAAAATATAGCATGTAATATCTTCTTGAAGTTTGGAAGTACATTGCCTAAGCACAGAAAACCATGATATTGAAGACACACAGCTGTTTTGTTAGCTCTATCTTAGTACACAAATACTGTGAGGTGTGATTGCTGGTATGTTTGGGTCACCCCAGTGCTCATGTGTTGAAGTGCTAACCTCCAATTTGGTGATATGAGAGAGAGGGTGTGCCTTGGAAACTGAATAGATCATGGGTGGAACATCCTTGAGTAAGATTAGGGACCGTGTCTCAGGGAGCCCATAAAGCTCTTCAATCTTTCTCCCCTCATGTGAGGAAGCAACAAAAACTATGTTGTATGCAACCAGATAGGGACTTTACCAATGATGCTGCCATCCAGATCTCTGTCTCCAACCTCCAGCACTATGAGAAATAACATTCTATCGTTGTAAGCCAGTCAATATGTGTTATTTTGTTATATCTGAGTCTAAGACCCACACAACATTCACTTTGCTAATAATAAAGCATGAAGAAATTAGGTTTGGATTGACAAGCCACACACTACCCTGATACATGTGGTAGTAGCTATAAAATATTGAAATAGAGATTGTATTGAGAAACTGAAAGTAGAGGGATGGAAAATAACAGGAAAAAATGAAGGGAGAATAGTGATATTAGCAAGAACAATAATGTGTTTTGTTTTCAATATAAATTTCTGAGGGCTACATGAGATGACAGTTTAATATTTTTAATTATGTGCACATGTATATGGGTTTGTGAACATGAGTATAATGTCCTCAGAGGTTCAAAGAAGACATCAGATTCTCCAAAACTGGGGTTACAAGCAGCTCTGTGCTGCCTGGTGTATGTACTAGACTTGAGTTCCAGTTTTCCATGCCCTTAAACATTAATATTTTAAAGACAGGAATGTAGTATAGCCATGAACTTAAAAGTTTTGAGCATACTAAATAGATACTGTTCTTGGTTTGTTTTCTATTACTGTAATAAACAGTTTATCATGAAGGAACATCTGGGCAAGAACTCAAGGTAGCTACCTGGAGACATGAACTGAAGCAGAAGCCACAGAGGAGCACTGTTTACTGCCTTGCTCCCCATGGCTTGCTCAGTCTGCTTTCTTACACCATCAAGGACTCCCTGTCCAGAAGTGGCATCACCCATAGTGGGCTGGGCCCTCCCACATCAACCAACTGGATCAGGAAAACGAGAGATCAGAATTTCAATCTTAAGCATGAAGCCAAGAGGAAATTGGAAGTGAGTGAGGGTATAAACTCTTAAAGCCACCCTCAGAGACATACTTCCTCCGGCAAGAATTCACTTCCTCATAAGCTCTCCAAACAGTGCCATCAACAGGGAGCCTAGTGTGAACCTATGTGGGAAACTTCTCATTTAAACTACCACAGATCTCCAGACAATAGCAGGCACAACAGTGGAGAATTATGCCTAAGCACTAACATTCTTAAGTTTATGTAACAACGATCTATTGAAACGAGTCTGGGAAACAGGGAAACTGTTGCTGCCAACTAGCTATTCAGTGCATTATAAGACAGGAATTACTTGTTTCTTAGATACACAATCTTATGGACTCTCTGGTGCTTTGGTAGGAGACGTTTACCATCATTCCCACGCAAAACAAATTTCTTCTTAGTATAGGGCTAGGATGTAGCACGGAAGTGCCTAACTAGCCTACTCAGGACTGTAGATTTAACACCAAATCAAACACTGCCAAAACAAACAGAAAGACAAAAAAATCCTTTCTAAGCCTTAATATGATCTCAGGGTTCATGATACATTGAAAATTTAACAGCAAACAGCTAAGTTAATATAAAGTGGGTTGGAGAACATATATATTACTCAAGGACAAAGTACATGAGAAAGCACGGGAAGAAACATAGGACAGATTTTTGCTTCATGATTACAGATGTTTCAGTTCACAGTCCTTGGCTCCATTACTTTTTCAGGGCAGACAAAAGAGAAGGAGAGTGACAGACAGGAGGCCTGGAAAAGACAGCACTCCCCAAGAACACCTCTCTGCTGGCAGTCCCCTAAATCCTGCTAAATTTCAACCCTTAAAGTTTCCAGAACCTCTCAAGACAGCACCACCAATCAAAAACCAAGGATGAAACACATGAGCCACACTGGCAATGCATGACTAGAAAGTAGCACAGGGTAAGAAATCCTGGCTTGGATCACTAAAATTTTATATTCGTTCATTAAATAAACTAAAACATGTATAGATGATCATCTTTCAGCCCTGAAGAATGCCCTTACAAATTTCTCTATTTTGCCTTTTATTTTGTTAGTTATCAAGCATAAAAAGAAAAATATACAAAGGTTGTCTACACTCAAATGAACAGCCTTGGACACAGGTGTGTATGAGCAACACTGAATGACTGCTGTATATATTATACACAATGTATATATTTGAGAGGGAACTGAGGACATGAGTGTTGGTTAGCTTTTGTCAACTCAACACAAGCTAGAGTCATTTGAGAAAAGGGAATGTCAACTAACACAATGCCACCAACAGATTTTCTGGTATACAGACAGGGCAGCATTTTCTTGATTGATGATTGATGTGGGAAGGTTCAGGCTACTGGGCAAGGTGCCATCCATGGGCAGGTAACCCTGGGGTATATAAGAAAGTATACTGATCCCCCCAGGTGGGGCAGTCTCTGAATGGCCATTCCTTCAGTCTCTGCTCTGCACATTGTCGCCATATTTCCTCCTGTGACTATTTTTGTCCTCCCTTCTAAGAAGGTCCACACTTTGGTCTTCCTTCTTTTGAGCTTCATGTGGTCTGTGAATTGTATCTTGGGTATTCCAAGCTTTTGGGCTAATATCCACTTATCAGTGAGTGCATACCATGTGTGTTCTTTTGTGACTGGGTAACCTCACTCAGGACGATATTTTTTAATTTCATTAATTTGCCTAAGAATTTCATGAAGTCTTTGTTTTTAATAGCTGAGTAGTATTCCATTGTGTAAATGTATTGTCTTTATCCATTCCTTCATTGAAGGGCATCTGGGTTCTTTCCAGCATCTGGCTATTATAAATAAGGCTGCTATGAACATAGTGGAGCATGTGTCCTTGTTGTGTGTTAGAGCATCTTTTGGGTATATGCCCAAGAGAGGTATAGCTGGATCCTCAGCCAGTTCAATGTCCATTTCTGAGGAACTTCCAGACTGATTTCCAGAGTGGCTGTACCAGCTCACAATCCCACCAGCAATGGAAGAGTGTTCCTCTTTCTCTACATCCTCACCAGCATCTGCTGTCACCTGAGTTTTTGATATTAGCCATTCTGACTGGTATGAAGTGGAATCTCAGGGTTGTTTTGATTTGCAGTTCCCTGATGACTAAGAATGTTGAGCATTTCTTTTGGTGTTTCTCAGCCATTAGATATTTCTCAGTTAAGAATTCTGTGTTTGGGGTTGGGGATTTAGCTCAGTGGTAGAGCACTTGCCTAGCAAGCGCAAGGCCCTGGGTTCGGTCCCCAGCTCTGAAAAAAAGAATAAAAAAAAAAAGAATTCAGTGTTTAGTTTTGTACCCCATTTTTAATAGGGTTATTTGATTCTCTGGAGTCTAACTTCTTGAGTTCTTTGTATATTTTGGATATTAGCCCTCTATCAGATGTAGGATTGGTAAAGATCTTTTCCTAATCTGTTGGTTGTCATTTTGTCCTAATGATGGTGTCCTTTATCTTACAAAAGCTTTGCAGTTTTATGAGGTCTCATTTGTCAATTCTTGATCTTAGAGCACAAGCCATTAGTGTTCAGGAAATTTTCCCCTGTGCCCATGTGTTTGATGCTCTTCCCCACTTTTTCTTCTATTAGTTTGAGTGTATCTGGTTTTACGTGGAAGTCCACATGGACTTGATCTTTGTACAAGGTGAGAAGAATTAATTGATTTACATTCTTCTACATGCTGACCTCCAGTTGAACCAGCACCATTTGTTGAAAATGCTATCTTTTTTTCTACTGAATGATTTTAGTTTCTTTGTCAATGATCAAGTGACCATAGGGTTCATTTCTGGGTCTTCCATTCTATTTCATTGATCTACCTCCCTGTCTCTGTACCAATACCATCCAGTTTTTATCACTATTGCTCTGTAATACAGCTGGAAGTTAGGGATGGTGATTCCCCCAGAAGTTCTCTTATTGTTGAGGATAGTTTTGCTATCCCCGGTTTTTTGTTATTCCAAATTAATTTCCAAATTGCTCTTTCTAACTCTGTGAAGAATTGACTTGGGACTTTGATGGAATTGCAATGAATCTGTGGATTGTTTTCAGCAAGATGGCCATTTTTACTATACATATCCTGCACCTCAGATATCTATTTACATTATGATCCATAACAGTAGCAAAATTACCATTATGAGGTAGCAACAAAATAATTTTCCCCATAACAACCTGAGGAAATGTATTAAAAGGTCACAGAATTAGAAAAGTTGAGAACCACTGAATTAGAGGTGTAGCTTCACTAGAGGAGGTATGTCCTTGAAATCAGACTTAGAAGTATCATTCCCAGTGTGCTCTTTCTGCCTCCTGCTTTTGCATCAAGATGTGAGCTCTCAGTGTTTCGTGCTGCCATGCATTGACTCTGTCATCACCGACTCTAACTCTCTGAAACAAAAACCCCAACTGAACTCTTTTATAAGTTTCCTTGGTCATGGTGTTTTATCATAGTAGCAAAAGGTAATGAAACAGCTGGGCATGGTGGTGCATTCCTTTAATCCCAGCACTGAGGAGGCAAATACAGAGGGATCTCTGAGTTCAAGGCCCTCCTGGTCTGCAAAACCAGTCCCTTGACAGTCAGGGCTTCACAGAAAAACCCTGTCTCAACAAACAAAAGTACAACAACAAAAAAAAGGGGGAATAAAAGTATCTAAGACAGAAGTTGGTACCAAGAAGTGGAGTATTGCTATGAAGAACCTGACCATGTGGTTAATCTGTAGGAATGTGGAAGACTTTTGAAGTTTGAGCTAGAAAAGCTGTTGGTTGCTGTACACAGAGCTTAACGGCCCATCAGTAGGAGTCTGAGATTTTTCTCTGTCACCAGTCTATTAGTTTGGGTTCTCTAAGGGAACAAAGCTGATAGAATGAACGTATATTTATAGGGAATTTATTAAAGCAACTTATATGTTGTGGTCTACATAGTCCAACAATGTCTGTTTCCAACAGAAAGGTGAAGGATGTGGTCATTGTATGTCCATGAGACTGGATGTCCCAGCACTCACAATCTGGAGCTGGAGCCTCGAGTAATTCCTGTAGAGCTGCTGGTATTCAGTCTATTTAGATCCCAAAGAAGTAGGTCTCAATAACAGTGAAGGAATGCCTCAGAAACAGGTTAGGGGCTCTAGTCTCCAGAGGCCTTTTCATCAGTGGTGAAATAATGAAATGAAATCTCATTCAGTCTCTCATAAAAGCCTGCGTATTCTGTCATAGTAAGGCTCCTTCTTCTACTGGGACCTCTTTAACATCAGTGAAGGAGAGGCTGCTTCTCTTCAGTGGCTTTAGGAGTCAGAAAGAAGTTACTGCGGACAGCTGAAATAAGTTGTTCTTACTCATTTACTTACTAGATTTAGAATCACATAAGAGGTGCGATTGGTTGTGTCTGTGAGGACTTTTTAAAAGAGGATTAACTAAGGGAGGTATTGCCTACCCTCAGGATGGGCGATACCACTTACCAGGTGCTCCCAATATAAAGAAGTCTGAGAAAAAGAGTAGCAAGTGCTTACCTTTGCTTCCTTCTGAGCCAATGTACTTGTAGCTGTGCTGCCATCCATGGACAACAACTGACTCCAGCTTCTTCAACCTTCTAACGTGCTCTCAGCGCCAGCTACCCTCCAGGTAGCTTCCAGGCTTCCAGTACCAGATTGGTACTACCGAGATATTCAGCTTCATGAACTTCTCTCCCTCTCTACCAAGTACAGACATTGCTGGACTATCCAGCACACTGCATGCAAGATGATCTAGACTCAGATTAACTTCACATAAGAAGGGCTAAGAAAGATCAACCATATTAAATGAGTGTGAGGTAGGTACAGTGAACTATGGGTGAGTAAACCAAGTTTTGTTGTCAATCAACTTGCTTCATGTTTGCAATGCTTTGCCACTAAAACTGAACAATACACAAGCCCTCAAGAGTAAGAGGGAGGCCTGAGGTTATCTTTCATCATCATGTTTCTCTAGTTTTCTTTCTAGCTTCCACTCTTCTACTTCATTTTCTTCGAATTCAGTCTTTACTTCCAATTTCAAAGTGGGTCTATGCCTTTTCAAGATTCAAGTTTCATGCTCTATAATAAGATTTAATAATATATTCTTCCTTTAAAATGCCTCCTTCTTTGTTTATTTTTCATATATCTTAATAGTAGCTAATTTTAATGGAGGAACTTAAGTGCTAAAGCATTCTCCAGTATGTATTCTTACTATCTCATTTACTGTCTCATTAGAATGTCATCTGTTCTTAGGTTTGTAAAGATTACAAAGCCCATTCTAGGCTGGGCATGGTGGTACACATGTGTGTAACCCCAGCTCCCAGGAAAGCTAAAGCAAGAAAATCAGAAGTTCAAGGGTAGCCGCAGCAAGATCCTATTTCAAAATAGGATTTAAAAGGGCCAAGAATGTAGTTCAATAAACTGAGTGCTTACCTACCACATACAAGGTCCTGGGCTCAATTGACAACATTGAAAAATCTAATACTAATAATAAATAAAAACCCATGACATTTTATTTTAAAATGAAAAAGAAAAGAAACAATAAGCTCCTGAAATTTACCTGGGCTTCACAAACAATAAGGCAGAGATTGAATGTAGAACATCCCATGTGCCTGTCTAAATCCACACTCTTAATCACTGTGTAAGCTGTCACCAGGATCATCAAATTAGGATTGCCAGACATTGAAGAAATAACCTTATGAATAGACCTTTAAAATCTTGGTTTTCGTCCCTTTCCACACTGATTTCAATCATTATATAGCCCAGGCCGATCTTAAATTTGTGACCCTTCTGTCTCCCAGCCTCCCTGAGCGATGACTACAAAAGTACACATCACACACCCAGCTAACTTTAACCACATACATCTCAGCCTATGATAAGTAACATGCTGATCATTACTATTCTATAAACTTGATATTTACTTCATCTTCTTTAGTAAAATTGAGCACTGTCATGTGTTATCTTAATTTTACAGTACAGTCACTGATTCACAGCATAGCTGTTTTGATTCAGCTACACAGGATAGAGTCTAGACTCAAACCCATGACTTCTAACTCCAGACTCCTGGTATGTGTAGACTCCTGGTTACTGGCATATCTCATTCCTCCACCATGGTCCATATGTTAGACTTTTCCATAGTAAACAAATGTCTAGCACTAGAGAGAAATGTTGTAAAAATATACTAACTCTTGAAACAAAGAGGAAAAAATCAAGCAAATCCATTTTGATGACAAGCTTCCTAACAGTATAAGAAGCAGCAGTTATATTCAACTTTCATGGACAGAGCATTCCTCAACCTGATAATGCTGCATATATATAACAATTCTATAGCCAACCTCATGATAACTGGGGGAAAAAAACACCTCAGAGCCTTTTTTACTAAGTTCAAGACCAAGATAAGAGTCTCTACTCTCTCCATTCCTATGCAAAAATTTCAATTTAATAAAAAAGAATATTTTAGTTGTAGAATCTAAATGATGGGAAAATGATAGTTCACATTATCCAAAAGTCCTTAACTTTTATGTTTCAAAAAAATTTAAGTGTTGGAGAACATAGCAACCATGAACTCATAGCATCTGTGCTACTACACTGGTTTCACAGAACCTGAGCCTTCTTAACAGTCAAGCAGGGATGAGGGGTGATTCACATGGCCTTATCACATACTGCTTATCTTGTTGACACCAAACGTACCCTGGAAAGGTAAAGCAGAGTATTTAATTGTGCACCCACCAGTGAGACACCCAGGCTCTTATGGTTAGTTCCAAACTCAGGACAAAACAGACAGCCCTTATTAAACTCCACGGATCACCAAACAAAACCAAAACTAGTATAAAGGGGGACAAGATTTATAGGGGTGTGGGGTGGTCAATAAACAGAAGACTGTGAAGGAAGAGAGGGTTCAGAACGCATAGTATAAATGTATGAAATAGTAAACAAACAAAATCTGCTGATAAAAAGAAACAAATGGACATTATTTCAATACAAAAAGAAAGAAATTTAAACTGTTGTGAAATCTTTCCTGAAAAATATTTATTACATATTGCAGAAATATTTACCAATGCTTCTCTATTTCAGATATTGACATAGGCTAGAAAGATAGCTGACAGATGAGATTAATAATCACACAGAACAGGCTTATGGTCCATGTCCCTCACTCAAGATGAGGACTAGATATTCTTTTAGTAGGAACAAGACCCACAAGGCCAAGCCTGAGTGTCTCTCCCATGTGCAGGTGGAGCACTAGTAATTCAACACTATGAAATGAATTAGAGAGCCAATCATAAAACTGCCCATTCACTACTAATTTCTACCACTTCCACACACTTAAAAATATTATCTCACCCTAAGAAACTTGGCTACCCAAGTACAACAGAGCTAAACCAAAGAATCCTGTTTACTCTGTTATGTTTGTTGATTTTCCATCACTGCGATAAAAACACTTGAAAAACTTAACGGAGAACATTTATTTTGGCCCACAATTTGAGAAGATTTCAGGCTTTGGCAACTTGGCCCCATATGCTCGGGAAAAACATTATATTGGTAGAAGCACATAATGGAGGATAGCTGTTCACTTTGTGACCAACCAGGAAGTAGAAAAAATACAGGTAGGGGTCCTGGATAGTATGACCCCATCAGGTACCTCAGTAAAAATACTTTCCGGTGTCTAAAACATGAGCCCAGGGGCACTTTATATGTAAGCCACACTATCTGTAGAACTTACTGTCATTTCAAATCACTTTGATTACACTAAAAGGAACTGAAAGAGTACCAACTATAAACTTCAAATAAACAGTCACTGGTGAACTCCACAGGTGTTCATCCCAAGGATAAATCATCAACCATAGTCACAGACACAGTTCATTAAAATCAGAAGCAACACCTGAAGCTGCTTTCTCCTGGAATTCCACTTCCCTTTGTATTTTGTTCTATTAAAAGAGAAGAAGATAAAGTTATAAGTGGCTTGCCTAGATTGGCACATTACCTGCAGTGCCTCTGTGGAAGTGTCTTGCTCTGAAGTGTGGCGTTCTTAGAGAAGCGTTCAGAATTACAGAAGGTTTAACCTAAACTCCACTCAGTAAATGATCTGGTCTCCAGGAAACAAAGTACAAGACAGCATGAGCAGTACTGGCCACCGGCAGGTGCATGTATCCTCTCTGAGTAATCAATACAGAGCCATTCAAGTTGAATTCACAAAAGTTACTCTAGCCACTGTCCATCTCTGTTCAGTCTCTCCCATCCAAGCACCCACACTCTCCTTCTTTGAGGTTGATTCAAGTCTTTCCTCAAGTAACAGAACTTCCTGTAATCATTCTTCTTCAAACTGAAGAATGTACTTGTTTAAACGCTCATAGTTATAAACAGAAGAAAGGGAGGAAGAGGAGAAGGGAGGGGCAAAGAGAAAAACAAGATACAAGTTGTTTGATAGTGTTAAGGATAACAGGAGAATGTTCAAAGAGCTTTATAAGGGTATAGACGTAGTATTTTAATTTTAAAGGCGACAGAATGGCACGAGATACGACTCAGTTTCTTTTTACCACAGTGGTTCTCAGCCTTCCTAATGCTGTGATCTGCAACCCTTCAATACAGTTAGTTCTTCATGTTGTGGTGATTGCCAACCATAGATTACTTCATGGCTACTTCATAGCTATAAGTTTTATACTTTTATGAATCATAATGTAAATATCTGACATGAATGATATCTGATATGTGATCCTCCAAAGGGGTCATGACCTACAGATTGAGAACCATGGCTTTATCATATTATTAAATTTTTCCAGCTTTTATACAGAACTGTTGCTGTGCTTCTGATATACTCCCACTCCAACTTTCCTGTAGAGACCCTTAAGCTGTCATCTAATTATGAATCAAGGAAGTCTATGCAGCAGGAAGTAACTGAATGCCTGAGTTCATAAAACCCTTCAGTTTTTCTGTTAAACATAATTAGAGTTCCCCTGTTGTCACAAGACTGTGAGGTCTAATAGAGGATGCTTCATAATAGCTTGAAGCAAGAAGTTAGTGGATCTTACACACTATGCAGACCTGGTCAGTGTCCTGTGTGACTGTCTCAACTCATCTCTGGAGGTTGGCGTGCAGACTTTGAGTAAAGTTTTCTAGGATCTCTACAAGTAGGAGCTGGAAAAAGTGCCTTCAATGTTTTCTTAAAAGAACTTGAAGTGTCTAATCCAATTTCTAAGGCAAAACTTCAACAGAGAAAGAGGAAGAAAAAAGGAAGAGAATAGCTGGGAAAGGAGATAAAAAAAAACTATTCCTGTTAGTAACAAGGTTGCAGCAGGCAGAGTCCACAGTGAGTCCACAGTTTGGTATGTCTCTCTCAATCAAGTTCCAAGAACAGAAACCTTTGACTCCAGACACACCCAGGCCTCACTTTGAGCGTTTCTCCAGCTCTGCTTAAATATGCATTGACTGGCTATCTATGACACCATTAAGAAGGCTGGCACTGTAGCATCTAGAAATGACCTAAGTATCAGGACAATGTGTGATACATGCAAACACTATGCCCTTTTGTACAAGGGACTTGAACATCTCAGATAATCAGCTGGGCCATACCGAGAACCACTCACTCAGAAGCTACTCCTAGCCTTCAAACTGAATCAATCTATCTCTCTCTGTCTCTCCCCCCCCCCCCGTGTGTGTGTGTGTGTGTGTGTGTGTGTGTGTGTGTGTGTGTATGTGTGTGTGTGTGTATGTGTGTGTGTGTGTGTGTGTTAAGAAGGGCAGGCAGCACAGAAGTCTCAAGATGTTTCTCTCATTCCCTTGTCAACACAATGGTCTTTATTTATCTAAGTGAACTACAATAGACTTCAGGTTCACCTCTCCCAAAACTCAATTGATTTATTGAAATTCTAACAACCAAAATGATGGTAAGGAAATGAAGAGTGTGTCCTTCTGAATGGAGTTAGTGTCCTGATAGCAGAAACTCAGAGAGCTGTCTAGCCACTAGAAAACACATCACCTATGAACCAGAAAAGGTATACTCCTCTGTCATCAAATATGCCGGCATTTTGATCTGGAGCTTGCCAGGCCCCAGAACAATTAAGACATATTGTATGATCTTTCCAATTAATGGTACAACTGTCCCTTGGTATTCATGTACTATAAGTTCTTGGACCTTTCACAGCTGCCAAAATCCTCAGATAGTGTTTACATGTAACACACACTATCCTAGGTGGTCTTCTCTAGATGCTACATCACCAATGTGAAGAAAGAGTTGTCCCACCATACCTTTGTAGGAATAATAGCAATTGGGAGAGTTTGAGCCTGCCGAGTACGTTTGGCTGAATCCACAGATGTGGAACCTTAGATGCAGTGAGGTGACAAACTATTGTAACAACAGACGATCCAAGCAGATGTGTGTTTCCACACATTTAAGATGCAAATACCCATAAAGTTGTGTACATAAAACGGTAGAGAAGGGCCAGTGAGATGGTTCAGAGGATATAGGTGCTTGCTGTCAAATGCTATGATCTGAGTTCAACTCAGGGCACCCACATGCTGGAAGTAGAAAACAGACTACCCAAGTTGCCCTTCAACTTTCACATGGGCACTGTAACATTTGTACCCATGTACAACACACAGACTACACACATTGGGGGGGGGGGGCGGAGTGAGAGAGAGAGAGATCAAAACAGTAAAGCAAACTTAATTTCTGGTCAAATGTAACCATGAGTAGGAATGCTACTTTTGCTTACTGGGAAAAGAAAATGAGTAAGTAAACTTTTATATCCAATCCTTTAAGCATGTTTTCACGTAACAATGGATGTTGAAAGAAATGACTTACGAGTTAAATCACAGATACATAATTTGCAGACTATGAGCAGATACACACTGCTTATAGACTATCATGTCCTGGTTATTCCTCATTAAGAGAATTTCAGTTTTCATACAATGGCAATGTGCCAAGCCTTAAAAACAAAAGAACAGGGCTTGGCCAATAGCTCATGACTCAGAGGGTAAGATGGCTCATGGTTTGGTGAATAATTTGTTGCTGTGAATCATGAGTGTCAGAAGCCATCTAGGAAAGACTGTGTGACCAGCAAATGAGTTTCCTGGAGATGGCCCATCATTTTGCATAACTTCAATGGGTGCCTCTTTCTGCTGATATGCCCACCCTACTGGGCAAATTCTTTGCAGATCAGCATGAAGATGAACTTTCATGAATTAATGCTGTTTAGATGAATTAAGGGCTTTATAAAATTCCTGACTTGTCCAAATACTTTTAAGAAGAATGTGTACACACCCGCGGATCCCGGCCCGCAGCAGCTCTCTGCCCCGAGACCCTGCGAGAGAGAGACCCAACCGCCTGGTCAGGTGGGCACTCCTGAGGCTGCAGAGCGGAAGAGACCACCAACACTGCTCACCCCTGCCCACATCCCTGGCCCAAGAGGAAACTGTATAAGGCCTCTGGGCTCCCGTGGGGGAGGGCCCAGGAGCGGCAGGACCCCTGTGCCTGAGACACCACCAGAACCTGAAGGAAACAGACCGGATAAACAGTTCTCTGCACCCAAATCCCGTGGGAGGGAGAGCTGAACCTTCAGAGAGGCAGACAAGCCTGGGAAAGCAGAAGAGACTGCTCTCTGCACACACATCTCGGACGCCAGAGGAAAAAGCCAAAGACCATCTGGAACCCTGGTGCACTGAAGCTCCTGGAAGGGGCGGCACAGGTCTTCCTGGTTGCTGCCGCTGCAGAGAACCCGTGGGCAGCACCCCACGAGAGAACTTGAGCCTCGGGACCACAGGTAAGACCAAATTTTCTGCTGCAAGAAAGCTGCCTGGTGAACTCAAGACACAGGCCCACAGGAACAGCTGAAGACCTGTAGAGAGGAAAAACTACACGCCCAAAAGCAGAACACTCTGTCCCCATAACTGACTGAAAGAGAGGAAAACAGGTCTACAGCACTCCTGATACACAGGCTTATAGGACAGTCTAGCCACTGTCAGAAATAGCAGAACAAAGTAACACTAGAGATAATCTGATGGCGAGAGGCAAGCGCAGGAACCCAAGCAACAGAAACCAAGACTACATGGCACCATCGGAGCCCAATTCTCCCATCAAAACAAACATGGAATATCCAAACACACCAGAAAAGCAAGATCTAGTTTCAAAATCATTTTTGATCATGATGCTGGAGGACTTCAAGAAAGCCGTGAAGAACTCCCTTAGAGAAGAAGTAGAAGCCTACAGAGAGGAATCTCAAAAATGCCTGAAAGAATCGCAAAAATCCCTGAAAGAATTCCAGGAAAACATAAATAAACAAGTAGAAGCCCATAGAGAGGAGACACAAAAATCCCTGAAAGAATTCAAGGAAAACACAATCAAACAGTTGAAGGAATTAAAAATGGAAATAGAAGCAATCAAGAAAGAACACATGGAAACAACCCTGGATATAGAAAACCAAAAGAAGAGACAAGGAGCTGTAGATACAAGCTTCACCAACAGAATACAAGAGATGGAAGAGAGAATCTCAGGAGCAGAAGATTCCATAGAAATCATTGACTCAACTGTCAAAGATAATGTAAAGCGGAAAAAGCTACTGGTCCAAAACATACAGGAAATCCAGGACTCAATGAGAAGATCAAACCTAAGGATAATAAGTATAGAAGAGAGTGAAGACTCCCAGCTCAAAGGACCAGTAAATATCTTCAACAAAATCATAGAAGAAAACTTCCCTAACCTAAAAAAAGAGATACCCATAGACATACAAGAAGCCTACAGAACTCCAAATAGATTGGACCAGAAAAGAAACACCTCCCGTCACATAATTGTCAAAACACCAAACGCACAAAATAAAGAAAGAATATTAAAAGCAGTAAGGGAAAAAGGTCAAGTAACATATAAAGGGAGACCTATCAGAATCACACCAGACTTCTCGCCAGAAACTATGAAGGCCAGAAGATCCGGGACTGATGTCATACAGACCCTAAGAGAACACAACTGCCAGCCCAGGTTACTGTATCCAGCAAAACTCTCAATTAACATTGATGGAGAAACCAAGATATTCCATGACAAAACCAAATTTACACAATATCTTTCTACAAATCCAGCACTACAAAGGATAATAAATGGTAAAGCCCAACATAAGGAGGCAAGCTATACCCTAGAAGAAGCAAGAAACTAATCGTCTTGGCAGCAAAACAAAGAGAATGAAAGCACACAAACATAACCTCACATCCAAATATGAATATAACGGGAAGCAATAATCACTATTCCTTAATATCTCTCAATATCAATGGCCTCAACTCCCCAATAAAAAGACATAGATTAACAAGCTGGATACGCAACGGGGACCCTGCATTCTGCTGACTACAGGAAACACACCTCAGAGACAAAGACAGACACTACCTCAGAGTGAAAGGCTGGAAAACAACTTTCCAAGCAAATGGTCAGAAGAAGCAAGCTGGAGTAGCCATTCTAATATAAAATAAAATCAATTTCCAACTAAAAGTCATCAAAAAAGATAAGGAAGGACACTTCATATTCATCAAAGGAAAAATCCACCAAGATGAACTCTCAATCCTAAATATCTATGCCCCAAATACAAGGGCACCTACATACGTAAAAGAAACCTTACTAAAGCTCAAAACACACATTGCACCTCACACAATAATAGTGGGAGATTTCAACACCCCACTCTCATCAATGGACAGATCATGGAAACAGAAATTAAACAGAGATGTAGACAGACTAAGAGAAGTCATGAGCCAAATGGACTTAACGGATATTTATAGAACATTCTATCCTAAAGCAAAAGGATATACCTTCTTCTCAGCTCCTCATGGTACTTTCTCCAAAATTGACCATATAATTGGCCAAAAAACGGGCCTCAACAGGTACAGAAAGATAGAAATAATCCCATGCGTGCTATCGGACCACCACGGCTTAAAACTGGTCTTCAATAACAATAAGGGAAGAATGCCCACATATACGTGGAAATTGAACAATGCTCTACTCAATGATAACCTGGTCAAGGAAGAAATAAAGAAAGAAATTAAAAACTTTTTAGAATTTAATGAAAATGAAGATACAACATACCCAAACTTATGGGACACAATGAAAGCTGTGCTAAGAGGAAAACTCATAGCGCTGAGTGCCTGCAGAAAGAAACAGGAAAGAGCATATGTCAGCAGCTTGACAGCACACCTAAAAGCTCTAGAACAAAAAGAAGCAAATACACCCAGGAGGAGTAGAAGGCAGGAAATAATCAAACTCAGAGCTGAAATCAACCAAGTAGAAACAAAAAGGACCATAGAAAGAATCAACAGAACCAAAAGTTGGTTCTTTGAGAAAATCAACAAGATAGATAAACCCTTAGCCAGACTAACGAGAGGACACAGAGAGTGCGTCCAAATTAACAAAATCAGAAACAAAAAGGGAGACATAACTACAGATTCAGAGGAAATTCAAAAAATTATCAGATCTTACTATAAAAACCTATATTCAACAAAACTTGAAAATCTTCAGGAAATGGACAATTTCCTAGACAGATACCAGGTATCGAAGTTAAATCAGGAACAGATAAACCAGTTAAACAACCCCATAACTCCTAAGGAAATAGAAGCAGTCATTAAAGGTCTCCCAACCAAAAAGAGCCCAGGTCCAGACGGGTTTAGTGCAGAATTCTATCAAACCTTCATAGAAGACCTCATACAAATATTATCCAAACTATTCCACAAAATTGAAACAGATGGAGCCCTACCGAATTCCTTCTACGAAGCCACAATTACTCTTATACCTAAACCACACAAAGACACAACAAAGAAAGAGAACTTCAGACCAATTTCCCTTATGAATATCGACGCAAAAATACTCAATAAAATTCTGGCAAACCGAATTCAAGAGCACATCAAAACAATCATCCACCATGATCAAGTAGACCTCATCCCAGGCATGCAGGGATGGTTTAATATACGGAAAACCATCAACGTGATCCATTATATAAACAAACTGAAAGAACAGAACCACATGATCATTTCATTAGATGCTGAGAAAGCATTTGACAAAATTCAACACCCCTTCATGATAAAAGTCCTGGAAAGAATAGGAATTCAAGGCCCATACCTAAACATAGTAAAAGCCATATACAGCAAACCAGTTGCTAACATTAAACTAAATGGAGAGAAACTTGAAGCAATCCCACTAAAATCAGGGACTAGACAAGGTTGCCCACTCTCTCCCTACTTATTCAATATAGTTCTAGAAGTTCTAGCCAGAGCAATCAGACAACAAAAGGAGATCAAGGGGATACAGATCTGAAATGAAGAGGTCAAAATATCACTATTTGCAGATGACATGATAGTATATTTAAGTGATCCCAAAAGTTCCACCAGAGAACTACTAAAGCTGATAAACAACTTCAGCAAAGTGGCTGGGTATAAAATTAACTCAAATAAATCAGTTGCCTTCCTCTATACAAAAGAGAAACAAGCCGAGAAAGAAATTAGGGAAACGACACCCTTCATAATAGACCCAAATAATATAAAGTACCTCGGTGTGACTTTAACCAAGCAAGTAAAAGATCTGTACAATAAGAACTTCAAGACACTGAGGAAAGAAATTGAAGAAGACCTCAGAAGATGGAAAGATCTCCCATGCTCATGGATTGGCAGGATTAATATAGTAAAAATGGCCATTTTACCAAAGCAATCTACAGATTCAATGCAATCCCCATCAAAATACCAATCCAATTCTTCAAAGAGTTAGACAGAACAATTTGCAAATTCATCTGGAATAACAAAAAACCCAGGATAGCTAAAGCTATCCTCAACAATAAAAGGACTTCAGGGGGAATCACTATCCCTGAACTCAAGCAGTATTACAGAGCAATAGTGATAAAAACTGCATGGTATTGGTACAGAGACAGACAGATAGACCAGTGGAATAGAATTGAAGACCCAGAAATGAACCCACACACCTATGGTCACTTGATTTTTGACAAAGGAGCCAAAACCATCCAATGGAAAAAAGATAGCATTTTCAGCAAATGGTGCTGGTTCAACTGGAGGGCAACATGTAGAAGAATGCAGATCGATCCATGCTTATCACTCTGTACAAAGCTTAAGTCCAAGTGGATCAAGGACCTCCACATCAAACCAGACACACTCAAACTAATAGAAGAAAAACTAGGGAAGCATCTGGAACACATGGGCACTGGAAAAAATTTCCTGAACAAAACACCAATGGCTTATGCTCTAAGATCAAGAATCGACAAATGGGATCTCATAAAACTGCAAAGCTTCTGTAAGGCAAAGGACACTGTGGTTAGGACAAAACGCCAAACAACAGATTGGGAAAAGATCTTTACCAATCCTACAACAGATAGAGGACTTATATCCAAAATATACAAAGAACTCAAGAAGTTAGACCGCAGGGAGACAAATAACCCTATTAAAAAATGGAGTTCAGAGCTAAACAAAGAATTCACAGCTGAGGAATGCCGAATGGCTGAGAAACACCTAAAGAAATGTTCAACATCTTTAGTCATAAGGGAAATGCAAATCAAAACAACCCTGAGATTTCACCTCACACCAGTGCGATTGGCTAAGATCAAAAACTCAGGTGACAGCAGATGCTGGCGAGGATGCGGAGAAAGAGGAACACTCCTCCATTGTTGGTGAGGTTGCAGACTGGTAAAACCATTCTGGAAATCGGTCTGGAGGTTCCTCAGAAAATTGGACATTGAACTACCTGAGGATCCAGCTATACCTCTCTTGGGCATATACCCAAAAGATGCCTCAACATATAAAAGAGACACGTGCTCCACTATGTTCATCGCAGCCTTATTTATAATAGCCAGAAGCTGGAAAGAACCCAGATGCCCTTCAACAGAGGAATGGATACAGAAAATGTGGTACATCTACACAATGGAATATTACTCAGCTATCAAAAACAACGAGTTTATGAAATTCGTAGGCAAATGGTTGGAACTGGAAAATATCATCCTGAGTGAGCTAACCCAATCACAGAAAGACATACATGGTATGCACTCATTGATAAGTGGCTATTAGCCCAAATGCTTGAATTACCCTAGATCCCTAGAACAAACGAAACTCAAGACGGATGATCAAAATGTGAATGCTTCACTCCTTCTTTAAATGAGGAAAAAGAATACCCTTGGCAGGGAAGGGAGAGGCAAAGATTAAAACAGAGACTGAAGGAACACCCATTCAGAGCCTGCCCCACATGTGGCCCATACATATACAGCCACCCAATTAGACAAGATGGATGAAGCAAAGAAGTGCAGGCTGACAGGAGCTGGATGTAGATCGCTCCTGAGAGACACAGCCAGAATACAGCAAATACAGAGGCGAATGCCAGCAGCAAACCACTGAATTGAGAATAGGTCCCCTGTTGAAGGAATCAGAGAAAGAACTGGAAGAGCTTGAAGGGGCTCGAGACCCCATATGTACAACAATGCCAAGCAACCATAGCTTCCAGGGACTAAGCCACTACCTAAATACTATACATGGACTGACCCTGGACTCTGACCCCATAGGTAGCAATGAATATCCTAGTAAGAGCACCAGTGGAATGGGAAGCCCTGGGTCCTGCTAAGACTGAACCCCCAGTGAACTAGACTATGGGGGGAGGGCGGCAATGGGGGGAGGGTTGGGAGGGGAACACCCATAAGGAAGGGGAGGGGGGAGGGTGATGTTTGTCCGGAAACCGGGAAAGGGAATAACACTTGAAATGTATATAAGAAATACTCAAGTTAATAAAAAAAAAAAAGAAGAAGAAGAATGTGTAAGGAGATGGTTTTAGTTGTTATACCAGAAAGATATAATAAAGTTATTTTCAGGAGTAGAACATGTGCCTTCCTCATAGAACACTAAGTAAAGACTGCATAATAAGGAAAACAAGGAGCTTTCAGAATTGCACTAAGAAGAGAAATAAGCTTGGGACAGTTTTGTGATCCATATAAAAAGCATTCATTCTAGGTCAGGTCTAAGGAAGAAGCCATAGGTGTGCACTATGATAAATTAAGTCCATGTGAAACTGTTGCTTTGAGCTTACAAAATGAAACACTACTTTGAAACTTACTGTTGACATCCTTCCATAATTCACCCTTTGGGTAACATTTTATCTAGGAGGTAATTTTATGAAGAACTTTTATGTAAAAAAAGGTATAGATTTCCAGAGAGAAGAAACAACATGTGGTCTTTGGGGCTCTTCTTTACACAATAAATATATACATGTTTATATGTCTGTCTATGTGTGTGTTCAATATGTCTATATGTGTATATGTCTGTCTAAATGTATGTACATATATACATATGTAGGTATGTGTATATAAATATGCTTGTGCACTTATGAAAGGGATGAAACAAGTGGTTGGGACCAGCCAGTGTGTGTGCGTGTGTGTGTGTGTGTGTGTGTGTGTGTGTGTGTGTGTTCTTTTCTTCCTTTTCTTTTCTCGCTGGCTCACAAAGAGTTAACTAATTCCAAGCTGGCCATTGGGGAGCACTAGAGCTAAAGAGGAAAGAGCTCAGGTAACTAAGCTTTTTTTCTTAATCCCCTGCTGCTATCAGCAGGAGTTAAATTGCCAGATAGCAGCTGCTTTGGGGCTTTTGACCACAGAACAACAAAGAGTTAAAGAAAGTTAAATTGACAAAAGTAAGCAGCATTTGGCCACGCAACTGATGACTCCAAACCCTCTCACTACCTTCCTCAGGGAACTGGATGCTGGGCTAGCCCCCCAGAACGTGAGGAACCAAGTGTACATTTTCATAATCTAAGTTTTTTTTTGTTTAGTCTTTTGTTTGTTGTTTGTTTTTAAAACTACATTGATGATGCAGGTCTGTAACTCCAACACTGTGGGTTTTCAGAGAGAAGAGTATTATGAAGGCTAGACTAAAATGGTAAACTCCAGATTCACTTAAAAACCCTATCTCAAAAACCAAGGTGGAGAATGACTAAGCAAAACACTGGACAGTGACCTCTGGCCTCAAAACACATGTACACATATGTACATGCAAGTTTGCATGCACAGGGGCACACACACACACACACACACACACACACACACACACTCACACTCATTCCTATGACATGAGTTTCTCTTGTAGCCAAAGATATCTGTAAGAGGACGTACAGGTAAGTTAAGTTTTTAATTTGTAGAGTTAAAAACAACTGTCCTTCTTCCTTGATGAACTTCTTTGCTCCTGTATTGATAACATGATTTGTATTTTTTTTTCTGAAATTGTGCTAGAAGCATAGAACAGCTGATAGTCACAGTTAACCAAGGTCTACATCCCCTCATTAGTACTTGAAATGGCCACTCTGATGCTCTTACATGGTAATCAACAAGTTGCTCCTTTAAGTAGTGTCAGGTCTGTGACCTTCAGCTCAATCAATATTAACAGGAAAATGTAGAATAAAAAGTACCAAGTATTCTTAAAATTCTTTGGGAAATGTTATTCCCAGCCAGTTGCTTCCTTTTGTTCTGAAGATGTGTTAATTGTCCTCATGTCTTACCAAAACCAACCTTAGAGGAAGTCAGTTTTGAGTACTATTATTTTGGTAATAAAGGAAAACTAAGAGTCTGAATTCAACAAATTTCTCCTAAATATGGTATTTACAAATCCCAAAACAGAGGCAAGAAAAGTAGAGAAAACAATGGTTTAGAAGGGAGATTCTTAGTCTACTTGGCCATGCGATCCTAGTATTTCAGATAATGAATTCCAGGTCTGGATAGGAAATGCTAATTGTATTTAGATTAAAAAACATATCTTTCACCAACCACGGTGAAAACTGAACTATTGATACCCAGTTTCTAAGAATAGTCCCTCAAATTTTCATTCCCCATTTGTCAAAACACTGATAGTATTATCATCTCTTCTACCTCTGTCCCTGAGGTTATGTGGTTCTTGGTCAATGTCAGCACAGTTTAAATAGTCCTGTGCACCCAGCACATGTGCTGAAGATGGCTCAGAGACTGGGATGCAATGCCAACCCCTGTTTTTTCATCCTAGATGGAGAGGGTGGAGCCCCAGGGCTGTAAGTGTACCAAACTCCATCATTGAAGGATGGGAGCTTACAGCTACCTACCCATGTGACTGAAACTTAACCTGACTGGGGCAGTGAAGGAATGAGGAAAGGACAAGCACACAGACACGTGTACAGAAAAGCTGGGGTCAAGTGGACTATGCCCATCTGATGGAGTTCAAAACCTGGAACCTCAGCGCTTTTATTATGAGAGTCTCAGAAAAAAAAAAAAAGAGTTAGCTAGTCGCCCTAGGAGGACTCTGTAGGACCCAGTCTCGGGTTGTGAACATACAGCAGGAGGAAGCTTTAGATATTAGTTGCTACACATACTGACAACCTTCTATTCTGATCCTGACCTGGGGGAAAGCCTTTCTTATTTATTTTCCACGGATTTGAGTCATTGGTCCTTGGCAGGTCCATGCATGTTCCAAGAATACACATTCATTCAGAATTTCTTCAGCTCTCTAATGGAGATGCTGGAAGGTAATAGTTCTTGTGAATGACACAGAAAGGGCAGGAGAGAGAGAGAGAGAGAGAGAGAGAGAGAGAGAGAGAGAGAGAGAGAGAGAGAGAGAGAACTCGAGCTTGACAGTTGTGAGGAAGACATTAGTTAATCATTCCTCATTCCTTTCCTTTCCCACCTCTCAACACAGATTCGTTCCCACTTCCTGAGTCACAATGGGAGCATACCAAAGAAGCCATGAGATTTAGTAGCCCCAAAAGATGCAAAGTTGAGGGACTCCTTGAAAAGGCTTTTGTCATGGATAAAAGGAGAAAAACCAACTGGCAAGAAGAGGTTCTTCCACCATATTGTCAAAAGACCCTCTTTCTGAACCTATACACATCCATGTAAAGATTTGGCATTGAGAAGTATGATTTGGTGACTATGAAGTGTAAGACCTAACGGCAAGAACTGAAGATTCTGTAGAATGAAGTAAAGAAAGAGTGTGGGACCTCATGTCCTTAAGCCACCAGCAAACCTAAGAACAATTATTCAATTATTTATACACATACTATTAATATAAACTGACTACTCATCTCCTCCATCCTCAATTATGAAACGACATAGACTGATACAGATAAGGAGTGCAATCTGCAAGTTCATAACCTATAGAAATGCAACAACAAAGGTAATCTGAGCATTTCAAGAGTAAGAGTCACATCCACAAGCAACCCATTGACACCTAGCATGCAAGGCCTTAGAAACAGCTACTAGCAGGAAAGGAGCTAGCCTGGAACAGTTTACAGAGAATGCAAGTGACCTCTGGAAAGAATTAACAAAGCTTTCTTCTCAATGACAGTATGCTTGCTTAACTTGCAGGGATGACTGGGAAGAATAAGGAAGCCATAGAAAAAACTTACCAGTGGGAACAATGGTAATTTTATTTTTATTAATAGTTAACCATTGCTTTGCTTTATTTTTTAATAATTAGCATCCTGATGGGAAGGTGAGGACTAAAGGATGACTTCCATTGGAGGGGAGAGATGAAAAGAACTTGCAATTAAATGATTAGCTGTAAGCCATAGTCAAAAAGTAGCTCCGGGTCAACAGCCAATAAACCAGAGGAGGTGTGATGGCAAATACCTTAGATCTCCATCCAACCTCTGGATCTTAGGCACTCTTCTGATGATTCAGCACACACCAAACTGAGTCACTCTGATTCCTGGCACCTCCCAGAAACTAAGCTGGGATATGAAGAAAAAGCAGAATAAATAGACAAATCAAACCAGCTCATTCAAATCATTGTAATTAAAGCAGTCTATTCATTCTCTGATGCTCACATACTTAAAATAAAAAGGAAGAAAGGGAGAAAAAAAGACCTATAAGAAGAACCAGAATAAAGGGAGTCGTGGCAATGCTTAAAAGCTGCTTTCAAATGACTTCCACAAAGTAGACAAAACCGAATTATCTACAACCAGCACAGCTGGGGAAATAGCTCAGTTGCACAAGCATGAGGACCCAAGTTCGGATCCCCAGTATCCATATATAAAGTAGGGCATGGTAACATACAACAACTGTGGGGGCTGAAAACAGAGGAAGGAGGATTCCTGCAGCTTGATGAAAGCCAGCCTAGCTCAAGCTGGTTGCCTCAGGTTCAACAAAAGACACTGTCTCAAAAAAAAATAAAAAAATAAAAAAATAATAAGGTGGAGGGCTGGAGAGATGGCTCAGAGCACTGACTGCTCCTCCAAAGGTCCTAAGTTCAAATCCCAGCAACTACCTGGTGACTTACAACCATTTGTAATGAGATCTAGTGCTCTCTTCTGTGTGTCTGAAGACAGCTACAGTGTACTTGAATATAATAAATAAATAAATCTTTAAAAGATAAGGTGGAGAGTTACTCAGGTATATTCATGTACACTCATGAACAGGTACACATTCCTGTATGGCATACATATACTTAGCAAAACTTTACCTTTTTTTTTTTTTTCGGAGCTGAGGACCGAACCCAGGACCTTGCGCTTGCTAGGCAAGTGCTCTACCACTGAGCTAAATCCCCAGCCCCTTAGCAAAACTTTAAAACTAGCAGAAAGAAAGAAGTATTCATAAGTGGGGCCAAAGAGGTAGTTCAGGAGGTGAAGAGCCTTGCTGCCAAGAATCTGACCACTTGAGTTCAATCTCTGTGATATTTTTTTTTTCTGCTAGGAATAATTGAAGGAGAGTACCCACTCCCTCGAGAGTCCTCTCATGTCAACATATGAATTATGACATAGATAAGCATGTGTGCGTGTTTTTGTTTGCACAAATACACATAACACAAAAATAAATGTAAATTAAAAAGAAATATTCTGCAAATATGAAAAATGTTGTTTGAGAGTTAACTCAGATTTGGCCAACATTTTATTTTTATTACTTAGTCATACTGCAAGTCTTTCAAAATAACATGAGATGGCTTGAAATAGTCTCCATAAACCATAGAGCCTTTAGAACATAAATCTGCCTGGTTGAGGCCACACCCTTGTCTTGCCTCATCCTGGCCTGTGATTAATCTCTCCATGTCTTGAATTTAAGAAGTTTATGAGGGTGTAACAAGGGTACCAACCCCTAAGAGCTCTCACCTCATTGCCCAGTTGATTTATCTGATGTTTCTGGGAAGGGAGTCTGAATGAGAGTCACATTAACCGAGTCTTTTTATTATAGGAAGAATTGAATGATACAATTAACAGATATTTTTAAAACATATTTGCAAAAATGTGTATGCCACATGAACATTTGGCAGATTTCAATGAGTGATTATATCTTAGAACATTAAAAATATTTCAATAGATTCTAAAAATTGCAAAATATAAAACCTACATTTTCTGGCTAGCATGCAAGAACTAAGCAATAACTTTTCCTAATGTAGAATTCACATATCTCTCTCCACCTAACCTACCACCACTGACTAAGAACAGCCACTCTACCGCAAAGGCTGGTGACTACTCATAGTGCTATTTTTTTCCCTGCTAGGAATACATGCAAAAATTTCTTTTTAAAGCAGAACCCATGGCTTGATTCTCCAAACTAAATTTGATATTGAGGGTGTGGAAGCCCCACCCATCAATTCCTCTAATCAATCCCTGTCACTGTCACTTATTGCTACCTGAAAACTTTTTCAAAAGGTTAAATTGTTGTCTGAGGATAAAAACAAAACAAACAAAACCACCTAATTTATCAGGTTTTATGATTGTTAGGATCTGGAATTTGGGTAGGGATTGTCTTAAACATTCTTCAGTTTTATCACAAGTTGGCAAATGTCACTGATGGTTCTAACTAAGAAAATGGAATACCCTGAAAGGAACACTAAATGGTGTGATCAAGGCATAAAATCTCTGAGCCTTCATGTCTGGCATCAGTAAATTTGTTGAGTGGGGTACCTACATGTAGCCTCTCCAACATGGTGATCTCAAAAGAGCCAGAACTCAACACATTCAGGACTGAAGCGGTTTGGCCATTAGTAATCCACCATCTCCAGTCATTAATGGTCACTACTGGTCACTGCCAAAGCAGTCATAATCCATCTTAAATCAAAAGATAATGTGTGTAACGCCATCTCATCTATCAATGGGAGGCATGTGTGATCATGCTAAACTACATGAGCTAAATAGGAATAGATGTGACACTGGGAGCATCCAAAGTGTCTTAAGTATTCGAGGTTATTATCCAAGGTCATGGGCTGCATAGCCGCCAGAATTCTTGTACAGTATATGTAAATGAAGAGGGACTGTAAAGAGTCTACTAGTTTGAAGCCTGTGTATTTAATCATACCAAGAATGAGTCTGTAAATTCTCGTTTTATTAGAGATTTAAATTTTGATGTATTCAGAACATACAGGACTGGAGAGATTTCTCAGTGGTTAGAGTATTTACTGCTATTTCAGAGGAAGTTCAGATCCAACCAACCACATTTGATAGCTTACAACCCCCTGAAGCTCCAGCTTCCAAAAGACATGATACTTCTGCTCGCTTCTAAAAGTGCACAATACACTCACATGTATATACAGATACACATAAATATACACAAATAAAATAAAACAAGTTTACCCCTGTAAAGTAAAATAAAATTAGACTGAAATAAAATCTCCTCCACCATAGTTCCTGTTATTTGTTGTATATAACAAAATCATACACAGCCCTGAATAACAATTTGTAATCTCACAGTTCTGTAGACATCGCATCAGACAAAAAAGCCTCATAGAGCTAAAGTCTCTGTGTCTGAGAGATGGCTCATATCTGGGCTCTTGGAGAGAATCTATCTCCTGTTCCTTTAGCTTCTTGAAGTTGCAGGGTTTAGGTGCTATTTCCTTGATGCCAATCATTCCTGACTTCTTGAGGCCATCCTTACTCCTTGGCACTAACTGCTTTCTTCTCCAAAGCAAACAGAGGTAAGTCAGGCTCTTCTTATCCTTGTTATCTCGATTGCCTCTCTCTGACTTCAACCAGGAAGGATACTTTAGTGTTAAAATGTCATGTGTTTAGACAAGATGCAGAGATCATGTCCTCATCCCAGTCTCCTTAATTTAAACACATCTCTAAATTCTCTTTGGCATACAGCCTCTGCACAATTTTGAGCACGAGGCTGTGAGCCCTCTCTTTGGAGGGTCCTTATTCCATCTGTGACACTCTCAACCTTCCATTTGAATTCCAATTTATTTTTGCAATAGTGCCAATATATAGTACCATTTCTGGACTTCCTTGTTTAGTTTAATTCTTAGCCTTAAGGTATCAAGTACCAAGTCGTTCCCATTAAAATGGTAATTTAATTATTTTTATCTACCAGAGCACTTGCTCTCAAACATGCCCTCTCCTTTCTCCATATTCATAAGTGTTATGTTCTAAATTTGGGAGATGTCAAAATATAAGCAAAGTAAATATTTTATAACTAAAGTATGCATTGTAATATAGTTATATTCTTTCTAGTGCAGCCACACTCACTATTTGCTGCATTCGAAGGCTTTTCCTTTTTCGTACTTAGTTTTCTCTGTGTTTATCATCATTGAAGTCTTCAAAGGAATTTAGGATTATTCTCAATACATTCTAACACAACAGATAATCAATTGGATTTCTTCTCTTCTTGCTCTAGCTGGCAGGACCTTTGCCCTATCTTGAGCTTGAATTGATAACCGTTTAGCTTGCCATAGCTCTTAACCTGCAGATGTCTTTTTAGACTCACTCCCTGGGTCCTTTTCACATTTCTTCTGCGTGAAGGGCCATCTAATTCATGATTTCTCCCTTTTTTGTCGGGGAGTACATTCTTTGATGGGTCCCTGAGGGGAAAAAAATACATGCTGTCTATGTATTAGCTCCTTAAGTGTTTTCATTCCATTCTCACATTCGATTAACAGACTTTGTACAGTATTCTTGGTTAGAAAACTTCCTCCTTTTGTAACATGGTATGGAGATGTGCATATGGATAGTATAGAGAAGGGTCCACATGAGAGCTTGAAACCACACAGTCAGAGAAATGAGAGGACCATCATGGTGGTTTAACTGAGATGTCCCTATAATTTTGGGCACTTGAACACTTGGTCCTCAGTTGGTGGCACTGATTGAGGAAGTTTAGGAGGCGCAGCCCTGCTGAAGAAAGATATCACTGGAGACTGGCATGAAGAGCTTAAGGTATCGCCCTCCTCCCTCTTTGCTCTCTCTTGGCTTTGTGATTGCAGTAAAGAATGTGAGTTCTCAGCATAGCATGCTGCTCCTGCCTGCTTCTTGCTGCCACACCTTCCCGTCATGACAGGCTCTTATCTCTCTTTAAGTCCAAATAAACTCATCGGTGGTCATGATGGCCTTGGTCATGATTTCATCATAACAGTAGGAAAGTAATATGACCATTGTGAAGACAAGCCCACCCCCAGAGTGTTCTCAGGCACCACATTTAGAAGATTATGAATGGCCCTTGAGGGGCTAGGAAATTGCTTCCTTATGTACCGGTGTGTGGAGACATCGGGAAAAGTCTCATAGCCTTTTTTCATAGCACAGACTTGCTCTGTTTTGAAGACCATTCTATAGCATCAACTCCTCCCTGAAAACCAGGTAGGAAGCATAAAAATCCTCACTTTTCTGTACAGTCCCTCAGGACCATACATTTTTCACTCTTCTGTTTGAGTGTCTTCATCCTAACTCCTGGAATACAGTAACAGTGTTTTGGTATCCTGTCTGTGGTTTTGATGTTCAAAATGTAACTGATACTGAGAACAGTTGTTCTTACTTTCTTTTTTAAAATCTATACTGGAAATAAACATGTCTTTGTATGCTGGATATGAAGAACTAAGAATCATGCATTTTAAACTAAAAACATCTCATAGAATTTTATAAGTACAAGTAAATCCAACTGGTACTCTTCATGGAAGAAGATTGTCTTTGCAATACAAAGTTACAACTAGTCAAATGCAGAGAACAACTGATGACCGTGAGGTACCTGACTCTGACTGGCACATCTACAACACAACTCATACACCTAAAGTTTAGGGAAATTTTCAGAAGAAGGGGCAGAACTGAAATAGCCAGAGAACCAGGAAGTCTGCTGTAAGGCTGTGCCATCTATATATGAAAAAGTGAAGTTACTCTCATGAAATTCAAAAAAATATGGCTACTTAAACAAGACCTGAACAATGACAACACCCATTGTGACTCCACTCTGGATGGGGAAATCTCATGGGACCCCACTTTAGACAAAAAGAACCATAGGCGGTTAATTCCGTAGAGAGGGAGAATTAGTCTTCCCCAGGGATGAGCTTTCTAATAGTTACCCCTTAAAAACATATACATGCGAAATGTGTCCATTCAGGAAACATCGGAGAACGCCAAAAGACCACCAAGGAGCCGATCCTGACGCAATCGCACTAGGGTCTTTTTTAACAGCAAGGCAAAAGGGTGAAGCCTGGAGTCCTCAGAGCCCTCAGCAGGACAGTTTTATAGGAAATGGTGAGCAACTGAGGGGGTTTCTAACCTGGCAAGCATCTAATTAAAAACTATTGTAAGCTGTCAAGTGGGTGCCCTGAAGCAAAGCCATAAACAATCACAAACAGTCTGAAAGTAAATCTACCAGGCTAATTGCGATTGGCTGCTGCTTAGGGAGTAGCTAGATAGTAACTCCGGAGTATGGAAGAGAGACACTCTTTGTGGTTCTTCCTAGAACTTCGGTGCAGCTTGAGTTCAGTTGCAGGTCAAGTTCTCAGGCCATTTTTCTTTTAAAATAGAGGTTGGTCCCAAGATGGAGCAATGAACAGATTCAACATATATGTATAACAATAATGAAATACAAATATTTTATCAATTTGTCTTACCGAACAAAAAAGCAAAGCAAACCAAAGCTAAAAAGCCCTGATGCTTTCTAATGATCCATGAAAAGGCAGGGACGAGTAAGGTGGTTCAGCAGTTAGGAGCACTTGCTGCTGTTGGCGAGTAGCCCTCATTTTAGTTCCCAGCACCCATATATCATGGCTAACAATAATCTTTAACTCTAGTTCCAGGAGATCCAACACCTTCTTCTGACCTCAAAGGCTACTACACACACACACACACACACACACACACACACACACACACACACACTTTTCACATACAGAAATGCAGACTGAACACTAATATAGTCAAAATAAAATGGATAAATATATACAGAATCTAAAAAGTAAAAACATACCCTTATATTTATTGTCAGCAAATTACACACATGTATCTATCTGCCATTATAATCCTAAAAATTATTAATTTTATTAACACTTTATGAAGTAACCAAGTCCTAAATATTGGGAATTGTGACAATGTCACAGTCTCCATTTTCTAGGCTTTTATGTCTTTGTAGAAGAAAGACAGCTATACAATGAACAGCTAAACAGTCTATGAGTAAAGTGAGTATTATAAAGACATAATTTCTAACTGGGTATGAGGAAAAACAAGAGAATCGGTACCAGAACTTTATCCTGTAGTCCACTTAGAAGAAGAAAAATCAAAACAGAACATAAACCACAACTTAATGAGACATACATAAGAAAACTCAAATAGATCTTTTAGTATATATTCGACTTCTATGTCTGAATGAATGTGTTAGCTATGAATAGAAACCAGCATTATGTTGCTACGACTGAAATTTTATGATGCCACAACTGAACTTTTATTCTAGGGCTGACATGGAAAGAAAAACTGAACAAAAATAAATACATGTCGTATAACTAGAGTTTTATAAATATACTTTTTTTTCGAACATTTCTGTACCTTGCATTTTAACTTCCTCAGAAAACCATAAAAATATACTCTCATTGTGGACTTAAAACCTAGTTCTTGCAAATAGGGAAATCCTTCCAACCCATTTTAACAGCAAGGTTGGAATCCAAGGTTGTATCAATTAATAATGGACAACAATTTAGTAGTTGATAGATGCTATGTATTTGATGTTCTTAGATGAATCCCTTTATATTCTTGATTTAATAACTCATAGTAATTAAGCTATCAATTAAATGTAGCACTAACATTAAATTGTTCAGTTACAGAGCAAATGTAGGTAGTTTCTAAAATTCAATTGACTGGAGATAATATTCATGTGCAGGTATTATAGAATGCCAAGCAGTGAAAAAATCAGCATCTGAATTAATTGTTCTAAGAACTTAAGTTCAGATTTCCCCTTCCAGTTGGCATTTGCTGGATTTCTGGATTCCACCAATTGTCTTTAAATTCTAAACAGGGAAAAACTATTTCCTTAGATGTAGTTTAAGAAAATGCATGCAAGCACAAACTAAAACCAGCCGTCATTAAAGCTGAAGTCTGCCGTTAGGATTCAATCAGTGAGTAGGAGCCAAAGGCACAGATATAAAATATATCCCACATTAGTTGTCCTTGCCAACTGAAAGCTTAAACATTACATGGTTTCTAATAAGTGAATGACATTTTTATTTTTCCTCCAAATTCAAAGTAAATAGATCAAAGTTACATTCCCCACCCCCTTTTTTTTCTGTCTGAAGAAGTGTTCTCTCATGTGGAAAAGAAGAAAATATGGCATGGGTCAATGAAAAGACTGGCTTTAAAAGTGATCAAACCGTGAAACACTCTTTTTGTAAATGACTCAGGGTCATACCAGGCACATTTACTGAGAGCTCCCGTCCCATCAGAGCAAAGTACTGATGTATAATTTTGCTATGGTTTTATTGTGCCAGTAAAACAAGAAACTGTAGGTTTTATAAGGAGAGTTCTGCAGCTAGTCTCTCTCTCTCTCTCTCTCTCTCTCTCTCTCTCTCTCTCTCTCTCTCTCTCCAATTAAGTCTATTTGCACAGTAAGTCTGGTAGGCATGTATTAGAACTGAATCTTTAACAACAATAAAAATCTAATCCATTTTGTTGGTTGTAAAAGAAAAGTTTGTTGTATATTGGAATTACATACGTCAGTGTCATAGATAATCAACAAAAATAGTATTTCAAGATAAAGAGGATAAAACTGAATTGCTGGATAGAGAGGTGGGTAAGAATACACTAAAATCAAATCACCACAGCAATGACTCTGAAAGAAGAAGGAAGGAAGGAAGGAAGGAAGGAAGGAAGGAAGGAAGGAAGGAAGGAAGATGTCTTTTGTCATGGGTTGTGTTTGCCCACAAGCTTTAACTTGCCAAGATACCAGCCATAGAATCATATAAAACATGTCAAAAACATCATTAAAACTAAACATTTAGCTATTAGAAAACAGGGAGAACCCAGAACTGCATGAACAAGGCTACAGATTAGGTTAAAGAACTGTGGAGGTGGAAACAACAGCTATGATCAGAGCTACCTTCCACCAAGAGATGCATGCCCTCCTGTCCTTGCTTGTGAGTGAGACAAACCCATGCTGCTTCTGGGATTTGGGCCTGGTTCTATTCTGAATGGTTTTTTTTTTCTTTTTTTTTTTGTTTTGTTTTGTTCTGTTTTGTTATTCCTCCTGATATTTCTAATCCAAGGGACGCATTCCCAAAAGGACACTTCTATCTTCCAGAAGTGTCTGGGAAACCCTGCTACTAATGTCGGAAGTCTGAGGTTTCACGAAAGTCCTGAAATCAATATAAAATGTGAGAAAACCTTTGTCAGCTGGACTTCCTTTTCTCTGGAACCACCTGAGTAATGTCATGTAGTCTTGCACCTAGGATTCCTGGAATGCCTCCCCCATGCTAATGAGGCATCTAAGGAGCCTTAGCCTTCAGCCAGTGTTCTTTGCCCACCCTGGATATTCTCAGTCCCCTCCCCAAAACCATATAACCTTTGGTCCAACCCAAACAAAGTGTATGTATATAAGCCCATCCCCTAATAAAGGTATATGCAGACGCTAAGATCTTCGCAGAGAGCTACTTCATTGAAGATTGTCAGAGAAGGACTTCGCCTAAAGGATCATTAGAAAAAGAACACTGTATTTTCCAGACACTGCTTCATCCTTCCAGCCTGATGGGCAAGCGGCGTCTGGACACCCTGAAAGGGAGAAAGTGGAAGACGCGGAATCACACAGGAGTGCTGGTCAGGCTGCATAGTTCTAAATAGGGAAGAATGCAGTCTTGAACAAAACTAGCTCGAAAACATGGCTACAAAACTCAGATGTAAGCTCTGGGAGATGTCTCAGTGGGTAGACACTGAATTTTGATGCACAACATCCACATAAAAACTGGGCATGGTACTCATACAATACCAGCACTGGGGGAGGGGAGGTGTGAAAATGGGGGTTAGATTCCTGGGGCTAACTAAGTAGACTGATTCTAAGCTGAAACAGTAAGCTCAACTTCAGGGAGAGACTCTGTCTCAAAAAATTAAGGCAGAGGAACCATTAAGAAAAAAAAATCCTTGTTAACTTTTTTATTGGATGTTTTTAATTTATATGTCAAATGTTATCCCCTTTCCCGGTTTCCTCCCCAAGAAACCCAATACCCCATCCTCCTCCCGCTGCATGTATGAGAGTCCTCCCTAACCTGCCTACCTACTCCCTCCAGCCTCCCAGCCTTGGCATTCCCCTACACTGGGGCTTCACAGGACCAAGGGCCTCTCCTCCCACTGATGTCCGACAAGGCCATCCTCTGCTACATATGTGAATGGAGCCATAGGTCCATCCCTATGTACTCCTTGGATGATAGTTTAGTCCCTGAAAGTTGTAGGGGGTCTGGTTGGTTAATATTGTTGTTGTTCTTATGGGTTGCAAACCCCTTCAGCTCCTTCAGTCCTTTCTCTGACTCCTCCATTGGGGACCCTGTTCTCATTTCAATGGTTGGCTGCGAGCATCTGCCTCTGTATTTGTCAATCTCTGGCAGAACCTCTCAGGAAACGGCTAGATCAGGCTCCTGTCAGCAAGCACTTCTTGGTATCCTCAATAGTGTCTGAATTTGGTGTCTGTATATGGGATGGATCCGCAGGTGGGGCAGTCTCAGGATGGCCTTTCCTTCAGTCTCTGCTCTACACTTTGTCTCTGTATTTCCTCCTGTGAGTATTTTTGTTCTCCCTTCTAAGAAGGACTGAAGCATCCACATTTTGGTCTTCCTTCTTCTTGAGTTCCATGTGGTCGGTGAATTGTATCTTGAGTATTCTGAACTTTTGGGCTAATATCCACTCATCAGTGAGTGCATACCATGTGTGTTCTTTGTGATTGGGTTACCTCACTCAGGATGATATTTTCTAGTTCCACCCATTTGCCTAAGAATTTCATGAAGTCATTGTTTTTAATATCTGAGCAGCACTCCATTGTGTAAATGTACCACATTTTCTGTATCCATTCCTCTGTTGAAGGACTTTTGGCTTCCACACACTAGCACACATGTGTGCACCACAGGCACAACTGAATTCATGACTTCAGGAACATACACAGGCAAATTTAGCTGTTCTCGGAGATACTACCGGTTCTTTGGCAGGATCAGGCCTCAGCATTTCCAGAATTCCTTTTTCTTTTTTTTTTTTTTTTTTTTTATTAACTTGAGTATTTCTTATATACATTTCAAGTGTTATTCCCTTTCCCGGTTTCCGGGCAAACAACCCCCTCCCCCCTCCCCTTCTTTATGGGTGTTCCCCTCCCCATCCTCCCCCCATTGCCGCCCTCCCCCCCACAGTCTAGTTCACTGGGGGTTCAGTCTTAGCAGGACCCAGGGCTTCCCCTTCCACTGGTGCTCTTACTAGGATATTCATTGCTACCTATGAGGTCAGAGTCCAGGGTCAGTCCATGTATAGTCTTTAGGTAGTGGCTTAGTCCCTGGAAGCTCTGGTTGCTTGGCATTGTTGTACATATGGGGTCTCGAGCCCCTTCAAGCTCTTCCAGTTCTTTCTCTGATTCCTTAAACGGGGGTCCTATTCTCAATTCAGTGGTTTGCTGCTGGCATACGCCTCTGTGTTTGCTGTATTCTGGCTGTGTCTCTCTGGAGAGATCTACATCCGGCTCCTGTCGGCCTGCACTTCTTTGCTTCATCCAACTTGTCTAATTGGATGACTGTATATGCACGGGCCACATGTGGGACAGGCTCTGAATGGGTGTTCCTTCTGTGTCTGTTTTAATCTTTGCCTCTCTATTCCCTGCCAAGGGTATTTTTGTTCCCCTTTTAAAGAAGGAGTGAAGCATTCACATTTTGATCATCCGTCTTGAGTTTCATTTGTTCTAGACATCTAGGGTAATTCAAGCATTTGGGCTAATAACCACTTATCAATGAGTGCATACCATGTGTGTTTTTCTGTGATTGGGTTACCTCACTCAGGATGATATTTTCCAGTTTCGACCATTTGCCTACGAATTTCATAAACTCGTTGTTTTTGATAGCTGAGTAATATTCCATTGTGTAGATGTACCACATTTTCTGTATCCATTCCTCTGTTGAAGGGCATCTGGGTTCTTTCCAGCTTCTGGCTATTATAAATAAGGATGTGATGAACATAGTGGAGCATGTGTCTTTTTTATATGTTGGGGCATCTTTTGGGTATATGCCCAAGAGAGGTATAGCTGGATCCCCAGGCACTTCAATGGCCAATTTTCTGAGGAACCTCCAGACTGATTTCCAGAATGGTTGTACCAGTCTGCAATCCCACCAACAATGGAGGAGTGTTCCTCTTTCTCCGCATCCTCGCCAGCATCTGCTGTCACCTGAGTTTTTGACCTTAGCCATTCTCACTGGTGTGAGGTGAAATCTCAGGGTTGTTTTGATTTGCATTTCCCTTATGACTAAAGATGTTGAACATTTCTTTAGGTGTTTCTCAGTCATTCGGCATTCCTCAGCTGTGAATTGTTTGTTTAGCTCTGAACCCCATTTTTTAATAGGGTTATTTGTCTCCCTGCGGTCTAACTTCTTGAGTTCTTTGTATATTTTGGATATAAGTCCTCTATCTGTTGTAGGATTGGTAAAGATCTTTTCCCAATCTGTTGTTTGGCGTTTTGTCCTAACCACAGTGTCCTTTGCCTTACAGAAGCTTTGCAGTTTAATGAGATCCCATTTGTCGATTCTTGATCTTAGAGCATAAGCCATTGGTGTTTTGTTCGGGAAATCTTTTCCAGTGCCCATGTGTTCCAGATGCTTCCCTAGTTTTTCTTCTATTAGTTTGAGTGTATCTGGTTTGATGTGGAGGTTCTTGATCCACTTGAACTTAAGCTTTGTACAGGGTGATAAGCATGGATCGATCTGCATTCTTCTACATATTGACCTCCAGTTGAATCAACACCATTTGCTGAAAATGCTATCTTTTTTCCATTGGATGGTTTTGGCTCCTTTGTCAAAAATCAAGTGACCATAGGTGTGTGGGTTCATTTCTGGGTTTTTAATTCTGTTCCATTGGCCTATCTGTCTGTCTCTGTACCAATACCATGCAGTTTTTATCACTATTGCTCTGTAAAACTGCTTGAGTTCAGGGATAGTGATTCCCCCTGAAGTCCTTTTATTGTTGAGGATAGCTTTAGCTGTCCTGGGTTTTTTGTTATTCCAGATGAATTTGCAAATTGTTCTGTCTAACTCTTTGAAGAATTGGATTGGTATTTTGATGGGGATTGCATTGAATCTGTAGATCGCTTTTGGTAAAATGGCTATTTTTACTATATTAATCCTGCCAATCCATGAGCATGGGAGATCATTCCATCTTCTGAGGACTTCTTCAATTTCTTTCTTCAGAGTCTTGAAGTTCTTATTGTACAGATCTTTTACTTGCTTGGTTAAAGTCACACCGAGGTACTTTATATTATTTGGGTCTATTATGAAGGGTGTCGTTTCCCTAATTTCTTTCTTGGCTTGTTTCTCTTTTGTATAGAGGAAGGCTACTGATTTATTTGAGTTAATTTTATACCCAGCCACTTTGCTGAAGTTGTTTATCAGCTTTAGTAGTTCTCGGGTGGAACTTTTGGGATCACTTAAATATACTATCATATCATCTGCAAATAGTAATATTTTGACTTCTTCTTTTCTGATCTGTATCCCCTTGACCTCCTTTTGTTGTCTGATTGCTCTGGCTAGAACTTCAAGAGCTATATTGAGTAAGTAGGGAGAGAGTGGGCAGCCTTGTCTAGTCCCTGATTTTAGTGGGATTGCTTCAAGTTTCTCTCCATTTAGTTTAATGTTAGCAACTGGTTTGCTGTATATGGCTTTTACTATGTTTAGGTATGGGCCTTGAATTCCTATTCTTTCCAGGACTTTTATCATGAAGGGGTGTTGAATTTTGTCAAATGCTTTCTCAGCATCAAATGAAATGATCATGTGGTTCTGTTCTTTCAGTTTGTTTATATAATGGATCATGTTGATGGTTTTCCGTATATTAAACCATCCCTGCATGCCTGGGATGAAGCCTACTTGATCATGGTGGATGATTGTTTTGATGTGCTCTTGGATTCGGTTTGCCAGAATTTTATTGAGTATTTTTGCGTCGATATTCATAAGGGAAATTGGTCTGAAGTTCTCTTTCTTTGTTGTGTCTTTGTGTGGTTTAGGTATAAGAGTAACTGTGGCTTCGTAGAAGGAATTCGGTAGTGCTCCATCTGTTTCAATTTTGTGGAATAGTTTGGATAATATTGGTATGAGGTCTTCTATGAAGGTTTGATAGAATTCTGCACTAAACCCGTCTGGACCTGGGCTCTTTTTGGTTGGGAGACCTTTAATGACTGCTTCTATTTCCTTAGGAGTTATGGGGTTGTTTAACTGGTTTATCTGTTCCTGATTTAACTTCGATACCTGGTATCTGTCTAGGAAATTGTCCATTTCCTGAAGATTTTCAAGTTTTGTTGAATATAGGTTTTTATAGTAAGATCTGATGATTTTTTGAATTTCCTCTGAATCTGTAGTTATGTCTCCCTTTTCGTTTCTGATTTTGTTAATTTGGACGCACTCTCTGTGTCCTCTCGTTAGTCTGGCTAAGGGTTTATCTATCTTGTTGATTTTCTCAAAGAACCAACTTTTGGTTCTGTTGATTCTTTCTATGGTCCTTTTTGTTTCTACTTGGTTGATTTCAGCTCTGAGTTTGATTATTTCCTGCCTTCTACTCCTCCTGGGTGTATTTGCTTCTTTTTGTTCTAGAGCTTTTAGGTGTGCTGTCAAGCTGCTGACATATGCTCTTTCCTGTTTCTTTCTGCAGGCACTCAGCGCTATGAGTTTTCCTCTTAGCACAGCTTTCATTGTGTCCCATAAGTTTGGGTATGTTGTACCTTCATTTTCATTAAATTCTAAAAAGTCTTTAATTTCTTTCTTTATTTCTTCCTTGACCAGGTTATCATTGAGTAGAGCATTGTTCAATTTCCACGTATATGTGGGCATTCTTCCCTTATTATTATTGAAGACCAGTTTTAGGCCGTGGTGGTCCGATAGCACGCATGGGATTATTTCTATCTTTCTGTTCCTGTTGAGGCCCATTTTTTACCAATTATATGGTCAATTTTGGAGAAAGTACCATGAGGAGCTGAGAAAAAGGTATATCCTTTTGCTTTAGGGTAGAATGTTCTATAAATATCTGTTAAGTCCATTTGGCTCATGACTTCTCTTAGTCTGTCTACGTCTCTGTTTAATTTCTGTTTCCATGATCTGTCCATTGATGAGAGTGGGGTGTTGAAGTCTCCTACTATTATTGTGTGAGGTGCAATGTGTGTTTTGAGCTTTAGTAAGGTTTCTTTTACGTATGTAGGTGCCCTTGTATTTGGGGCATAGATATTTAGGATTGAGAGTTCATCTTGGTGGATTTTTCCTTTGATGAATATGAAGTGTCCTTCCTTATCTTTTTTGATGAATTTTAGTTGAAAATTGATTTTATTTGATATTAGAATGGCTACTCCAGCTTGCTTCTTCTGACCATTTGCTTGGAAAGTTGTTTTCCAGCCTTTCACTCTGAGGTAGTGTCTGTCTTTGTCTCTGAGGTGTGTTTCCTGTAGGCAGCAGAATGCAGGGTCCTCATTGCGTATCCAGTTTGTTAATCTATGTCTTTTTATTGGGGAGTTGAGGCCATTGATGTTGAGAGATATGAAGGAATAGTGATTATTGCTTCCTGTTATATTCATATTTGGATGTGAGGTTATGTTTGTGTGCTTTTCTTCTCTTTGTTTTGTTGCCAAGACAATTAGTTTCTTGCTTCTTCTAGGGTATAGCTTGCCTCCTTATGTTGGGCTTTACCATTTATTATCCTTTGTAGTGCTGGATTTGTAGAAAGATATTGTGTAAATTTGGTTTTGTCATGGAATATCTTGGTTTCTCCATCTATGTTAATTGAGAGTTTTGCTGGATACAGTAACCTGGGCTGGCATTTGTGTTCTCTTAGGATCTGTATGACATCTCTCCAGGATCTTCTGGCTTTCATAGTTTCTGGCGAAAAGTCTGGTGTAATTCTGATAGGTCTGCTTTTATATGTTACTTGATTTTTTTCCCTTACTGCTTTTAATATTCTTTCTTTATTTTGTGCTTTTGGTGTTTTGACTATTATGTGACGGGAGGTGTTTCTTTTCTGGTCCAATCTATTTGGAGTTCTGTAGGCTTCTTGTATGCCTATAGGTATCTCTTTTTTTAGGTTAGGGAAGTTTTCTTCTATGATTTTGTTGAAGATATTTACTGGTCCTTTGAGCTGGGAGTCTTCACTCTCTTCTATACCTATTATCCTTAGGTTTGATCTTCTCATTGAGTCCTGGATTTCCTGTATGTTTTGGACCAGTAGCTTTTTCTGCTTTACATTATCTTTGACAGTTGAGTCAATGATTTCTATGGAATCTTCTGCTCCTGAGATTCTCTCTTCCATCTCTTGTATTCTGTTGGTGAAGCTCGTATCTACAGCTCCTTGTCTCTTCTTTTGTTTTTCTATATCCAGGGTTGTTTCCATGTGTTCTTTCTTGATTGCTTCTATTTCCATTTTTAATTCCTTCAACTGTTTGATTGTGTTTTCCTGGAATTCTTCCAGGGATTTTTGTGACTCCTCTCTATGGGCTTCTACTTGTTTATTTATGATTTCCTGGAATTCTTCCAGGGATTTTTGTGACTCCTCTCTATGGGCTTCTACTTGTTTATTTATGATTTCCTGGAATTCTTTCAGGCATTTTTGCGATTCCTCTCTGTAGGCTTCTACTTGTTCTCTAAGGGAGTTCTTCATGTCTTTCTTGAAGTCCTCTAGTATCCTGATCAAATATGATTTTGAAACTAGATCTTGCTTTTCTGTTGTGTTTGGATATTCCGTGTTTGCTTTGGTGGGAGAATTGGGCTCCGATGATGCCATGTAATCTTGGTTTCTGTTGCTTGGGTTCCTGCGCTTGCCTCTCGCCATCAGATTATCTCTAGTGTTACTTTGTTCTGCTATTTCTGACAGTGGCTAGACTGTCCTATAAGCCTGTGTGTCAGGAGTGCTGTAGACCTGTTTTCCTGTTTTCTTTCAGCCAGTTATGGGGACAGAGTGTTCTGCTTTCGGGCGTGTAGTTTTTCCTATCTACAGGCCTTCAGCTGTTCCTGTGGGCCTGTGTCTGGTGTTCACCAGGCAGGTCTCTTACAGCAGAAAAGTTGGTCTTACCTGTGGTCCCGAGGCTCAAGTTTGCTCGTGGGGTGCTGTCTACGAGCTCTGTGCGGCGGCAGCAACCAGGAAGATCTGTGCCGCCGTTTCCGGGAGCTTCAGTACACCAGGGTTCCAGATGGCATTTGGTGTTTTCCTCTGGTGTCAGAAATGTGTGCAGAGTGCAGTCTCTTCTGGTTTCCCAGGCGTGTCTGCCTCTCTGTAGGTTTAGCTCTCCCTCCCACGGGATTTGGGTGCAGAGAACTGTTTATCAGGTCTGTCCCTTCAGGTTCCGGGGGGCGGTGTCTCGGGCGCAGGGGTCCTGCCGCTGCTGGGCCCTCCCCCACGGGAACCCAGAGGCCTTATACAGTTTCCTCTTGGGCCAGGGATCTATCTGGGCAGCGGTGGGCAGTGTTGGTGGTCTCCTCCGCTCTGCAGCCTCAGGAGTGCCCACCTGACCAGGCGGTGAGGTCTCTCTCCCACGGGGTTTGGGAGCAGAGAGCTGCTGCGGGCCGGGATCCGAAGGTTTGGGACTCCCTATTTCCAGAATTCTTGAATTTTACTTCTCCCATGATTCATCCCTAGCAAACAGCCAGGAGTTCCTTTTGTTTGAAAGTCTGAGGTATCCCAGGCTGACCTTGAACTTGCTACATAAGCAGAAGTTGATCTTGGACTCCTGGTCTTCTTGCCAATAACTTCTAAGAGCTCAGATTTTAGGTAGGAGTTCCATGTCCAGGTAAAGCCAAGCTCTAACATGGATTCATGAATGATCTTCCTATTAACACTGAATTACCTAAGAACCGAGCACCATATTCACAGCATCAAACTAACTGCTACCTCAAGGGCACAGATGGCACAGGATCAAACCATGTCTGGTAATGGAGTTTCAAGTCTCACAGAGACAAGAAGAATCCCTTGGTGATTGAGATAAAGCATCCATTAGCTGCCCAAGTATATGCCAGGAATAAAACTACTCAGGGTCTCTGAGGAATGGCAAGTACTTTTAAAGTCAGAGCTGGGCCACCTCTCCAGCCCAAGAGCAGAGATGTAAAAGAAAAATAAAAACTTCACTGGAAGCCAAAATATCAGGCTCTCTGAAGATAAATTCAACTGAAATAAAGGTTAAGTATTTTTAATTCTGAAGTTAAAAGCCTCAGAAAAGAAAGAAAACACCCAGGCCTTGGGCAGGGAAGTTAAGAATTTAAAGGTGGGAGTAAATTAGATCGGCTGTTAAGCTTAGCATAAGAGTAAATTATGCATCCCAAGACAGACTGATGTTTTCAGTGAGTTAGCTGGTAATGTTGCATCTGCTCCTCCACCCTCAGGAAATGCCTCACTACTCTCACCCTCCTCACAGAGCCTGCAAAAACTTTTAGGGACACCATCTGGTCTCTTCCCACTTCTATCAGGTAGAATGAATGACTCTAGTAAAAGGATGGGGGGTAAAAGTAAGTTGTTTATATATTTCTATATACATTTGTGTGTGTGTGTGTGTGTGTGTGTGTGTGTGTGTGTGTGTGTGTAACAATAACAATATGGGAAGTTGCTATCAATATGAAAGCAAAGGAGAGAACCTAAGAGGAAGGGCTGTGGAAAGGACTGGAGGGAGAAAGGAGTTGGGAAAATGATGTGATTTTCATAAAATTCAAAATGTACAAAAAATAAAGTACTTCACGTAAAACAGGAAAGTCTGAAAAGAGTTCATCTCTGGAGACACCTTTTCCTAGTATGCTGTCACTACTGTATACAGCCAGGGCTGCATATCAAAGAAACCCTTGGACCTGCAGGTCTGGGTCCCAGCTTGATTCATAAAGTCTGAAATGCTTTGGGTTGTCAGAAGCCCTGCCCATGAGGCCAGGAAGGACTCTCGTAGGAGCTTCATAATTTGGCTATATTTGCTCTATCAACAAGAACCATCCATTTTCTTAGTGAAGACCTCTCTTGTTTTGTTCAAAGGTTTTGCAACTGCATTAGGGGGAGTTCTAGAACCAAATGCTAGGTTGGTTTACCATGATCCTAAACATACCCTGTACGAGACAGCCAAGAAGCAGGCTACGGATCTGTACCTCCTTTTGTGTACCTCAATCACAGAAGTCATCAGCTTGTCTTTAATAACTCCCTGCAGTTCATTAAATGAAAGAACTGTTCTTGGCTAAGCTGAACCAGGAAGCTACTTGTTATTTGTATTTTATAAAATCTTGGGATTTGATGACTTAAGCCACATTATAGAAGACTTTAGAAAGACATTTTAACTTCACAGTGATGTGCAATAATCAAGTAAGGCAATGACTGGGAAAAGAAGGTCTGATGATCAATGTTAAGTATTAACAGGATAACACTGGGAAACAGAGACAACTATCGATTATTTGGAACTGAGCTTGCAAGGGATTGTATTGACTAGACTGAGGTGGGAAGACCCAGTCTAGAAGCAGAAAGTACCATTCTCTGGGCCTAGGTTCTAGACTGTGTAAAAAGTGAACCGAGTGTAAGCGTGTATTGCTCTTTGCTAGTTGTAGATGCATGTTACCAACTGTTATTGTGACACCATGATAGCCTGTACCTTTGAAACATAAGCCAGAACATATCTTCTCTTCTTTTGAATTGTTTTTCAGAGTATTTATCACAAGAGAAAAAGAAACTAAGACACAAGGGGAGTGAAGTAGTTGAATATCATATTTAAGAAGATAGACATCTGGCTCATCTTATCTGCACATTCATAGGTTCTTTTTTTTTTTTTTTACATTTATTTATTTATTTTATGTATATGAGTACACTATAGCTGTCTTCAGGCACACCAGAAGAGGGCATCAGATCTCATTACAGATGGTTGTCAGCCACCATGTAGTTGCTGGTAATTGAACTCAGAACCTCTGGGAGAGTAGTTAATGCTCTTAACCTCTGAGCCATCTCTCCAGCCCCATTCACAGGTTCTTAACGATAACCTAACACACATTGGCTGAGGCCTATCCCTTCTAGCCTCAATTATGAGTTCCTCATTAGGCCATCACTTCAAGGTTATCGACTGAATAAGGTCTGGAGAGTTTGAGTAGAGCTCCTCACTATTTTAGGTTCTACTAACATCAAACTTTGCACTATATTTTTCAAAAAGATTAAAATCCAGCTTTCACTTAGCTATGATTTTGGAGGGTAGTTGCTTTAAAATAATGTTGGGAGAAAATTTTCAAGTAGTGTTTAATCCAAGATGCTTAGGTACTGTGATAGTGCTGTCAAGCAATCTAGAATCAACAGGAAGTTGAGCCTCCAAGCAAACCGATATGTGTAAGATTATCTTGATTATGACATACCTACTTTTAGGAGTGTCTCCATTTCTTGGATGGGATTCTAGACTAAGTGGAGAAGTGCAACTGAACAGCAGCAACATTTATGGATCTTCTGTGTTTCAATCTATGAACACAGACAGGCGACAGGCATGCACACATGCAAAATTTTACAAAGCAGATAATGAAATTCAGTGGATACTGGAAAGCATTCTTATAAATTTTCCCTGGTAAATATTTATTATTGAATGATGAGATACTTTTTAATGTCACAACCCAAACATTTTATCACTTAGTCTAACTTCCTTTTTGTATGCTTTTATTACTAGGATTTTGTTGCTAGTTCTAGCCTTTTAGTAAATCTCTCAACTCACTCCATCATATAGACCACTGCACCATCAAATGACCCCTAGTTGGCCAAGTGCTAAGTGGTATCCTTTTTACTAAAATGTAATTGTTCCCATTTCCAGTGTCGGCCCACTTGATGGAACACACAGAAACTCTCTAGCTAACCACACACTAAGAGGGCCAGACTCTGCACCTGGATGTCACTGATGAGAAGGCAGATGTTATGAACAAAACTTTTATTTACATACTGTATCTAGAAGCAGATACATAAATTTTTATACAATTGATTTCCAAAAAAATGTGCAAGAAATTACTATAATTCACTTACAAACCAAAACACATATTAAATTGGTGGACTTTGGATAGTTCATTCTGTGGTGTTCTCAATACAAACAGTATACACCTGATTTGAAACATACAAAGTGTAAACTACAGCAATCTAGATTGCAGGTTTTAATTTCATGGCACATTAACTATGAGACTTCCTTACCCCACCATGACAATATACTGTTAGGAAACTCTAAGATCCCATCTCATCCTTGCTGGTTGGAGAACTTGCATCACCTTTCAAAAACAAATTCATTATTTGCCTTGTTACATCATGCCTGATCAATAAAAAGGATATGATAAAAACTTTACAGGACTAAAACAGTATTAAAAGAAAGCAATTTTTATTATCAATGTACCAATAACGTTAGAATTTTAGTTATTTGTGGAACTGGTTACTGTTCCTCATTATTCAACAAAACTGTCTATTGCTGGTAGTGTTATTTCATTTTCTAATGAACACTTCATATTCAATGAAAGACATTCAGATATAAATCAAAATGTTATTTTGATTCATTTTAAGTTTCTTTCACATACAATATGAAATGTGCATTAGAGTTGGCATTTCTGAAAGCAGTTAGAGATGCTTACCACTAGGAAAGAAACTGAATAAACCTGTAAGATTTCAATAACTTTCATCTTCAGTAATACTGGCTCAGAAACTATGATGAATACTGTTTTACTTCCTTAATGCTAACAAGTTAGCCTTTTTGGTACATCATTTTATTCAACAGCAAAACTGTTGCCTTATGTGACTGGTTTCCTTAAAATCATTTTTTCAGTTTTGTGGTTATTTATGTGACCTTCTAAAATTTCAGAGTATTGCACCATGTAGAAAGAGAAGTCTTCCTTGGAGAAAGCAAGGCAATTTTTCAAGTACTTTCTATAGCTCCCTTATTTATAAAAATGTGTTACATGTGTTAGGAAGCCCCAAATTAACCCTCAAGCCTCCAGCATTTTTGGTGGTGGAGTATTTGAGTATTTAAAAAAAAAAAAAAAAAAAACCTGATTCATTGTCACAGATGGTTTTCCTGCTTGCTTTTGTCTTACCTTAATGTAGGAATTCTAAATGTGAAGACTTAAGAAGAATGGTTTGTAGCAACAATCACAAACCCTGTATGGGTCTGAGCTCGGGCCTCTGCATGAGCTTTATGGTTGTGTAACTGATGTTTTTGTCAGACCCCTAACAATGGGGGTTGCAGGTGTCACTGAATCTCTTGCCTACACTTGGGACCCTTTTCCTTCATCCAGCCTTGATATGAGGGTTTGTTTCTAGTCTTAATGGAATTTGTTATGCTAGGTTCTGTTAATATCCCTGGGAGGCCTGCTCTTTGTTTTTGTTGTTGTTGTTGGTGGTGGGGTTTGTTTTTTGTTTTGAAGGGAAATGGAGAAGTGGATCTAGAAGACAGGGGAAGCTGGGAGGGAGCACTAGGAGGAGGAAAGGTAAGAAAAACTGTGGTCTGGATGTAATGCATGCAAAAAATGAAAAGTAACAAAAATAATTCACACACACACACACACACACACACACACACACACACAGAATGGCTTAGAGGTTGTGTTTGTATCATCTAAGTTCAAAAAAGCCAGAAAGTTAACCAACTTCAATCTAGGCTAAGATACAAGACAGAGACTTAATCAAATCTCTTTTCAATTTTACTAGACAGTGTCATACAAAAGTCAATATTTCCCACTTCTGTTAGATGGATGTCTTGGCTACAAAAACACAAAAATACTGACAATATACCTTTCTGTTTGTTAATCTGATTTCTCAATAAATGCTTCAATTTTTATTCATAAACTATCAGAATCTAATGATTTCAAATTGAATAACACTGGTCATATTAAGCATGAAAATGGAGGCTCATCAAGGGCTGTTTTCATAATAAAGATTTGTCCTACAAAGTCACACAAAATTGATTATTAGAAAGATTTAGATAAAGATAAGAATAATCTTGACATTTAATGGGTAGATCTTAAGCACCCGGTACCAAGAGAAAGAACGGGAAACAAGTGATGTTCATTTGAAACATGTTTGGGATAGTCCTGAGACTTCTATAAGCCATAATCTCAAGGACATGTGCACGTTTTTGGAACATGAAGCCATCTTGACATTCATTATTAATAGAGTGACTATGTGACAACACCTGCCATCTAATGTAGATGTGGGGACTGTCAACTTGCCCTAGCTATAGCTTCAGTTGTTTAAAAATAAAGTTTTACAAAAAAATAGTTAAGTGTCTTGCATTACTTTGCTTACAAGCCTACAATTCTCCAACCGTTCTTAATCTAATAGAGAATGCTTGTACTATACAGTATACTCCATCCATCATATTAGGTGAAACACATCAGAAAATGAATTTAACATTCCATCAAAAGTAAGTGTCTTGCTCCTTATAAGTCAAGATACCACAACTCTTTAACATGTTGGCACTGAGCCTTTCCTGCAATATCTCAATTTTGACCCTAGAAAAATAGAGAAAAATGTAAAGCTATAGATATGTTTAAATGACAAAGTCAGCAAGTTTGACGTAAGACCTTTATCATTCTGATTTTTTTTAAAAGGATGTATAGCTGGAAATATTTTCTGAATGGGAAAATCTTTAAATACTATCGCTTAATAGTTTTAATAACACTGTTGCAGAACTTTGAACTCAATCAACAGTCTATGTTCCAAAATAACTTTTAAAACCTGGGCACATCATTCTCTAACACAATGATAAGAAAGTAGAGATGCCAAACTACTTAAGAATTAACTAAATTAAAATAAACAAAAATGCTATCTTCAATGGGTAGTCACAAGCAGGAAATTATTTCTGGTATCTGATATGGTTTTACAATTTTTCTCACACAATGTATCACAATTTCTAATTATTTAACTGATGTCATTCAGGGTTGTTGGTTTAGGAGAATGGTTAAACCCAGCACACTGTAAAGATTATACAGAAGAAAGTCAAGACAACTTTAAAATAACCTTTCTATTCAAATCAGTTTACAACTTTATATAAACTTTAATGTAAGAAAATACAACTCATTTATGAAACTTGTTTTGTCAAGTTTATGGAAGCAAGTATCTATTAAAGAAATTATAGAGAAAACATTTAACTGAAAAAAATCTCTCTCTCTCCCTCTCTCTCTCTCACACACACATACATACATACACACACACACACACACACACCTCACAAGAAACCAGGGTTATCTTACTTTTGTAACAGTTGTTTGGGCTTTACAGAGCTTTAAGTTACGCCAATTTGTACCCGAGATCAATGACAGAAAAGGCAACAATTTCTAAATTGGGTATATATTTGTTTACAATTTTTAATGTAAGGCAATTTATCAAAAGAGACAAACCACAAGATGAAAATGAAGGCAACAGAAAAATTCAACTTCTCACAACCAAAACAATTATCACATCCTTAAAATATAATTTAGAAAAGTGTTGTAAAAGATGTTGCAAATCTGAATTCCATTTATCAACATTGTATTAATTTATAATTCTGGACAAATCATTTTTAAAGTGTGAGACTTAAAAAAATCACTTTTCAGTGTATATGTAAATGTTTATCCCACATGTTTATTCAACTGGGTCATTTAACGTCATAGCAATTTGTATTTCTTAAAATTTCATTCAACTTTACTTAGGGTTGAATACACATGAAATGTGCTTTAATGCATAAGAATCACAGTGGATAGCAGCAAAGGACTGGGGAGGGGCATTAAGGAGAATCTGGTCATTCACATTGTGATTATTCTGCACATTAAGGAAAGGTAACTCACACTTCTAGACCCTCAAGACATCCATCCCTTTCCAAGAACCAAAATAAACTCAGGACACCTTGCAGACACTTCCCCACCCCTGAACAAATCGATGACTCTCACACATAAAAACTAAAAGTTATGGCAGCAAAGACTTCAATGGCGATGTAAGTCTGTAAACTGTACTCAAGTCTTGTTTCTCAACCCCAAAGTGCAAGAAAGAGGGCTCCCAATCTCTCAGTAGTGCTTCTCCTGCAAATAATCCTTCATTTTGTTTGGCAAAGGCAGTTTCTGAATTAAGTCTATTCTGGTGTACTGTCGTATAACAAAGCGGCACAGATACTGCAGAGAGCGCACCTGCATGAACCGTGACACTGGATTGGTCAGTCTGACTGGGTAAGTTGCTGATCCAGGTAACCGAGACCTTGAATAACAAAATGCTCCATTTTCAGAGTCCCTGATTGAATGCTCGATTAAGTCAACTATAGATGTATGCCCTTCCACATCTGGCTGTTCATAAAAGCTGAACCTACCATTTGAGTGCTCAATTCTAGTGTGAAGTGTTTTACCATGGGAGCGAAAGCTCAAGCTTAAAAGGTAACGGTCATCAGAACTATCCCGAACAAGAAAAGAACCATCTGGCACATTTGCCAACTTCCCCTCTGCCTCCCAACGTGTGATGGGGCCCCAGTACCACCCCTGTTTTGCAAGCTTCTTCAGCTCCTCCGTAAGACTTGTAACAACCATGGGGCCACTACTTTGCACCGAGTCATAAACTCTAGCAACCCCAGGTGCAGAGTTGGGATCGAAATTCAAATGACAGCGAACACTTTCGGCCATGTGCAAGTCTGGGCCTGAGAGGCCGCTGAAGTTCCTTTGGATTGGGTTATTCTGCATTGGAGGTAGCAACGGTGAGAGGGGAGGGGCATCATCATGACCTCCTCTAGGGCTCTGCAACATGACTCCTGTGGTGCCAATCAGTAAGTTGTTCACCGATGAATCCACAAGGATCTCTGGGCCTACAACCAGGTCCTGGTCCACGTGACTGTCGTCTTCGGAAAAGGTTCCACTCGCCCCTGGCAGGGGCACGGCTGACACCTCCATGGGAGAAGACGTATCCAGGCAGCAGCTGCGCGGCCCTTCTAGTGGGCACATCCCGTCGTCTAAAGGCACGGTGTACTGAAGGTAGTCCTGAGACATGAGTCCGATTACTACAGGCACGTGCTCCTCCAGGTGGAGGCTCAGCTCCCCGGGCGAGCTGGGGCTGCAGCGGGACTCAGGGCGCGGCTCTGGCTGCAGGTCTCGCAGCTCCCTGGGCTGCAGTAGCTCTCTGGGTTGCAGGTCACGCAGCTCCTTAGGCTGCAGCTCCCGAAGCTCCTTGCGCACACCGTTGACTGGTCCTGGGCTGGCAGCATGCACCAGTGCCTTCACTCGCATCTCCATCTTGATGCATGTCTCCTCCGAGCTGGTGGGACGCAGCGGCCAGGGTGTGGGGCTATAATGGTGGCTTCGCAGTGATGTGGAACGGATGGGCCTTGGAGCACGCACATCCTTGAGGCCACCAGGAGCTGAAGCTGAGGAGAAGGCATCCTCATCTGTGGGCGCAGTGCCACCCTTGCCCTTGGTCTTCTGCTTGGCGGATAACCGCCTCTTCAAAGTGCCCATCAGGCTCTCGCTTTTGGACCTGTTCTTCCCTTTCTCGTCCTCACTGCCAATGTCGCAGCTGGCCATGTCTTTGCCATAGCAGCTCCCGAATAAAGAGTCATCTTTTACGAAGTCACCAGCAAGGGACTGGGGCTGAACCACCATGAACTCAGTTTCGTCTTTGCTTTTACTCAGATTGAAAGATTTCCTGAAGGTCTTCAGACTGATTTTCTTCATTGTGACAAAAGTTAACTAATCCAAAAGGGTCAATTTGCTTCTAAAGCAGCTATCCCCAAACATCGGGAGGGGCTGTGATGCCTCATGGGTGAACTCTGCCCGGTTTCATTTAACCTCTGAAGCTATTTTCTGGGGGAAAAGGTTAAAAAAAAAAAAAGCCATTAAACATTTTAGTTTTCAAATAAAATAGTAGAAATTTAAATTTTTAGCTTCAAAACAAAAGCACCCAATTCTATTCTTAGGAACTTTACCTAAAGATTAGGATAACTGCCTGCTATATACTGGGCATGGAGCAAACACTGGGTCCTTTATTTACCCCTTGTTTTTTGTTTTGTGTTTAGGCCAGAACTAAGTCTTTTCTACTGACCAGGTCTAACTAAGTAGCCCCCTCATCACTGCCCATGCACCAGGCTGAAGAGCAAAACATAATGAAGGCACCAAGATGTCCTGGAAGAACAGGAAAGCACACACCAAACACATACATGTGTATTATGAGGCAGTTTATGGCCCATCACAGGTGCACTGTGACCCAAACTAGAAAAACGCACCAGAAAACTTACACCTTTCCACCTGCAGCTTAGAGCAACTCAGTTAATCAGCAGAAGACACAGCTCTAGCTCACTGTTTGCTTACTAACCCTATTCCACACATGGCAACCTGCAATAACATGAAAGCTAGTAAGTTATGATCTTGAATGCTTGTAAGCCAGAAGAGACAGGTATGAATGGTAAATTATAATACAAACCTGTCTGAAACACACTGGTAAAAAGGTGGGAGTTGAGGGAAAAAAGAATATGTCAAGTGTGCAATGTTAACCACAGATACAGGTGGTTGTTGTATAGACAGAATCTGCAAACATCATGCTCACTGAAACCACTCAGACCAGACAACCTATCAAGAACAGCTACATTAGTTCCACAAAAAGCAGCAGCAGTTTTAACATCCTCGCTGTCAGACACTGTTTCTGAAAGACACTGTAAAAATAGAATACTAATAAATATTTGGAGCACCAGCCACTTAAAACATGAAGCTACGCACTGAGTGAACTCACAAAGTGCCTGGTCTTGTCCCAGACAGCAGACTCAGTAGCTGACTGTGAAACTGTGTTTTCACTAACCCTGAGATTTCACTAGTCTTGCTCGCCACTGTCACATATCTACACCACAGATGAGAAAAACACTGCTAATGAATACGCAACTCAATTCTAATGTTAAGGGGGCAAGATCCAATTCTAGACATTAGAAAGTAGCTCAATCAAGATCAATCAAGATCAATCAAGATCCAATTCTAGACATTAGAAAGTAGCTCAACCAAACCATATGTTTTAGATCTCTTTCCTCCATCTTCTAGGCAGAGATTACTCTAAAATTTTTTAAAGAGTATCTATTTTCCTGTTTGCACTTCCAAAAATATATGCCATCTTTTTATAGGATTACCATCTGTCCTGTGCCCAATAAGTATTCTGAATCAATCTTGCCATTTTTCTAATTGCAAAGTTTTAAGTTTACACATACACTTGAAAAATTTGTATAATGGTTCAAGGGAAAAGGTTCTAGATATTTATTTAAAAAAATAAAAATAATAAAGAAAAAAAGAAAACCTCTACAGGGCCAGTGAGGTGGCCCAGCAGGTACTTGCTACTAAACCTGATAACCTGAGTTCAAGCCCTAGATCCCAATTGGAGGTAAAACTCCAAGTTATCCTCTGATCAACATACAAACAACAGTAGTGAATCACACACACACACACACACACACACACACACACACACACACACACACAAAGAGAGAGAACATGAAAAACTGTTTAAACAAAAAGAATTCTCTACAGAAAGTAGCATCTACTTGTTCCTTTACCACTTTTTTTTAGACAAGGTCTCAGGTAAACCAGCTGTCCTTAAACTCACTATACAGGCCAACAATAAATCTGATCTCAATGAGCCTCCTGCCTCTACTTCCCATGCGCTGAGGTTACAGGTGTGGACGACCACTCTGGGTAGCCTTCCCACCTCTTTCTAAAGGAAGAGTTCCGGGTAGCCATGTGTATCATTTATTTTTAACACTTAATACAAAAACTAAAAAGACAAGCCAAACAATGATTTAAAGTAGCAAGCACAGTAGCTGTTACCCTCATTTTACCAAATGGACCCTAGGCCTCAGAAAATAAAATCTATCCACTGAAGCTAAATCACCTGCTCTTGGGAACAACAGGTTTTGCCATTGTGCCACAAGGCCTGCCTACAGGTCTAGTCCTTGTATCAATACTCCTAACACTTTCCACCATCTGTGTTTTTATTCTCTTAAAAGATCTTGAAAAATGCTGTTTGGGAATCACAAAATGATTTAATTACGTGTTTTGTGACTACTGAAATTTATCCTATTAGAAACTAAAACCAAGTTTTAAAATACTTACCTGTTTATTTAAAAACATTAATATGCTTATTATGCATTAACATAAATCAGTTTCCTGAAAAAAAAATAACTACACTTTCTAAATGCTAAAAACAGAGTGAGAGAGAAAAGTAGCAGCATTTCTTATTACGGAGAATCTTATGTTGACAGAAAACATAGCTGAGCTCACTTCTGCCTCTGCATATCATCTTTCAATATGTTCTTTATCCAGGGGTAAGGAAAAATCCAATGAACAGAGACAGTGGGAAAAGAAGATATTTTGCTTAATACCCTTTATATACTTGTGCATAGTTTTCTTTGATAATGAAGCAGTGGTTGTTTGTGTTTGTGTACATGTGGATGTATTCCTCCATCAACCTCTGCAGCTAATTCTTCTTCCTATACTAAATTTCCTTAGTTTTGAGACAGAGTTTCTCACTGAACCTGAAGCTCAATGTTACAATGAGCCCTGGGGATGTCTGTTCTGGCCCCCAGAACTCAGATTACAGGAGGCGAGTCGCAATACCCATCTTTTCACATGGGTTCTAGGGATCCAAACTCTGGTTCTCATATTTGTACAGCAAGTACTTGATCCACTGAGCAATCCCTCCAGCCCTACATGATAAATTCTTAAAAGTTAAGCAGCACTGGAAAGCTGAAAAATCTGAAACTGTATCAACATTGTTGCTTTTACTCTATTTCACAAAAAATTAGCTGTATCTTGCATTTAAAACAATGTTCATACACAATTTTGTAATATTGTGCTTCAGTCAATCATACAACAGCGAAAAAAGGGGGTTTAAGCTTTTGGGTTTTGGGTTTTAAATTACATTTGTGCATATCACCATTGATTCTACTAGACATCCTTAGGTAGGACTTTTGGTTTAGTTAGGGCAACTGTGAGAGACATAAAAATTTAAAATTATAACCTTTATTTGAAGATTTAAACTGGGTTATCAGCAATAAGACTATCCACTGGTTTTATGGAAGAAGCTCACTCTAATCATTCATGAAAAAAAAATCTAAAACTTAAGTTGAAGAACCATAATGCTTGTGTTCCTTTAGGTAAAAATGGTGTTTCATGGGGGATTGGGGTGGGGTGGGGAGCCAGGTTAACCAGAATCAAATCAATTCTTCCTTTTCAAAATTCCCTTGCTTCATCCTGTGCAATGAGATGTTTGCCTAGCATACACAAAGCACTGGGTTCAATCCCTAGCTGTATATAAGTCAGGTATGATCTGCAAGCCTGTGATCCCATCACTTTAGGGGAGTGGGATTCAAGAGAATCAGGAATTCAAGGCCAACCTTAGCTACACAGAGAGTTCAGAATTCTAGAGACCTGACTGTCCCCCAAAGACACTAACTATGGAGAGGCTTAAATGGGTTGATCCATTTGTCAAAACTCTATTAACTGTGCACTAAAAAATGTTATTTCATTGGAGGTGAATTATACCTCATTCTAAAAACTCATTAAACAGGAAATTCAAATCAAGATAATATATTTCTAAGACCCATAGAGTAGGTAACAAAAACTCCATTACCAGACATGGGAAACCACCTTTCAAACTGGAACTGCCCTGAAACTCTCCTCGCTGAGGACTATACAAAGGTGCTAAAGGAGAAAAGCAATTTAAGACCCACCTAGGGGAGGTCTAGAAACCACAACAATGATTAGCATAGCAAAATAAACAAAGGGGTGCAATAGGGCTGGAGAGATGGCTCAGTGGTTAAGAGCACTTGACTATTCTTCCAGTAGTTCCGAGTTCAATTCCCAGCAACTACATGATGGCTCACAAAAGGGTACAATAGGGGGCAACCAATAACCACCTCATTTAACTAAAGCCTATTCAACAGGAGGGAATTCATCCCTGGTACTGAAAACCTAGGCAACTACAATTGGTTGGGGAGGTCACTGACCTCCAAAAGAACCTACTATTCCTAAACTAGTATTTTTCCCAACCATATTTTAAATATCTAGTCTTATGTTCACAAGTAAGCTCTTATCCCTTATCTGAGAAGCTACATTTTGCAACAGAAACCATCACAGAAATCTGCTGATGGCCATAGTGCAGATAAAACTGGCCCTGGAGTGCCCACCCCCAATCAATATATCTATAATACAACTACACCTAAGGCTCAGGGAACATTGCAGAAGAAGGGGCAGAAAAACTGAAATAGTTAAAGACCCAGGAACATTGGCTACTAGATGGTATCTTCTATCACAGGAGCCATACCCATGAGACCTTAAAACTATGGTCACCTAAAAAAAAATCTGTACAATGACAATACCAGTGACACTTGAAGTGGACAGGGGAAATCTCATAAAATCCCATCTCTAAATAAGAGCTACTACAGGCAACCAATTTCAAGTTGTCAGCCCTACACATATTCAAATGAGCAACACTTAAAGGACAGCAAGATATTTATAAGTCTATGCACATATGCATGTGTAACAATAATTGAAGAGGTCATGCATTTGAGAGGGGGTGCAGTGGACATGGGGAAAAGAAGAAAGGGTAGGCGTGGGAACTATGTAAATATAATCCTCATGGATGAAATTCTTAAAATGGTAAAACATAATGTAAACGTATTAAAATGTAAATGTAAATGTAAAAAGAAAGGATCTTCAGGTCAGAAAGATGGTTTGCCAGTAGAATGCGTCTCTTGAAGATTCAGTTCCTGGTACCCACATTGGATGTCTCACAATCACCAGTAACTAGTTTAAGAGGATCTGACCCTCATCTGGCCTCTGCTGCACATATGTGGTGCACACATCTACATCCAGGCATACACACACCGTACAGTTCACCCTGGAATTTGGGGAAGCTTTATAAGGTTATTTAAAAACATTTATTAAGGGGGTTGGGGATTTAGCTCAGTGGTAGAGCGCTTGCCTAGGAAGCGCAAGGCCCTGGGTTCAGTCCCCAGCTCCGAAAGAAAGGAAAAACAAAACAAAACAAAACAAAACAAAACAAAAACATTTATTAAATTCACCTATGCATTAACCAAATAGACATACAATTAGTAATTTGTCTTTTGGATATGTTCTTTTGCCAAAGTTATAAAGACAACAATGTTCTTTCTACCATTGTTTTAAACAAACCTGTTGCTTACATTGCTTATAGTGGTAAAGACTACTGAAATATTGACAGAGTGACAGAAGGACTAAGTCTTCTGAATAGTTTCATCAGTTCTTATAATCTTAGAACTCTAAGTTCTAAGCATGATGAAGCTTTTTAAGTTTAATGAAGCAGTTTTTTCACTATAGAACTAGACTGAGTTTATGCATATCCCAGCTCTATTTAGCAATTATATGATCTTAGATATAACTAAATCTACCACTCATGTAACTTATGGAGTCAGATGTCCCTAAAGCAATGTCTTACATACTTAGGCTAAATAGTTGCAGCTAATAGTAAATTGCAACATTTTCATTAAGTAAAACAAAGCACAAACACCTTAGGACACTTGCCAAAAATCACATAGCTAATTCTAAAGTCGACTTAATCACAATACACACCTTTATATTACATAATTCTTCTTAGAAAAAACATAGCTTTAACCTAAGTTGTAGAAAACAACACACATATACACACATATCAAATATCTATAGACTACTAGTTTAATATATAAAGAAAGAAGTCCAGGAAAACATTATGAGAAAAAGAAAGGTATAAGACAAAATGCAAAGATGATCCTGTCTCTGTGTGTGTTTATATCTAAGCCAATACATTAAACATCTCAGGTAATAAATAAATACCAATTGTTACACATCAAAAGACCAGGAAAAAGGTGCAGAAGCCCAATTTTCTTATTTAGGACTTTCTGTAACAATTGAGCAGGTTTAACTTAGCACTGAACAACCACTCCATGCCATCTCACCTGCCAAAGTTGAATAGTGTAATACTAGGCAAGGCTCTGCCAAAGGTACTCCTCTCGAATCCTCCCCAGCCATGTCAAAGTCTTCCTAGTTTTAAATATTACAATGCAGATAGACTTTTCATGTCTGACCTCATGCTATATACCCAACACTGACTTCAGCTTTTTGCTTTCCAGTTCAATTCTAATTTATCTATTGTGGTGAGTCTGTTCCCTGTGGCCACTAGAAACCTATTCCTCACCCAGCTAAATCCCTGGCACCTGAATTCATCCAAACAGAGGTTTCTATCATTCATAGGATTCTGACAAGTTTCCTTAATTTATACACATTTCTTTGCCTCTGCAACTTCTCTTATTATTGTAAGCTATACCTTTGTCAAGTCATTGACAAAACACTGTGCTTTCCAGAAAAGTCTGAAGACTTAGCTACAAGCAGTGGTTAGAAATACAGAATGAAGGACAAAAGCTGTACTCTCCAGGCCTTCGGGTTCCACAGGGCATTAAGATGTCAGAAATCATGTACAGTAGAAAAGCACTTAGGATTTTGCACTTTCAGTGGCTCAGGAGGGAGCTGGTTCTAAAAACCCATTCTCACTTGCTGATGCAAAGCTGATGGATACAGCTGTGGAGGTCAGAATGCACCAAAAAGTACATTTCCCTTCCTGTCCTTCACAAGACCTTACAGAAAAACAAAGTAAGTTTAATAATGTCTCCAAAATCCACAAGAAGTCCTCTGAGTAACATGGAACCACTGAAAGTTTGGTGTATGCCTTAGAAACTACCACTTTTTGTTGGCATGAAGCAGGCAATTCACAGCAAGATGAAGAACACAGATAAGCCATTCTGCCTGAGTCATTTCACAGGACCGTTTATTTCCTAATGCTCTGGATGCCCATGAAATGTTTCCTCACTCAGAAATACAGGCAAAAACAGCATATGCATAGATGTACCTGTAACATGATGTAATGAGGAGGCCTGTAGGTCCTTTCCCCCCCAGAGTAACTAAAGCTGAGCTTATCTGTCACACAGCACTAAAACACATGCTCACGAACACTACTGAACTCTGGAGAAGGCAATCTGGGCAGGAGATGGCAAGACTGAGAAGAACAAAGAAGGAAGGACTTGTCAGAGAGGAAGGCAGAGGTATAAAGAAGACCAGCTTCAGACAGGAACAAAGGAGACCAGAAGGGAGTAGGATCATACATTCAAACGCTGAAGGACATTCTGCTACCAAGAATTCTACAGCCAAATCCATGTAGGGTAAATCAGGGAAAAGAAGTGATGACTGACGCTGCAGGCCCAAACTATTGTGTGGGTAGGGCCTACCTCTGAGTAAGTAGTCCTCATTTATATAGAAAGTATGCAGAGCAGACCAGTAAGCATCCTTCCTACATTGTTTCTGCTACAGTCTTCATTTTCCTGTCTTTTTTTTTTTTGATATTTTATTTATTTACATTTCAAATGTTATCCCTTTTCCCAGCTTCCCCTCTGAAATCTCCCTATCTCATCCCCTTCCCTCTGCTTCTATAAGGGTGCTCCCCCACCCACCCACCTTCACCTAACCACCCTGGCATTCCCTATACTAGGGCACCAAGCCTTCACAGGACCAAGGGGCTCTGCTCCCACTGATGCCAGATAAGGCCATGCTCTGCTACATATGCAGCTGGAACCATGGGTCCCTTCCTGTCTTGAGTTCCTATCTTGGCTTCTCTCAATGGATTGTCAGCCAGAATATGTAAGCCAAATAAACCCTTTCTTCTCAAAACTGCTTTTGGCCATAATGTTTCATAACTGTATAGCCATGCTGTCTATAAGATTCTTCTAACATGTAATGATGCATGTCACTTAAAGAACAGAATAAAGAATACACCAAGAAAGTAACCACTAAAAATCTGAAACAAACAGAAATCTGACATTTTGACAATTCTGCACCTAACCTGGTATGATGAGTTGTAATCAAATGCAAGAGTTGACAGAAATAAAAACTCACTCATATGCTAAGGGAACACAAAACAGAAGAGCTGTGTGTTCAGGTGTAGCTTCTTTCCTAGGACATCTTATAACATACAATCAAATATTCAAACTCAGAAAAGAACCCAAAATCAGAAACACTTTTTCTCTCAAGTATTTTGGGCAACCAACACTCAGCCTAGGACTTAAACACTAATAATAGCTTTGTGTGTTGTTTTTAAGTTTTCATTCTTAGGACAGACAAAAACAAGACTCAGCAGTGTTTAAAAGAGTAACATTATACAGGATATGTTCTTTGACCATAATGAAGCTAAATGATATACATACAACTGAGACAAATCTGGAAAACCACCAAATATAAGAAAATTAAACAAAATACTTCTAAATAATCTATAGGCTAGAAATAATAAGCTTAAAACATATTCTAATCAGAACAAAAAATAAAACATAAAGTGGTACAGTTTATAAATAGGCATTGTAGCAATCATGTAAGCCTATCACTTGAATCTGAGGCTAGTATGGACTGCACACAGGAAACTCTTGAGAATGTAGAACTTAAATCAAGCCAACTCTAAGAAATAGTAAATAAAATAAAAACTAAACCCAGAGAATATGAACACATGCATGTGAATGACTGAGTAGAAACGGATAAGATAAATAGCAGGAAATCTCTAACCAATTCTTTTAGATGATAGAGAAGAAATAATACCAAAGCCAAACACAAGAGACCAGAAAGTGTATCCCACGGGCTTCCAAAAAGCCTTAACCTAGTATTAGCAAACTTGACAACACAAAGAAATCACTATGATCAGGTTCTAGTACTGATTTTGTTCATATTTGTGTGGGGCTTGTAGTTCTGTCAGTACTGTGTGTATATTTGTGTAAGTCAATGGATAACCTGCAGGAGTGTTCTCTCTTCTACTTTTCGGATTTTGGGTAAAGAATTTGGTCATCATCCCTGGTGGTCCTACTGAGCTATCTCATGACCCACAAACAAGTTTCTTTAATAGCAGTGATCAATTAATATAAAGAGGAATCACTCAGGACAATTTAACTAACTCTATTCCATTATAAAAAAAGAACTATGACACACTGTAGATGTCTAGAAATTTCTCCATATCCAGCCCTACAGATTGCCTTGTTTCCTGCTTTCTTCTAGTGCATTTTCCCTTGCTACATAATGCTTGTGTCTTTGTTTTTGATTCTGTCCCTTTTGTGCTTTTATTATTTGAGCCTTTTACTTTTTTCAAGAAATTACACTGAAATACAGTTTTGCCTGTATTTTCTACAAAAAGTTTTGCCATTTATATTGAAGTTCTTGGTTAGCCTAGTACTGATTTATGTGAGGGTAGGGATTAATTTTTCCACTTAGATAACTAATTGGCTCAATATTCACAGAAAATATTGACTCCTACAAATAACAAGGCTTCTTGAATTATGATAAAAACAACTGAGTCTTAAAAATCAAACACATCCTAATTTCCAACAGTGTGAGCAGTGGAACAAATGCTGGCAAAGCTACATGTGGACCATGGAGAGCCACTGAAATCCGTGTTTACACAGTTATAAATAGCAAGGAGGCACCCATAGTGTTCATTTGTTAAGTGCAAAACACAGGAAATAAAATTATATGTAAAGTGTGGTCTCAATTATGTAGCAAGAGTAAGGAGGAAAGTGCACAGAAAAGGACCCTGTTGGAGGAAAGAATTCTTTAGATATGTTAGTTTATATGAACTTGGAATGTTTAAGAGAAAATTCTGTGAGGTTATTTGTTTTTCTGAAAATACATTTTACTTGGGAATTGCCACATAAATCCACCAATTTCGAGCAAAGCAGAAGGCTTCTTCTACAAGTCAATTATTTCACAAACTAACAAAAAATTTCACAAACAAAAAAAGGCAATGGATAAGACTGTTATTTTGCTTTAGTATAACCTAGATAACTTCTTCTTCCTTTTTATGTTATAAAATCTGACATAAAGTTTTATACTGATATGCATCATGGTCTACTGGTCTTATGTGTTCAAATTTTAAATGACAACTATGACAAAATCTACCTTCAATAGCACACCTCCTTCCCTTTTTGGTTTACAGTCCACAGCTAACCAATGCAGACACCCCTTGCAGACACTGCATTTAGATCCCTCCCTCCACCTTCAGACCCAGGCACTGGTTATGTCTTTGCCTAAGCCACAGCTGCACTCACAGCTGATCATGGCTGGAAACGGCCACTCAGATGGTTCTCCTTCAGTTCTCAAGGCAGTATGTGAGGTTGATCAATGATATCTAGAAATCAACTCTCTGGTTCATTCTCTCTTGTTGCTGCTCACATCAAATACTCCATCTTCAATCTCAGCTGATGGCTCAGCCTCTAATTTCAGAGAAAATAAATCATCAAAGGAAAACTGTGTAGCCAGAAATAAAGCTCTGCTGTGGAAAGTCTCCCCAACAAAGTCCTAGGTTCAAGCCCCAGCATCAAAAACGAAGGCAAAGAGAAAAGTGTGCATTCTACTATCTTGTCAATCCAATTAACAATGTTTGTTCCACATCTCTCCTCAGCTCCTTTCTAAAGGCACCACGACCTTGTCTGCACACTCCATTTCCTAACAACTCCCCCTCTATTGGATCATTCCTCAAATATACACCCCACTTTCTCCACAGCCCTGGCTCCACCTCTGCTCCCCGTGTAGCAGCACTCCCTAGAGACCTTCATGTTTTCCAACTCACTTCCAAACTTGCTTTACCTGCAAGCTCCCACTTCCACGTACAGCTACTTCACTTACCTCATTCTTACAAGGGCTCAGATCAACACATTCAGAATCACCCTTGGCTCCTTTCTTGATCTGAAGCCTCATGAATGTCATGAAAGTCTAATCACAGCTATATATATATATATATATATATATATATATATATATATATATATATATCAACATATATATTCATAATTTAATTATTTTGCCAACAGATTCTAGTTTCAATCTCTTGTAGTACTGTAATAGCATCTTAGAGATAATTTTATTGCGTTTTCCTTTGTCGTATACTCTGATATAAAGCACTGGTACCCAGGAAGACAAGGCAGTTGCTGACAGTGGTGTCTGCTTCTATTCTAGTAACAAAGTCCTTCACTTTGTACTGTAGGCTTTCATATCTCTTACAGCAGGCCAGCTTCACAATGTCTGGCATGTACATGCAAATAAAAATAACTAAAGTGTACAAAATAAAACTTCTTTGTCTTCTTTTAGGGCCTGTAAATAATCAAAATAAAACTTTTAACAAATAATATGGAGTATTTTCAGGACTACAAAAGTGGATTTGAAAAAGATAACCTTAAAACATGGGCATAAAATTGCCATAAAAATGACAATTTATAATTACAGCAAAAGCCTTAGTAAATTTTAAGTATGTTTACTCACAGGCTTCTGACACTAACATATGGGGAAGCAACAACCCAAGTTTGCAGAGGTTTAAACTGACTGACCTTCCTTCCTGAGTTCCACATGAACAAAGAGCCTCAATCTCTAAAGCACGCTGGGAGACTTGTATGTTTAACCTGTAGAGCAAGTTTTACATGAACTTTCCTAAGAATCTGATTATAACCTCATTTACTTCATTCCTGTTATATTACAGAGGGAAAAATGTTCATAATTTCAATCACATACAAAAAGTTAATGCAGCTAGCTTTTAATGAGATGCTCACTTTTCCTTAATATTTTATTCATTTAACAAGTTGCACTTTAAAAAGTAGTAGATATTGCACATCTTTAATTTCAGTGGCAGAATCAAGCAGATCACTATGCCTTAAAGGGCAACCTGCTCCACATACTGAGTTCCAGGCCACCAAGCTACAGGTGGTACGCAATCTATCAGCTCAGTGTTCTCTAGTGTGTATGCACATTACATCTATTATACCCATTTTACACCTAAGTTGGCACTTGTTAATTGAAAGCATCATGATTAGTATCATAGGAAATGTCTGGTCTCTGTTTTGTTGCTGATACAGCTAAACCCTACAGTTTCCTGAGTGATGAAAATATCTTCCTAGATCTGACAAATAATTCTTCATCACAGCAGAGTTGTGACTTAGACTACACTACAGAGTGGGAACTTTTGGCCCTACTCCCACATCAGAAGGGAAGGGAAGAGTTAGAAGATTGAGAAGGGCTATGATCAGGATGTAAAGGGAATAAAAACTTAGTCAATAAAGAAAAAGAGCAAGAGATTGATCAGGTGCTAAAAACACTCTTAATAGATCACCAGTTTCTGCACACAGAGGTACTGGGGGAGCAGGGCATGCTAACGGGGCATAGGAGCTGTAAATCATACCCAACACCACATCCCATGCAGCTTTTCTATTCACCTTTTCCTGGTATGTAATCCTTACAATAAACCAATCAACTAAGTATTTTACTGAGTTCTACAGATTATCTAATCAGAAGAGGTCATTATGAGAACCTCTGACTTATGGTGAATCAGCAAGAGGGCATCTGTATGAAGAAGTCTGTGGACTGTTGTACCTGAGAGGTCTGTGCTACTCTGAACAGTGGCATAGTGGAAGACACCAGTTTTTATGTTGGAGAATTAGTGTACTAAAAATACATGGTAACAAACATACCCACTCCTTCATTCTGTATCCAGGTCATCTATAAAATAACTATTGAGCATTTCAACAAACTCCTTCCTTAAAAATAAACCAGTGGCACAAGGGCAACACTGATAAAGGAAATCTTGGGCATGTTCCCACATAGCCACTTTGTTGACTAAGTCACAATTATACTTGACTTTTTGAAAAGATCTATTGTAATATTTAGTGATAAGTTATATAATATTATAAACGCTGTCTGTGTTGTAAATGTAATTGTTTTAATAGAATTCATGGATACATCGACATAACTGACAGTTGAAAATTAAAAGAAACTAACAGTTTGATAAATGTCAACAGAATGGTTTCAGCTGAAATATTATACATTCTCCAAAATGCTCATCACTTGCACTGCCTATGAAATAAGTGTATCCTTTCTGGTTAAGATATCAAGTAGGTTAAGTTCTTGATGAGTTTTAAACAAATTGAACAATTACATAAAACTCAAAGAAGATCTACATTTTTACTCTGGGTAGAATACAACAGAATGATGCTATCACGTGATTTCTCTAAGAACATGCTCATGTATAAAAATCTCTTTGATGCACTGAACTACTATAGTAAGAAAGCTTAACTCAGATTCTGACAGACAACACAAACATACAAATAATGACTAAAGAGTAACAAAGTTTCTTTGATTGTTCTCAGAGTCTGTAGGTCATAACACAGAAGTTCCAATCCCAAAAGAAATTATTATTCAATGCTTTTGCATAAAAAACACACTAGCTTTCTTAATCTCTGCTGTAAGTTATGAGCTTATGGTAAAAAACAATTGCATTTTCAAAATTACACTTGAATTAAGAATTTCACTCTATCATCTGTGAATGGTGGGAAAACATAAAAGGGCCAATCTTGTTAATCCAAAATTTCAGGATCTCCATGACATAGGGCAATAAGAGGATAACAGGGAAGTCTCAGTCAGGATCCAATATTAATGGTGTCACAGAAACCAGAGATCTCAAACCAGACCAATGACTCATTACAATGAACATTTGCAAGTGAAGATATATAGACAGAGAAATATACTGTGGGACAACTGTGACACACTACAGCTTCTACAATGAACTTTCTATGCTTTTGCGTGTGTGTTTTATTTTGGGGGGAAAGTTACAAGGGTAAAGGGCAGATATGATGGGACCTGGAGATAAGTGGGAAAAACTTTAAAAAAGTAAGATTTTAGAATAACAAATATGAGATATAAAAAGTAATTCACACAAGACTTACTATCAAACGTACAAAGAGGTAGGGTAAACTTTATCCATCAAATCTCCGAGAATAATAATTAAGCAATGCAGCCCTGTTAACCAAAAACTATTAACAATCTCACAAAAAGACTAATTGTTTTGTAAACTAATCTAGCTAAAATAAAATTATCCATCATGGGCTAGTGAGTTGGCTCTACAAGCAGGTAAAGGGTATTGATACTGCCACACTTGATGATCTGAGTTCAATCCCAGAACCTAAATAGTGAAAGGAGAAAAACAACTCCTATAAGTTACTGTCTGATCTCCACACATGCACACAAACCTACCTCCCCAAAATAAATAAATGTAAATAATATGATATAACTTAAAGCTATTCATATTGTCTACTGTAGATCATCTGGCTTTGGGCTGGAGATATAGCCCAAAGTGCTTACTTGTCTTATATGGAAAACTAAGGCCTGAGATTGAGCTCTAACACAAGAAAAAAAAAGAGGGGTGGGGAAGACAAGCCAGCTAATTGCTGGTTTTTCTGAAGGCCTAATTAACCATAAAGTTCTTGAGCAGGGTATGTAGTACAGGCCTACAATCCTATCACTTGAGAGGTTGAGGCATAAGAATGAGGAGCTACAGAGGGTCTTAAACTAGACAACACAGTGAGCTCCAGCTTTGGCAACACAGCAAAATTGTCTCAAAAAACAAACAGCAACAAAAACCCATCATGACCAAGAAAGAGCATACAAGTTAATTGCTACCTGTCTTAGCTGGGGTCTCTAGTGCTTTAAGACACCATGACTAAAACCAATTTGGAGAGGCAAAGGGTTACCTGGCTTACACATTGTGATCACAGTCCATCGGAGTCAGGTCAGGAACTCAAGGCAGGAACCTGAAAACAGGAACTGGAGCAAAAGTCATGAAAGAATACTGCTTACTAGCTTGCTCCCTATGGCGTGTTCAGCCTACTTTCTTCTATCAACCAGGATCACCTGCCCAGAAGTGTCACTGTTCCCACATCAATCATTAATCAAGAAAATGTACTATAGACTTACCTACAGACAAATCTTATGGAGGCATTTTCTCAATTTAGAGTTCCTCTTCCCAAATAACTGTAGCTTATGTCCAGTTGACAAAAATCTGACCAGCATGCTACCATTTCCCCAGACAAAATGAAAACCTGAAAGCAAAAGAAAAGTATGACAACTGGGAACAGTTACAAGGCTCAGGCTAGCCTTAGCTGCGGCACCCGCAGTAGCTCAGTGAAAGTGCGCCTGTGCCAAGGCCTACTTCCTAGATCCAGCACTGAAAAAATAACCACAAGTCAAGCCTCCTAGAATGGAGGACAAGAAGACACACCCCTGAGAAAGATCACAACTCTGAAATAAGTCCAGGCAGTGCAGGAAGGTTAGATAACCAGAATCCATTAAAGATTTAAATACAACAAAAACAACCCCCCCCCCAGACTGCCATGAAAAACTGAGAAAATAAAAAATAATTAATAAACAAATCAATCCAGGACTTCCTACTGCAAAAAAAGAAAAATCAAAACAACAACAAGAACAACAAAACTTCAGAGAAGTCAAAACAAAAAATGAGAGGGAAGAAATTACAAATGAAGGCTTAAGCTCTTTCCTAGAAAGCATAAGTTTAAAAATCAATGAAATTATACATTTTAAGAATAAAAGAATAATAATGATACAAACCATTATGAGGTTTTAGTATAAGCAGATATAACAAAAACTACAAAAAAATTCTAGGAAGAAACAACTGCTGTAAACCAGAGTTAGCTGGCCCAAGTTCTTTACAGTGAAAGGCATATGATGATGGGGAATGCTTTCAAACCTCCAACTTTGTCACCCCAAAAGTTCAAAGGCTCTTTCTCCTTGAGTCTTCCACAGTCCCTGGCATTCTTGCACAACCATATGCTGAACTCTGGACCTGCCATCCTCTCCACTTGCCCGAGGTAGGACAGCAATTACAGAAGAGCAGACGGATCCAAAGAAGTCACAAGGACCCATCCCTCCAAAAACTAGAAAAGCAAAAGCCAAGTTTCATCCTTTATAGCACAGTGAGATTTTAGGGTTAATTCATCAGTGCCACATAACATATTTCTCCTGAGTAAATAGTACCTAAAATTCTATACACAACCAGACCATAAACCAAATACTTAGAGCAACATTTTCTGAGACAAAAGTACCAAATAGAAAGGCACCACCTCGCCCCTTTTAAGGAAGTCTCTACAAGTGTGAGTTTCAGCAACTCAAGAAGGAAAACAAGGAATTCCCCTTGGGAAAAACTTCTAGACTTACAGGCTCTTTCTGTCTCTGCTTCTATATCTCTCCTAGCAAACCAAGACAACTGTTCATGAAGACAGAAATACAAATGCCTAAATCCCAGGGTTAAATTAAACTGCTGGCATCAATGGCAATAAGAGCTGTGTGTACCAGATTCCAAGCTGAAATCCTCTAGAGAAGTGGCATGCAACTAAGCTAACTTCATAAACACTCCAGTCTGAACTTATTCCTTTACTGATTCATTCATTCATCTGTAGAATGAGGAAGTCTGACTATTGAACTCTCTCTAGTCTGAAATTATAACAATTTTATAGATGTATAAAAGCATAAAAATACAATTATTTCCTATTTGCCAGTCTGTGATATTTGGTAATAATATTCCCTAAATGTGTTTTTTCCATTAAAAGAGAAGCCAACAGACAAATGACTTATTGAAGAAGGTAATATTTCAATTAAGAACAAAGCTTGCCAGGCATGATGGTATATGCCTTCAATCCGAGCACTTGGAAAGCAAGGGCAGGTGAATCTCTGAGTTTGAGGCCAGTGTGGTCTACAAAGTGAGTTCTAGGACAAGTTACACAAAGAAACCCTATCTGGAAAAAATAAAACAAAACAAAAACCAAAACAAACAAAAGAACCAAAGCTAAACGTTTAGAATAATACATTACAAATATCAAAATTTACACAAAGAAAGTAATACACAAGCACAGTAGTACACCCACCAATGAGAACTCATCTTAATCTAAGTGTACTAACCCTGTTGCTTTAACCATTTGTTTCACTGCTGACACCATGGTCAAATAAGATCTACAGCAAAGAGCTCTCTAAGGCACTTAGTAAACCAAGCTTATCTGTGTAATTATATAGATCAAACTAAATGATTAAGTTTTTGATGAAAATCTTTTATCTAATAGGGGCCACACATACTTCTGCGTTTGTTAAGGAGATAGTTTAAGCACAAGTTCACACATTAAATACAATCTCATGCTGTCATTAAACTTCTGTATAAATCTCCAAGATGCACAATGTGACCACTTCAGGATGGCACTGACACCCTTGAGGTCTACTGATGATATTACAGCTTGCCACTGAGGTCTTCAGTGACATCTCATAGTCCATCATCTCTTTCCTTTCTTCTCTAATGCCCAAAAGCTGGCTGTGGGGAAATGGGACAATCATTAGAACTGTCTCAAAACAGTTTCAATAATTTTAAGATAATACTTTAGTGTGGTAGCAATAAAGAGGAGTAAAACTGCTTATACCACACATCAAGAAACTGCAGAGAAGACTCACCACAGTCAAGCTCCACTAGCATCTACGCTGACCTACGAACCACCCCCCACAGACAGACAGACAGACAGACAGACACACACACACACACATACACACACACCCTACAAGCTTACATACTACCAGTTACCCATGCTCAGCTGCTTTCCCCTACCATGTTCATGTCCTTTGACTCTGTGTCTTACACCCTTTTCCCATACTGGACATTTTTAACTAGAAAGTCTGCATCATACAGAGACATTGCTGGTTCTTCACCATATTACTTTTTACCAGCCAGAAAACATTTTAAACTAATTACTATTATTTGCTATATTCTAAACACCAACCCAGTACACGTGTTGTTTCAATTTTTCACCTCAGCTCTCAGAAACTAATGCTTTACAGTTAAAACAAATAAGTTTTTTAAAAAGTGATTACATAAAATCAAAGTGCTGAAATTCAATCTAGATTTGTATCCCCGTGAGAGACTGCTGCAATCAGTCTTCTAAGCGTCTGGTGTGTCTAATTCCAAATTCCAAATTGTTCTTTTTTTCCTTGTTGATACTCTGTTTAAAACTGAGGCTATCAAGAGGTTCTGGATAACTGAGGCTTGACTTTACTAAGCTGTGTAAAGAATCAGCAAGGAAATATGCTTAGGAATAACTGTTTTCCATACTGACAAATAACTACACTTACAAAGGTGATGCAGATCTGCCCATCTGTGCCATAACCCGGTTTGGTTTATGAGTCAACTCATACACATTATGTCTCCACAGAGAAACAGCTCTCTTTGTAAAGTCATATTTGGGCCATGTGAATACAAGACTTCTGATTTTACTAATGTTATGATTTATTCATCTGAGCAAATCAGCTTGAACAAGGATGAATTACATACAATACCAAAGGCTACCTAATGTCTACTCAGTGAGCCTCTTTCTTTAATGTGATGAGAACTACATACACTTTCTGCACAGCAGGTCCCTGCACAGTGTGCAAGTTCCACAGGATATGTTGAAGACACAAAAGGGAAAGTGGCCAAGTTCCATAGAATGTGTTAGGGGACATGATAGGAAAAGAGACCATCTCAGGCACACTACCTTCCTGGAACCTATATGAAAACAGACCGGAAAGAAGAGCATAAAATAATTAGCAAGGTCTAAAGGAAACATGCCAATTTGTTACTTTAAGGGGCATAAGGTTCTCAGAGGAGTACACTAGCAGTAAGGTCTGAAAATAAACCTCTCATACAAGTAGCCACTGGTGGACACTGAGAGTTAACAGAACCACTGTATCAAGACTGAGTGTTGTAAATGCTGCTGAATAGAAGGGCCAGGGTATAACCATGGTATCAGACAAGGTGCAAACCTACATAGAAATCCTGTAGCCCAATTAAGAGTTTGGATTCACTTCAAATAAAATATATACTTGCTAAAACTGTGAGATAATTTAGATCTATTTAAGGAAGACTCAAGAGCTCCAAAGCCTGTTCAAGGTCACAGTATGCTAGTAAATGACCACCCCAAACACATGTCACATCTTGTGAGCAGTATGAAAACTGAAATCTTAAATATGGTCACTCAGAGTTCAACAAGATAGCCATTTAGGAAAGCCAGACTGATTCCTCATGGAAATAATAATTTCACAAAAGTACATATGTTCTACAAACATGAGTGTCACGTGTATAACTGCAAGAAATCAGAAGAGAAGCCACACATTCACATCGGTTGTACACATGTATGCATCATCCTGTTCCTTCCGAACACATATTCTTAATATTGACAGCAACCCCCAAGAAACTCAGAAATGGACATAAAGGATTTATTTCCTGTCAGTGTATCTCATGACTTTAAATAAGATCACAATTACCTCTATAAGCAAAATAAAAGATTCTCTTGGTAACACAAGGTTTCCTGAAACTGTTCACAGTGGCGAAAATCTGCAGGGTTTTCTCTAAGGAGTGAAGTTATACAAGGTTACAAAAGCACTTGGTTTCTGTTCTCTGAAAAGACAGCTCTTAAAAACAAGGCTTCTCCATTCTAAAGCAGACTGAAGAACATGAGAAGGTAAACTACTTGGAATCCAGTTGGTATAGCAGCGTTTTTCCACACCACACCCTGGGCTTCGGCTGGCACCCAAATCCCTGCCTTGCCACTCCCTGCAGGTGTCCTAACAAGGGAGGACACTCAGATGACTCCCTGAGGGAGACAGTGTTTTAGTTCCACAGTCAGAAGAGAAAGGAGCAGGGTCAGGGACCTGAATTCAGAGGAGTCTTAAAAAAGTCTTGGCTTTAAAGAGATGCTAAATGGAGCCCAAGAAAAGCTAGAAGTTCAGGTAAATAAGTTGGCAGATCCTGACTCTGTCCAGCCCTGGATAATAAACTCTCATAAGATCGCTTATGAAGCCCACTGTTCAGAAGCCAAGCCCTCAAAGAAACAAGGATTAGGGAGAGTGGCGGAACCAAGAGGTTAAGGTGACCTACTTTCTTAGGGCAGGGATGGATCCTAAACCTTTTTTCCACATCCACACATGCAGCACTGGAGAGAAATCACAGCAGAAGAAAGACACAGATACATGCTACCCTGACTGTATTTTATCCCTGAAACCTGTAAGCAATAGCACTGGTGTTTTTTCACTCCCTTCAAAACACTGAGATTCTAAGTGAAAACTCATTCATTCAAGTAAACTACGTGGATTCCACTCTGTGGGAATTGGTGGGTTAAAAGTAAACAATGAAGTAAACTGCTACCTACAATGGCTGATAATTCACCTTTGCATAGGCAGGGGGTCTACCTTTGTCTGATTACAAGTTTATCTTTATTCCAAGGGACACTATAAATTAAAACTGTATTTGGGAAGTCTCTCGTGTGTTAATTCATATTATAATTGTAATCAGTATACTGCAAGGTACTCGAGCACAGCAGCATGTTGCCTCTGTGAGACCTTCAAGAATTCAACATTATTTCCCTACCGGAAGCCAAGAGTTCCACCTCGGACTCGCCGGCCTCTAATTACAAAAAGTGGGGATGAGAACCCCAAACCACGTTCTGACTACACACTAAGTTGGTACACACAACTCTTCCAAGTTTGGGGCCAGGCCCTGCTGTGGGAAACACCAACAGTGCCACTCAGAGCCACAATGATGTGTACCTGAAGTTGCCAACTCCGGGAGCAAAAGAGGGCCTGTGCGAGATCAGGGCAGTTTAAATGCCTCGGCCCTCTTCCCGCGACCCTTCCGCGGCACGTCGCGCGCGGCCATCCGGTCCCGGCCCCACTCGGCACCTCATCCCCTGGACGCCACCCCCGGCCCGGACGACCGCGCTGATTCCGTGGTCCCGCTCCGGGAGCCCCGACTGGCCTGGCCCGCAGGCCCCGCCGCCCAGGCCTCGCGGAGCCCCGGCCTCGCAGAGCCGCGGGCCCCGGGCAACAAAGGCGGCGGCGGGCCGGGCGTGGAGCCTAGGGTCGGGGCGCCGGCCTGGGCCTCCCCCTCACCTTCCTACTCTGGGCCACACGCGACCCCGCGCCTCCCCCTTGCCACCCCGCTCACCCAGCAGCCGCCGGCTCCGCTTCCTCCCCGCGGCGGCGCGACTGCCGCGGTCCGCCCTCCTCCCAACGCCGCTCCTCCTTCCTCCTCTTCCTCCTCCCCGAAGGGAGGGCGCGCGGCCGCGGCCCAGGCGGGAGCGGAGCCACCGCGCAGGAGCCCGGGCCGCCCGCGCCCTCCGCACAGCCCGGTAGGCGGGGCGTCGCGTGGGGCGGAGCCCGGGAGGGCGGGGCCGCGGTCGGGGGTGCGAGCGGCTCCGCCCCTTTCCCCCTGCGGACTCTTCAGCAGCTGCAGCCAGGGCATCAGAGTCTCTGGGTTCCTCCTGCTCCTCTCTCTGCCAACTGAGCTACAAGTGGGAAGCCTTCCCACACCTTCTCTGGCTTGGTCTTAAGAAAACTTGTCTTAGCCCTTCTTTCAAGTCTTCTAGCCTTCAGTGGAACTCCTGCAATTAATAGGTGTGTTTGTGTGTGTGTGTGTGTGTGTGTGTGTGTTTAGGCTTTGGAAACTTCACTCACTTTGTTTTACAAATTAACACAATATGCTTCTAATGTATAGCAGAACAAGAAGAGTTTATTACTGTCCATGAGAAGGCCAATGGAAATTTATTTTTCCTATAATGATGAGCAATCAAAGAAAATATTAATACCTCAATAAAGGGAGGAATACATATTATTAAAATCTAGCTTAGAATAGCTGGAAGCCTATATAAGGGCATAAGGACATGGAAGTAGGAAGCTTTTGCTTTTTGCCTGCTTGGTCTTGCCTTGCTAGCAATTCCATTCCTTCACTGGCATTAGAGCCTTCAAGATTACAACATACACTAAAGACTAGCTAAAACGTCCAGCCTTGTGGACTGAGAAACTACTGAATTCTTGGTTTTCCATTCATAACCAGCCATTGTTACATTAGCTGGACCAAAAGCTGTAAGTCATAAATCCCCTATATGGATAGATAGATAGATAGATAGATAGATAGATAGATAGATAGATAGATGGAAATTTATTCTATAAGTTCTATTAATCTATTAAGTTCTATTAATCTAATCAACTTGTGGATTACTGCCCCTTTGGGGATCAAATGACCCTTTCACAGGGTCAAATATGAGAGATCTTGCATATCAGATATTTACATTACAATTCATAATAGTAGCAAACTTACAGTCTAAAGTAGCAACAACAATAATTTTGTTTGTGGGGTCACCACAATATGAAGAACTGTATTAAAGGGTCACAACATCAGGAAGGCTGAGAACCACTGCTCTAGAGAGCCCTGACTAACACACTAGGAAATGGAAACAACCTAAACGTCGTTTAACTGATGAATGGATAATGAAAATGTGAGATAATATATATATATATATATATATAATTAAACTATAAAGAATGACATCATGAGATTTGTATGGAATCAGAAAATAGTACACTGAATAAGGTTTCCCAGATCCAGAAAGACAAATGTTTGATATTCCCATTCATCCGAGGCTCCTAGCTCCAAATCTTCTGATGTCCATACATAACCTGGAATAACTAGAAACCAAGAAAGTAAAAAGGGATCATTAGGCAGTGAGAGGCATTAGAGAGGGAAATAGAAGGGTACACATGATCTGGAAAGAAAAAAATTGGGAAAGAAGTGAGGGACTCTATTTAGGGAGAAGGAAGAAGATAAATGCTGAAGAAGAAAAGGAGGATAAAACAACAGAAGAACATTTGAAGAAGTTGCTATTCATTATATATCTAATATACATTTACCATATATCTAAATATGAATAATACACATAAGTTGCTATAAAAATATACATATAGAATTTATTTTTTTAAAGTCATGACAGTTTACTCTGGGAAGTATGCTGGGTGACAACCACAGACAACCCAGGACAGAGAGATGGTGCAGGCACAAGTCTGTGATCCCTCGATATGGGGTTTCCTCACCAAAAAGGGGTAATCATGCAGTAGCTTGAGTTTCTCTTAACATGATAAACATCCAGGATTACCAGGACCAGAAAGTGTGTGTTCACAGTTTTACAAGAACGGCTGAGCAGTGCTAAAGAAATGACAGGAAGTTCCTTCATTTTAATCTGGGTATTTGGCCAAACCTCTAAGCAAGAAACAATTCAGCTAATGAAGCTAATTAAATTACTAGAAAACATTCCTTCATCTGTAAACCATTTCTTTTCTCCTCAAGTCAAAACTCTAAATTAAAAATGTCTTCATTTTTGATAAGCAGCTCCACCACCAGTCTCTGATAGCGTATGTCAGTCAGGGCGGCCATGGGGTCTAACTCTGGTGATCTCATGAGGGTTGGACCAAACACAATCCCAAGGTTCTCTGCACTCATCAGATTCTCCTTCTCGTGAAGGGTCACTCTCTTGAGGTGTGCCATGAGGTACCGAAGCGTCTCGCAGTGGGCCGGCGGCAGAGATCTGAGTGCTTCATGAAGGGTCTCCAATTGCTCATCAGGGTCCATAATTTTGACGGACTCTATGAACTTGGGGTAGGCATCGTAGGTGATGAGGGGAATTGGCAGGTCCTTGAAGTACAGTTTAAGTGCCCCAGTGATAATGTTGATGTCCTCATACACGTTCACAGAAATATCTGCCTTTTCACCGTCTCTATCAAAAGCCATCTTGACGTCTTCAATTAGGTCACTAAATCCCGACACTCGGTAGAGTCCTTCAGATTTCAGACCTCTGGACTCAATCTCCCTGATGCACATGTCTACCACCATTGGCCGCTTGGTGATGTGAGCTTTCACGAGCGTTGTTAGGTCACAGCTGTACACCTTCTTCACGTGCTTCAGGTCTGGCTTACAGTCATTGGCGACCATCTTGGAACACTGCTTGTGAACATTCAACCCACAATCTGCACATTTCACTCTCTGAGCAATGAGGCCCCACATGAAGTTGGCACAATATTCACACCAGTGTGACCCTCGGAACATACGAACCTTGAAATTGTGAACCTTCTCATATTTTGGAATTTGTTCATTTTCTTTCAGAGTTGCTCTTCTAACAAGTGATGTCAACCTTTTGTCTGACACCTCATTCTGGCCTGTAGCCTTTTTCTTATCGTGTGTCTTTTTCAGGACTGCCATGTGCTGTTTGTATGCTGGCCCTCTGTGTAAGGTTGTGTATCCTATGTGCTCATAAATTGGGTTTATCGTCATCTTGGCAATGTATTCTGCTGTCTTGGTTTCAATATAGAGAGTATTCAAGCCATCAGTCACCAGATCGTGGATGGACTCAAAGCGTTTGTCCCCAACAAAGTGCTTTCCATCATAGTACAGCCTGAAGTTTCTAGTCTGACTTTCAAATCTTAAAGCCAAAGTGTACATTCCAGGCTGCCGCTGGCTCTCACGGATGAGGTAGCTCCCCTCAGCCACACTCAGGAGCTGGTCAGTTTCTTCTCTAGAGATCATACCATGAAACTCTCTTCCATAATACTTTGGTCTGTTTTCTACCTTGCAAGTGCAGGTGATCCTTCGAGGGTGAGGGGCTTCCTGCTGCAGCTGGTATAAGTAAGATTTCCGAACAGGAGGTCTATATTCATCTGTATCGAACAGGGTCAGGGCCATGGTGGAGCCGTGCTGCCCGGCGCTCCTAGCTCCCGCAGCAGAAGGCAGATGGCACCTCGGCGGGGCGGCACACATAGAATTTAAACGAAAAGTTCCCATCTGGGATGACAATGCTCCCTCCAAGAGCCAAAGACCATCTAACAAAAAAAACAAAAAAACAAAAAAACAAAAACCAGGCATGAGAAGCCCTATTTTGAATAACTGGTGAGGGTTGTTTAAGAGACACCCAAAATATTATAAGCTATTGCCATTGCCCTTGGTTGCCCCCAGACACAGAAGGTAAGTATCCATTGACAAAGACACCATGTGCTTCATGAAGACACAGCACCTGGAGAACCCTGAGCTGAAACTTTCCTTAAAGACATCTCTCTGAAGACTACATTTTACAGCACTAGAAGGCACCATTCAAGCTTCCAAAGGAGAGAAGCAACCAACGGTATTACCCAGATATGACATCTATGAACCACAACAAATGCCAGGATGACAGAATAACCCTAAGGCTACAGTAGTGGCATGCATAACTTGGTAGTAACCAACAGCTCTCTAATCAGACTTCAGATCCACTCAACAGAAAAGGAAATCATGCCTAATACTGGAAACATAGCTCTCTAACCAGGGCCAGTGTAAGTCACCAGTCTTGGAGAACCTACAATTACCACTTTACCAAACCTGCATAATCCCTAACTATGGTCTAAATATTGTCTTTATACCCACAGATAAGTGTAGCCCTTACTCATCAAGGAAACTTCTCTTTGTAACAGAGATCATTATAGAAAACCACAACTAATCAAAATGCAAAGTTGTAGAGCCCACTCCCAGCTGATACATCTACAATACGACTTCTGAATCTGAGGCTCAGGGATCATTGTGGAAGAGGGAGTGGAAAGATATGTAGAGTAAGAAGATCAGGGATTTTTGCTGTGAGTTTCATTTTTTAGTAATGTCAGAACCTACATAGGTGAAGTCTCACCAATGACTGCCTAAACATGGGCTGACTGGGAATGCACTGACAGATATGCCGAAGTAAATGGGGGAAAGTTCACAAGGCCTCAACCATACTCAAAGAGCTACTACAGGCAAGTGAAACATGATGAGAGCAGAAGTGGTGCCCCACCCCAGGAAAAACACACCAATAGGTTATCCAATACCAAATGGTCAGCCTTGAAAACATACATAAAAGTAAACATATACAGACTGAGTGATCACGTTCTCAAAAGTCAGGTTGCTACTATGGGAAAGATCTGGAATTCTGACATATCTTTATAACTCCGGAAACACAGCTGTTAGTCACTGTAAATCAAAATAATAGCCATAGCAACTAATAATAATATAAGGCAATTTATTGTAGAGGTAAGAGCATCTAAAGATTCTGTTGATATCTCTGTACTTGGCAGAATTCCAAGTCCCATCTTGACTATAGACATATATTCTCTACTTGACAGTTCACCACCCTGTTCCTCTATAAAAAGGATTCCGTATTGTTTTGGGTGACATCTTTGCCCTATCTACAACCAGAACAGCCAAGGTGCATGTCCATGATTCTCATAATTAGTTTGGAAACGATGCACATTTGATTACACATGAGAAGGAGCCACACTGATGGGGCACACTGATAAACTGATCCTGATTCCAGAAAACCTAAGTAAATCTCGTTTTGCTAGTCAATTATTTTCCTCTTTTTTGTTCTTTTTTGTTGTGGTTGTTTTGTTTGTTTGCATTGGTTTGTTTTATTTTCAACAGTCTTATATAGACCAGCTTGACCTAGTAGGTGACCTTGATACCCCTGCCTCTGTCTCCCTTCATGAATACTTACTAAACAAGCACTCTACTAACTAATCTACTAATGCAGCCCCACAATACTTCCTTTATAGAGAGAAGAATGTGAAAATAGCAATGAACCATGCCTACAGCATAAGCATATACGACCATATTCCTTTCTCAGAGAATCTCAAAGACAAAAATAGAGCTTTGCTTAGAGTATATTATCTTTTTTCATCTACATTAATGTATTCAAGACCTATGGTAGCCATGCAGAGAACACAGTACAGGTGTATTTTCTTCTTTAGGAAAGAAAGGAAACACAAAGAACAGTTATAAAATCATCAAAGTCATTAAGGACACAACGTAATCAATATTTAAAGTTAGATTGACCGATTTTCAGCATCTTTGTTCATCCCTCCACCGCACCTAATCTAAAAGTCTCCTTGATACTGCATTTCCTAAGGAGTAAGAGTCTTCCTAGTCAATCATAGTAGCTTAGCCCAGAAAAGCCTAACTTCCCCTGTGGCCCAAAATTTTACTGTATTAACTGTAATCCTAACCAATAAACACATTACACCTAATGTAGTCCTTTAAGATGTAACCTCAGAAACCAACAAAAACAGTATGTATGGATACCATATGAAACAAGTATGACTCTTCTTTAAGAAGTCTGTGCCCCTATTCTTGGGTCTGTTTACTTTCTTCCCAAGTGCTGTTATTTCTCTTAAACATCATTTAGGCCATGGAAGATAGCTCAGTGTGTTGAGGTGCTAGACACAGAAACCTGAGGATCTAAGTTTGATATCTGGAATCCAGGTAAAAACCCAAATATGGTGGCATCTAAGATTCCAGGAAAATAGAAAATAGACAGGTGAATGGCTCAAAGTCAACTAGCCTAAAGTACTATAGAATTCCCAAAAGTTGTCCTCTGATTTACACACACACACACACACACACACACACACACACACACACACACACACAGTAGCATCTCATATGCTCACAGGAGTCTATGCATGCACGTGCACACATTTCTTTATTTAGAACTATATTTTTAAAGTCACATAATAAACCGTGAAGGGATACCGTGGCCACAGCAACTTTTACAAAAGAAAGCAAAAGAGGCTTACTTACAGTCTCAGAGGTTGAGTCCGTTGCCATCATGGCAGAAAATATGGTAGCACACAGGTAGATAGGTACTCAGCTGCTGAACTAGCTGAGAGCTCTACATCCATATCCACAGGCAGTAGGAAGAGAGAGACTCTGGGCTTAGCATGGACTTTGAAACCTTAAAGCCCACCCCCAGTGACACACTTCTTGCAACAAGACCACACCTTCTAAGTCTCTCAAACAGTGTCACTCCCTGGTGACCAAGTATTCAAATCTAGGAGCCTATGAAGGCCATTCTCATTCAAACTGCCACAATGCCTCATACTGACTCATCATGAAGTTATTTCCTGTGGTTAAGGTAAAAAAAAAATCCATTATTACCTGAGCTGAGATGGCTAAAAAACTGAGAGGATGACTTTTCTCCTTTGCTGATCACAGTAAAGACATTATGTAATCCAGTAGAGTAGTTCTAAAAGAATATGCACAGTATGATTCTATACAATAAGTTTGAAATAGTTGACGAGTGACAAAAATTTTGTGAGCACATGCAAATACAGAAACTGTACATGAACATGACTGGAAGGATCTACATCAAGTTCACAATGAGTTTTATCTTCAGATAAAAGAACACCAGAGAGGTGTGCAAAGAGGACTTTTGGCTGTCACATATTCTTTAAAATTCTGAGTTAAGCATAGCAAAATTTAAATAGCTGTTAATTTTTTTGTGATATGTAACTGAATGTTCACTCTATTAGTCACTATAAAATACAGATTTCACTGGTAGATTCTGCAGTCAGGTCCGAATTCTACGCTTCTACTCACTTCCTGGTATATAACTATGACTTCTGCTACTAAGGACCTCATACATATGAGCTTCGCGGTTTCTTCTGCTTTGTTTTCTTTCTTTATAGCAAAGAGGGGCTAGAGCAATGGCTCAGCAGTTAAGAGTACATTCTGCTCTGAGAGAAGACCTGATTCAGGATGCTCACAACAGCCTATAGCTCCTGTTCTAGGAGATCTGACATCATTTCCCAGATTCCATGAGCACCTACACTCATATACAGATACTCACATATGCATATAAGTATGAATAAAAATGTGAAAATAATACACTAAAACAAAATACAAAAAGCTAGAGCAGTAAAAAAAATATAAAGCAAAACAAAAATTGAGAAGATCAAACTATACTGCAAGAGCCCATTGACCGCACGAGTGGAAATACCCAAGGTTCCTCATTTTCTTTAAAGATGGTAAAATGTCTGAGTTTTGAAAAGGAAAAGAAAAGGTGTAGGTAGAGGTGGAGGAGGTGTGGTCAGATAGACCTTGGTGCTTCTTTAGTTTGCTATGCAAAGGTGTCAGACTGTGGGGTAGTGGTTTCTGAGTGGCAACATCCATTACATAGAGTCAGTCAGAAGATGGAAACTCATTTGCTGTAGATTGTACAGCAATGTCACAAAAAGATGTTTTTATTCAAGAACTCCTGTGATAGAAGAAAAGAGACCTTGTTACGGAGGTAAGCTCCATTCCAAATATGAGAGTGGTGAGATTTGTAGTCAAAGAAAGAGTGAGGCCAGTGCCTATAAATTATGAAAGAGGAACAAGCCCTTATGGCTAAATCAGAGGATAGGGGTAAAAAGTATAATACATTTCCTTCACATATGATAAAGGTTCTGGATGAATTCCTATACAAAATATTAGGGAAATAATAGCATATTTATTTAATCAAGGTCTTGTGTGGCACGGGACGCTTCAAAGATATAGACTCAAACCCAAAAGAAAATTTTTTCTGCGTTTCAGTGTGATTGAGAGTAGACAGAATTGTATATTTAGAAAAGTGATTAGGCAAAAGGAATTGAGGTACCGGTAACCGACTGACATGGAGAAGCAGAAGAAAGGTCTGTTCTTCATGCCTTTCTTGGCCTTTCTGTGTGGCAGCCCTTTCTAAGTTGTCTCTCTGAGATGGAAGTCTTCCCAGAATCAAGGAGAAGGGGTAAAGTAACCTTTTCAGGTTTTATGGCTTACTTTGAGGAAGGGAGATTCCAGTTTCTATGACTCACCATGAGAACAGAGTCTGGTTTCTGTGGTTTATTTGAGGGTAGAGATAGGACAGGAGACAGGAAAAACAGAGATAACGTGATCTGTGGCCTTTCCAAACACCTTCAGTTCAAAGTCCTCAGTATATCGAGGTGTCATAAATTTAGAGTACTATGTCCTGAGACAGGGCAAGACATTGCTTGTGGCAGGTAGGCGAGAACAGTCGCATAGCAACTCAGGGATGGTGGGGAATGAGTAATTTGTTCAGTTTTTTTTTAACTAACTGACAAGATTTTCTCTAAAACTGCATGATACAGGCTGACAGCAATCAAAGATGTACACTAACCAACCAGCCTCAGACATGGTTGGCCATAGTTACGTTCTTAATCTGTCAACATTTATAATGGCTCTTCTCTAATAGGGTTGCTGATAGAATTAAGTCTTACATAGTGTATTTAACACACAGTAGGTTTATCACAAATCTTTAGTAAATGAAAACTATCTTTACTACTCCTTAATGAGCTTTCCTACGAATGTAGCCATGTGATTTTTTTATGTGATGGCATATTAACAATCATTTTGTTCTGAGCCCTTAAAATTCAGAAGGGCAGAGGCTTTACATCCATCACTGTAGCTTCAGCACTTGCTAGTTTCATTGTGTGTGAGGCAGGATAAGAATCCATTGTTGGATAAGTGAATGATTTAATGATGTCAGTGCGTTTGTTTTCTAAGACATAAAAATGAAAATTCTAGATTTGAGTGACACCAAATGCATAGGAGAAAAGAAAAGACTGACAGTAAATTTGCTTTATAGTGTTTTTATTATTTCTATTTACAAAATTCCCAGATGTGCTTAGAAAAAGTATTGTCAATTTGTGAGTGAGAATCTGTGTGAGTAATTCATTGTAGATCATCATATATGGAACTAATTAACTAACTGTCATCAAGTTTGCCAAACTTTTGAGTTGCTTATAATTTAGTCACTCTTTAGCAAACTTTATAACACATGGTTGTAAGTGAGATATATTTTGTTATTTATCCCAAGGCATGTTTAAAGTCTCACAAGCTCCAGCTTCTGGCATATAAGATTTAGATTAGAGAAAGCATATGTCCAAGGTTAATCATAATTATTGAACAGAGGTATGTAGCATAGAGGATGGGGAACTGGGTGTAACCACCAGAAAGTGGTTTCCAGATGCCAGGAAATCAAGAGGCTCCCAAGACCCAACGGAGATGATATTAGCTGAAATACTCAACAAAGAGGAAAGAGAACCTGTAGAGACTATCTCCAGAGATTAGGCACAGACCCTGGTTGAGGGATGAGGCCACCCACCCATCTCAAAAATATTAACTCAGAATTGCTTCTGTCTAAAGGAAATACAGGGACGGAGAGTAAAGCCTCTGGAAAGGTCTTCCAGAGACTGCCCCATCTAGGGATCCATTCCATATGCAGCCCAGACACAATTGCTAATGCCAAGAAGTGCTTGCTGACAGGGGCCTGATATAGTTGTCTCCTGAGAGGCTCTTCCAGAGCTTTACCAATACAGATGAGGATGCTTGCAGCCAACTATCGGACTGTGCGTGGGGACCCCAATGCAGGAGTTAGGGGAAGGACTGAAGGAGCTGCAGAGGTTTGCAAGCCCATAGGAAGAACAACAATACCAACCAACCAGATCCCCCAAAGCTCTCAGGGATTAAACCACCACCCAAAGAATATACATGGGGGACCCATGACTCCAGCTGCATATGTATCAGAGGATGGCATTGTCTTGCATCAATGGGAGGAGAGGCCATTGGTCCTGTGAAGGCTCAATGCCCCAGTGTCAGGGATTGCAAGGGCAGTAAGGTGGGAGTGGGTGGGTAGGTGGGTTGGGGAACACCCTCATAGAAGCAGGGGGATAGGGTATGGGATAGGGAGTTTGCAGAGGGGAAACTTGGAGGGGAGATACATTTTGAAGTGTAAATAAATAAAAAAAACCAATATTTTTTTTAAAAAGAACTTAATTCTTGCCCATACACTCAGCTATTTATAAGATTGAAGCAGATTTGCTTGTGCCCAGAAGGAGTTCAAGACCAGGCTTTGAAAATAATTCCATTTTAAAACAAAAACAAACAAACAACGAAATCATAATTTCTCACATTAAAGAAAACTTTAGGGAAGGAAGAACAACAATACCAACCAACCAGATCCCCCAAAGCAAGGGCGGTGGGGGTTAATTCTGGGTTTATATTTTTGAGATGGGTAGGTGGCCCCATCCCTCAACCAGGGGCTGTGCCTAACCTCTGGATAGGAATCTTCCAAACATACCGAGTCAGTATGCTTGGACAGTTATAAAAAATACTGTGAACTATGTTGCCCACAAACAAGGAACATTTACCTCTCACAGTTCTAGATACACATGATTAAGATTCCAGTAAGTAGAGGTTGCTTAGAGGCCCGTTCCTGGTTCCTGGAGAGCCATCTTCATATTCAACACTAAGCAATTCCTTGGGTCTCCTTTATCTTCTACTCAAGAGGGCTCCTTCACAGTCTAATCATCTCCCCAGCACTCTATTTGCCAGTACCATAAGGATTTCAACACATGAATTTAGAGGGTACACAAACTGTCAGATGATTAGCAAATGATCAGTGGGTTTTATTCAGGAAGGGAGCGCACTATAGGCTCAGTTCCAAACACATGGTATTTGCTAAGTCATTGGGATACCCAGCTGCAGAGCATCTGTGGGCAGTGGATGTAAAATTACTCAGAGGAAATCTCAAGGGCAGATGGGATTCCAGCTAAGCTAACAGGACTAGCTTCTTGTTGAAAGCAGGCAAAGGAGACTAGGCATCAGCTAAGCTAACAGGACTAGCTCCTTGTTGAAAGCAGGCAAAGGAGACTAGGCATCACCTAGAGGACAGAGAAGACAGAGGAGACTAAAGAAATTGATCTGATATCAAAAGTGGTTAGATAAAAAGGATGGAGAGTCTACACAAACTGACTTGCCAGGAATGCTGTGACTGGTGCATGCTGGGCTTGCAACAATTGGAACCAAGCTGAGAAAAGGACCTTGAAAGCCTCACATAAAGTCTAGGTGAAGGAGAGGATTTTTGTTGCTAACTAAATGTTTTCTAACTCTATTTTTTCATAGAGTATTAGTTCAAAGTTACGAACTCCTAGGGTGATATAGAGAAAAAAATATAACTTTTATTCAACCCTTATATATTCTTCTTACTCTTTTATAGAATGGGCCCCTGTAAGAAAAGACAGATTCGTAAGAGGAAAACGAACTTCTTAATGTGTATATTTCACATAATATGAAATGATACCCAAGAAATGAGGTAGCTTTCGTGATGTTATCAATGGCAGTGGATATGGCTCAGAGGAAGAGCTGAAGCACTTTGAATCTTATCAGACACCTTTACTCAGGTGGAGCTCACAGGAAAAAAAATTCAAGATGAGTCAGTATGAAGCAGATCTTGAGTTTATTAAGCAGATATTTTTATTGCATTTGTTTATTTGTGTATACACATATACATACATGCATATACTTGTCATGACAGAAATGTGGTAAGAGAACAACTTTCAGGAGCTGGTTAAAAATGTCTTCATACCCTTACATCAGCCAAATACATAATCTGGATACTTTTGAAGTTACATCTCAGATGGTCACTGGGGTGAATCCACCGATGAATCGTAGGGTTAACCAGAGGTCACAACATTTGCACACAGAAGCTTAGACATATTATTGTAAAAGAAGTATTGTAGTCCTATTCGTAGAGCCTCAGAAAATTTTAGGCTTACACTTGGCAAAGAAAAGACTATGGTTTTTCTTGAAGATCATTTATGGTTAGGCTGCAAGCGTACTTCATTTCTTTTCAGTATTTTTATGTGAAACACTCTGAACGAAGGGAATATTGTCTAGGCAATCTTCACAACAATTTTGGTAATTTTAGTGGAATTCTTGGCCCTATGCTGGCAAAGGATGTCCATCAGGTTCTGGAGTGAGGGAATCCTTCCCCTTTCCATATCCCTTAAATTTTCCCTGTTTGTCTATTTTGCCTCAGTTAGGGATCGTCAACAAAGAAACAGGAAGTGTTAGAAAAAATGATGAGGCAAGGAATACTGTAAATCTGTATGGATGGCAAAGCGGGGAGGCGAGGCTAGTTAGTCATCATCAATGCCGATGACTGTGGAACCACCTCTAGGCATACAGAATCCCGGACAGTCTTCAGGGATAACCCCTCGTTCTCTCTGGTAGAAAGAGCGGAAGCATCTCTTTTGTCTTTGCAAAGCTGTGTGCTACTTTTAGAAAAGTAGAGAGAAGGAAGACGGCTTTTCTAAATTCAAGCTGTCCCAGTTAACTCCAGAGCAACCACCCTTTTCATTTACATGTAACACAGTCTGGTACCTGACAGCACAGACACTTATTTGGGGGTAATTCTTTTGTAATTTTATATTCAGACTCTTCTTAATGAAGCTGAATAACAGATAATGGAAAAAAAACCCTCATCTGATTGGAACCTAGGCTTATCTAAACATCGCTATAAGAGGAAGGGCTTTGAAATAATGTGGTAGCCTGTTGTCAGCCACAGATGAGCACAGGCTGGAGACACAGCTCGATACTACTGCCTGGAGCAGCCCTGGGAGTTTGTTACTGAGACCTCACTCAGAAGCTGAGGTTCTTTGCTATAAAAATAATTTGGAACTGCAAGGTTGAAGCAGAGTTGGAGGAAGGAAGGAAGGAAGGAAGGAAGGAAGGAAGGAAGGAAGGAAGAAAAGAATATTTTCTCTATATAGGTAACACATGACGTTAATTTTGCTGGAATTTTTAGCTTTAAGGTGGTAAAAGTCTTCAGCCAGAGTCCAGTGTGAGGGACTTATTTTCCTTCCTGTGTCTCCTTACCCTGCACCCTTAGTTTTCCAAGTCTTTCTATTCCGCTACAACATCACTTAGTGTGATGTTTACAACCTGACCAAAGTAAAGACATGAATGACAAAGGTCACAAGTTTAAGATACCTTGTTTACTTTAAGTTGACTTTTTAATGATATTCTCTCTCTCTCTCTCTCTCTCTCTCTCTCTCTCTCTCTCTGTGTGTGTGTGTGTGTGTGTGTGTGTGTGTGCCTGTGTGGGTGTGTGGGTGTGTGGGTGTGTAGGTCTGTACTTATATGAACACGTGTATGGGGGGGCTGAGGTTAATGTCTTCCTTGATTATTTTTTACCTTACTTTGAGAGAGGTCTTCTACTGAACTTTAGAGCTTGTCAATTCAGGCTAACTAGTCAATGAACTCTAGAAATCTGCCTGTCTCTGCAGAACTTTAATCCCAGTACTCGGGAGGCAGAAGCAGGCAGATTTATCTCTGAGTTCAAGGCCAACTAAGTCTACAAAGTGAATTCCAGGACAGCCAGGGTTACACAGAGAAAGTCTGTCTTAATGTAAGAAAGAAAGAAAGAAAGAAAGAAAGAAAGAAAGAAAGAAAGAAAGAAAGAAGGAAAGAAAGAAAAAAAGAAAGGAAGGAAGGAAGGAAGGAAGGAAGGAAGGAGGGAGGGAGGGAGGGAAGGAAGGAAGAAAAGAATATTTTCTCTATATAGGTAACACATGACGTTAATTTTGCTGGAATTTTTAGCTTTAAGGTAGTAATAGTCTTTAGTCAGAGTCCAGTGTGAGGGGCTTATTTTCCTTCCTGTGTCTCCTTACCCTGCACCCTTAGTTTTCCAAGTCTTTCTATTCTGCTACAACATCACTTAGTGTGCAGCTTCGAGCAAATATCTGGAATATAAATAGTGAGGTCCAAGGCTCCATCGTGGGTTATTAAAGCACTGAGACTGAGAGTGTATCCTACAGACCTTATTTTCACTTCCTTCCATTAACAACAAACGCGTCAGAAGTATATATTTATGTTAAATAGAAGCAGTCGCTCATGGGCTTTTAAAGTGCTGATCACTCTGAAAAGATGAGAATTTGCCTCCCTGGAGCTCTCTTTCCTAAGACAGAGAGTTAAGAAACCATGTTGTACTGTGGCCTGATAACTACTGGTTTATTCTGCCTGGCCCCTCCATACTCTGTGCTATGTGAAAATAAATCCCATGGAATGGAACTCCCCATTATCCCTGCAAGGATAGAAAAGTCAAATATTTTCCTTTGTCTGGGAGATTACTCTGAAGACCCGCCTTTGGGTTCAGTCATTCCATCTGTGGTAGAGGCCGTCTCTCCTTTACTTTATTTCTCTTAATGATGCTCCTTTCCAAGTTTTAAATGGAAGCCTATCTTTCCCTTTAAGGCCCTAACACACTACCTTTGATATGGTGGACTTCCCTTTTTAATGTTCTCCCACCTCAAAGTTCAATCATAGTTCCCATGAGCATGAGATCCTCTCTCTGAATAAAGGTCATTGATAAAGGGTAATTTCATGTCAGCTCTTTTGCTGAGACCACAGTTGCCATTCCCTTTTCTAACAGAAGCATTTGTCATTTGAGTCTTTCTGACTTATAGTAATTAAAATGCCTTTGAAACAGCATGTGTATATTTCCTATCCTGAGTCACATCTTTATCTCTGCCGGCCAAAAGTCTTGAGCTCAGAAAGAATCCTGAGAGAATAGCAACAGGGTTTCTACTTAGGGACTTTCCCTGCTAGGACTTATTTAATGTCCTCTTGGCTCAGAGTTTTGGCTAAGGCTGGGAACAATAGGTGCTAAGTAACTTTGCATTAAGTTCTAGATAGTCCCTGCCAGACTTGCAAAAGGGTGCTTCAAAACCTGTTCTGCCTGAGGTAGATCAACTGCCTAGCTTCAGGGCACATATACCATCTTTCATTTATGTAGGAAAAGGACTTTCCTCCCCATTTAAGAAAAGTTATGGGGTGATTTAAGAAAATCAGACAGAGATCCTGGACCGTCCATGCTGCTTGAGTAAAACGAAGCCTCCTATCAGACTGCCTTAGTCTGCAGTCACAGTTCCTCTCCCATAGTGCAGTAGGCCCTTTCGGTACACTAGCAATAATCTTTAAGAATAAAATCTACTGCTAGGTCTGGATTTGTGTTCGATTTGTTATGACAAGTAGACTAGCAGATTGATGTCTGCCTGAAATGACAGGGACCATGACACAACCCATGGGTCCTTTAGTAGAAACACATTCTGAATTGAATTGTAGGTTAGAGAACCCAGTATTGACAGGGTGGGTACCTCCATAATTAACAGAAGCTTTCCATAAAGACAAACAAACAAACAAAACAACAATAGCAACAACAAAAGGACAGAAGGAAGGAGGAGAAGAGGAGGGAGGAAGGAAGGAAGGAAGGAAGGAAGGAAGGAAGGAAGGAAGGAAGGAAGAAAATTCAGCACTGGGAACCTGTCTCTTAGTGTCAGAGGATGAGCAGGATCTTGGTGCTTATTACAGATGTCTTTTTTCTCCTGTTGGTGCACATCAGAGAACTGCCTCAAGAGAATGGCATAAATTGATGAAGAGAATGGTCAAGAAGCTTAGTTAGGCCTTGCCCTCCAAACATGAAACTCATAAAAAGAAAAGAAGTTCAGGTTCTGTAGAAAGATTGCTCTGGGGGTTATCATCAGCATTTATTTATTTATTTATTCATTTATTTATTATTTATTTATTTATTTATTTATTGGAGAGGTCATGTGTGTGTGATTACCTCTGATATGACAGTGGATGGTAACTTTTCTAAAACATCTAAGGGTAAAAAGAGAAATTTTTTTAACTTGCATGAGAAACCTGAGGATCTCCTTGGAGATAGCTTTTAGGAGTGAAAAAGCATTTGTATCTGTGTAATTGTTTCAGTGAGACAGTCTTAGAAAGTACTATTTCATTCTTAACAGGTGCGCACATAGAGTAATTCTCTGGTACCATATACCAACTATTTTCTTTTGAGAATAAATAAATATATTAATCATAAAGTTGAAAACCGATCCTTTCCTTTCCGATTCACCATGTATATAGAGTTCTACTTGTGTTAGGCACTGGGAAGGCATAGGCACACTTCCCTGGTCACCATGGAAGGTGGTTATGATCGTTATTGGCATATGTCAATATGGCTGGGACAGGTGGTACAAAAATTCTGGCTGTGTCCGCAAAGGTGTTTGTGTACATGGTGGATACTGAGTTGGCAGACTGAGAAAAGCAAATTTCTCTTTCTAACATAGGATGACACGACCCATTTAATTAAACCAAAAAAAAGCTGAATAAGGAAGACACTGAAGTCTGACTGGCAAAGTTACTTCTGCATTCCTTACTCAAAGAAGCCGAGGAATGATGGATACTTATTTTTAATCCTCTTTATGGCCTGAATGTGAAATGTTTCCTGCAAGCTGGTGCATTTGGATACTTAGAATTCAGCTGGTGGCAGCCTTTAGAGTGGTGCTTTTGGAGATGGAGCCTAGCTGGCTGACCTAGGGTAATAGGTGCGAGCATTGAAGCTCATAGTCTATACCTGTTTCCCATTTGGCCCTCAGCTTCCTGTCAGAAGCTGTAATGTAAACCAGCTGTGCTCCAAGCTCCTGATGCTATGGCGCAAGTCACCAACAATTGCTGGTCATTAGGGAGTGTGGCTCAGAACTATGAACCAAAATAAATCATTCCTCCTTGAAGTTGTTTCTGTTAGACAGTATGTTATAAGGAAAATAATTTGCATAACCATTACATTTTGGAGTAATTATGAGATAGTAGCTGTTAATTAATGCACTTAACTTTATAGATGAAAATTAAGTCACAAAGAAGTTAAATAGCTTGCCCAGTATCATGCAGCTAAAACTGACAAACCCAGAATGTTTATATATATGCTGGTGTTAGCAATTCCCCTACTACTCAAAGAAGGGGAGGGAATTGAAAATAAGTAGGAATTCTAAACAACTGGTAGGTGCATGGGTTTGCCTATCTGTAACATTTTATCTTAGTATTACTTCTTTTCAAAACTTTAGTTTCTTCTTTAACATAGTGTCTTAATTTTTTTCTAACATTGCCACAAAGTGCTTTGCAGAAACAGTGAGTAAATTTCCTCATAGTTGGGAAGCTGAACACCTAGGATGAGGATCTCAGGACAGATGATACCAAAATGACGGGAGAGATTACATAATGAGAACGGAACCAGGCTGAGTCAGAGTCTAGACTTGTTCTCTCTTTAAAAAGTTCTTTTCACGGGAACTAACAAGGGTCTTAAAATGTATACTTAATTCTTTCTGAGAGTGGAAACCCAAATGATCTAACTTCCTGTGTTAGGAGGCTCTACCTTTTAAAAGTTCCAGCAGTTCAACACCAACATAGTAGGGATCAAATTTGCAACGTGTGAACCTCTGAGGGATACAAATAATATAAATATATAAAAAAAACCATAGCAATTAGCACTAAGCTCACAGCAAAAATGAACAGCACATATTTATTTTTTCTGTAAAACATTTGAATATTATTTAACCTTATTTAAAAAAAACCTATTGCAGTCTGAATATGAAATATCCTCCACAGCCTCTCAAGTTAGAACAGTTGTTCACCATTTGGTGGTATTATTTGGGAAGACTGTGGTTTGTTTCAGAGGTGGAGCCTGTCTGATAAAGAGAATCACTGGGGGAAAGACCCTGAAGCTTTAAAGCATAGTCTTATTCCCTGTTCCCTTCTGCTTCCTGAGTTGTGCGATATGAGCAACCAGCCTCCTATGATGGTGCATCCCTCTGCAACTATGATCCAAGGGCAATCTTTTTACCTTCAGGTTGTTTCTGACAGGGTATTTCTTTTAAATCACCATCACCATCACCATCACCACCATCACCATCACCATCACCATCACCATCACCATCACCATCATCATCACTATCACCATGGTGGGGTGGTGCACATGTGGAAGTCAGTGAACAACATTTGGGGGTTATTTTCCTTCTACCTCAGTTCCAGGGATCCAGTTCAAATCCTTAGGTTTGTGTGACAAGGAATTTTATCAGGAGGCACCACACAGGTCCTTTGTTGAGGAAGTTTTGTCACAGAGAAAGGGTAACTAAGACAAAAACTAATAATAATAATAATGATTATTATTATTATTAATCAGAGATTCCGTGTAATATTGTCCTCACTCCTCATTTACATTGTTTTTTGGGGGTAGGCATATTGCTCTTACTCAGATTAAACTCTCTTCTCCATTAATACTTAACTGATTTATTCAAATTTAACTTGTAATGATTTGATCTTTAATTTAAACAACGTAATCAAGTAAGTACTATGATTTTGAAACAAAAAAACATTCAAGATTCACTTGTGAATTTTTAAATATAACTACTTAATTTCTAAATTCTACATATTCATAAAAAGAAAAAAACACACACAAACACATATTTTCTTATTTTAACATATTTTTCTAGTTTCTCTTTCTTGTCAACAACATAGCCTCTTGCTGTGACAAAAAAAAAGTGTCCAAACAGTTCCCACTGTTTTCTTATCCATAATGGTTATGATCAAAGTAAGTCGGAATGACTATGTGGCAGTTAGATTATTGATTGGTTTGGTTTTAAGGCGGGTTTCACTGTACAGTCCAAGCTAGCTTCAAACTCTGGATCTCCTGCCTCAGCATCTGAGTGCTTGGATCGTAAGTGTCCATCACCATGCTTTATACTAATAATGTTCACTACATATAAATATTGAAGTCTACCAGGGAACTGCTTTTCAACCATTTGCTCTTCAATACCCAGCACTAATTGTGATGGAGATACAATATGTCTTCAAATCGGGTGCAAATACAATATACGTGCAGCCACTTAAGAAAAGCACTTAACCAAACATATTTTTTCATTAATCAATCAATCAATCAACAAGTGGTTTTCAGTGGTTTTCAGAACTGATTGCATCCTATATTTTAATTGGTGTAGACACACTCATTATAATAGCAAATTAGCATCTATTAATACTGGCCAGCGAGAAATTTTGTCAGAGGTCTGTTGGAGTAATTTTCTAGCATATTCCCTCTTTAAAATATTGGTGTGTCTGAATAAAGGAATTTAGCTTGAGACGATAAAGCAGCAGCAACCGAGAGAGACCTAGGGAGCTGTTAAGGAAACATCAGTGTGAATCAGATCTCTGTCATTCGTGATTTTCAGGTTAAATTGTGTTTTAAGAATATTCTGTGGGGGACTGTAGAGCAAACAATTGCACAACTGCAGACTAGTTACTTAGTTCTTAGAAAGGGCAGCCTCACTGGACTGCCGCAAGCTGTCACGAAAAACAGCAACTCTCACCTGAGAGAGTATTGAGTAGCAGCCAGATAAACGTTTATTCCTCACAGATGCCTGGGGACTGTTCAATCTTTACTGAGAGTTGGTAGAGAGCAATAGATTTAGTTTTAGGCAGGCCAAGAGAAGGCTTGTCACTTGAGCAGAAGACAAGGAACCAGACAGGAATATATTTGAATAGAAGATTATCACCTTGGCCCATAGGCTGTTCCAGGGGCATGTCTAAAAGCAACTGCCAAGTCTTCCTGTCATGTCAAGACATTTCAGGCTGGATGGTAGAACGTGAGAGCCCTATGTTCCATTCCTAGTGTCACGTATACTGGACCTGTTAGTTCACGCCCATAACTCCAGAACTCTGGAGGTAGACAAAAGAGGATCACAAGGTCAAGGTCATCCTTAGCTATATCCTTAGCAGATTTGAGGCAAGCCTTGTATGCCTAAGACCTTGTCTCAAAAACTACAGACAAGCAGAAAAACCTCTAATTCATACAATGCAGAGCAAAAACATTTACCTCAAAACAAATAAATATAAACAAATAAAGTCTTTGCTTGAAAAAACCCAAACAAGCAAAAAAATTCCACAAAACAATGAAATATATTTTTGTGAGTTAAAATAAAGCTCGGTTTGGTTTTTCTAGAACTTAATTATGCTTCTTGATTATTACACAGTTAATACGGCTTATCATTTTAATAAAGAAGGAGGTACAGGTCTACCAAATTAGCAAATTAGAAATCTAATAATAAATGAAAGTGTATATGTTTAAATTATACATGATTTTCAGAAATATTGAGTAAATATTTTTTCATTAATTATTCACTTTACATCCAGATCATAGCTTTCCCTCCCTCCTCTCTGCTCAACCCTTCCCTCTTACCTATCTCCCAAATCCCCCTCACTTCCTCTTCAGAGAAGGGGAGGCCACTCATGGATATCAACCCTCTTGGCATATCAAGTTGAAATAGGTCTGGGTGCATCTTCTCCTACTGAGACTAGATAAGGCAGCCCCGTTAGAGGAAAGAGAGCCAAAGGCAGGCAACAGAGTCATAAACAGTCCCTGCTCCATTTGTTAGGGGGTCCCACACAAAGACCAAGCACACACAGGCATGTGGGTTTGGTGGAAGAGGGCATGGAACCCTGTAGGGAAGAGAGGGAGGATTCACTAGTTGTTAAGGAGACTCCTATCATCTTATGGAAACAGCTTTCTTGTCAGTTTATTAATTCAGCTCACTACTCTGAGTCCCAGTGCTTGCTCAAGTTTTGTGTGTGTGTGTGTGTGTGTGTGTGTGTGTGTGTGTGTGTGTAATGCACACATACATATATGTAAAACACTTTGGGTTTATCTTCAGTTCTCGTTGACCGTGATTTGACAGTTTGACATGGCCATTTCTTTATATAGCATATGGGTAGATATAATTCAGGTATGCAACCTGGAGACCTTTCATTGAAGCATTTATTCGAGTTATACAAACATCTCATTTCCTACCTAATCCCATATTATCATGCCATTAGAAGTAAATAGCATCAATTTTAAATTTATTACTTACATTGTTTCTTTTACCCACACTGATTTCACTTTCTTCCCATCTCTTTGTTGTTGTTGTTGTTGTTGTTTTTTCATTTTAGTTATTTGAGCATCTAAGTTGGCAATATGCTAAACTGAGTAGGTTGGGCACTTCCCAGAATTCTGTTCTAATCAGGGTAAGCTCAAGGATATTTGAAGTATCTGCAAAAACTTTGAAGACTTTTGGCAATGCACCAGGTATTATGGCAGCTTTGGAGTTGTGATTGGCTGGTTCGCATGGTTGACGTAAGGAGTATCTGAACCTGTAGCTATGCCATTTTCCCTAGCTCTCCCTGTAGCTCCTCCAATACCTGGCTCAGGACTGTGTTCAGTTTAGGACCAACTTCTTTTTTTTTTTATTGATTAAATGTTCTTTTTTTTTTTATTAACTTGAGTATTTCTTATATACATTTCGAGTGTTATTCCCTTTCCCGGTTTCCGGGCAAACATCCCCCTCCCCCTCCCCTTCTATATGGGTGTTCCCCTCCCCATCCTCCCCCCATTGCCGCCCTCCCCCCATAGACTAGTTCACTGGGGGTTCAGTCTTAGCAGGACCCAGGGCTTCCCCTTCCACTGGTGCTCTTACTAGGATATTCATTGCTACCTATGAGGTCAGAGTCCAGGGTCAGTCCATGTATAGTCTTTAGGTAGTGGCTTAGTCCTTGGAAGCTCTGGTTGCTTGGCATTGTTGTTCACATGGGGTCTCAATCCCCTTCAAGCTCTTCAGGTTCTTTCTCTGATTCCTTCAACGGGGGTCCTATTCTCAGTTCAGTAGGACCAACTTCTTTTGTAGGATGCCTGTAACATCAACAACAGTGAGTTTGTCAGATGGATAAGAGCACTTGCTATGCAAGCATGAAAACCCGAGTTGAGATTCCCTATAACCCACATAAGAAGCCAAGCTAAAACACACTCACTGTAGCCCCAGTACTGTGAGACTGTGAGTGGGGGAATAGGGACAGGAAAAAGGTAGAAAATGAAGCAGCAGGACATTCAGTATCCTTTGTTGGCCTCCCTGGACATAGACACACACACACACACACACACACACACACACACACACACACACACACAGAATTACAGCCTTACAAACTCTGACTCACCACTCTCCATAATGATATGAGGGTACTCCTAAATCAGTACTTTGTAAGAATGCTTGAGTCTCCAGTTAAGCCCTGACACACATTGCTATCCTTTTATTTTCCTATGTATACATCAGCTGCACAAATACTTCAACATTCTTCCTTATTAAAGCCTTTTAAAGATGTTAGAAAAGTCTGAGATCCTTTTCCCTTTGGGAACCTAATTAACAAAAGTAATGTCAATCTGGATAACTCTGAGACCATTAGCATCTTCAATAGCAGCTGGGAATTAGAATAAAAATTAAAAATAGCTATTTGTGTTATTTCTCAAACTATTGTTTCATAGTTCTTAGGTCTTTTGCAAAAATAATTTTTAAGTTATTGGCATAATTCTTTTCTGTTTCAAATGTCATTTTATTGCAAGACGGTATTTAATTACATGTTTAAACTATAACTTGGTAATTTTAGTTGGGCAGCAAGTTGATGCAAATTGCTTATTCAAAAGTGATTAGACAACTCTGGATACCGAGCAAGGATCAAATATACCTGACTGGCCAATAGGGTTAAGCCACTAAGTGAACCTTAATCATTTCTTAGGAAAGATACACTATAATTTCAGTAGCTGACAATACCGGAAGAGTTCTTCACACAAAATAGTTCCCATTTAAGTTAGCTCTCCCTGGTCATCTCAAATGAGATCGACACATTCATATAACTGGGTTATTCTGAACCTTTCTAGTGAGCAGCTTTAGATGTTCAAGGTACCTCAGACCGGTTTCCTTTTCCTGCTATGCAGAACCGTCCTGCACCACATGTTTCTCCATCCAGTCTATCATGTGCTATTGCTCCCTCTGACACATCATGTCCTATACAGAAATATGATAGTCCAGTTGCTTCTTTACCTTCTTATATGCTGTATGTAGCTTTTCCCCATAAGTGATCTCAAGGCTGTGACAGCATCGTTCCTCTGAATGTCGAAGAGGTAACAGCACTTCGGATCCAGTGCCTGCTGTACCTTCTCCATGTCACCTGCGTTCTAGATCATTTGATACGTCTAGCTGAGCGATTCTTTGCTCATTAAGTTTATCGATAAATTTTCCAATAGAGGCACCACAACTCTTAACCACAAAGACAGTCAACCCTCTTGCTGAAATTGTGGACACGATCTCTGGGATAATCACGTATATTTCTTTGGGCAGAAGATACAAGCTAAGCCGAACCGAGTTCAAAAAACGTGGGGTCCCGTTACACCAGTTTTAGGAGAAAGGACCTGGAAAATTTTCTCAGGGATCGAGATACACTTTCCCTTCATCTTCTGGAGGAAGTGGTACAGGGACAAGATGTAACTGCCCTGTGTGAAAGACACCAGGACCACGCGTTCTTAAGACACTGCCAGTAATCGTGGTAGCAGGAGAAGATACCTGGACAGGATGGTCTGTGAAGGTACAGGTAGCCATCTTCATTTCCCTGTGACCCCGACCTGAGACTGTCAGGGTAGGCAGAAATTTTAAATGTTCCATACAGTTCTTTTATTCATATTAACGCCGTCCTTTTCTTCTTTGTTATATGGATATCTAAATCGGTCAGGAAATGGATGAGTCGTGTACTTTTTATTGTCATTTGTACTAACAACCTCATCCTCCTTCTCCTCTACTAGGGCTTTTTGGTTTTGCTTTTGTGAAAATAAAGACCTTATTCTGTGCCAATGAAAATTTCCTCTATCAGGTTGTGGTGGTGCACACCTATAATTCTAGGACTCGGAAGGATGAGGCAGGAGGATTTCTTGAAAGAAGAAAACAATATAGTGAAACTCGGTGAATACCATGAACCTATTTCTGATTGTGGCATAATTTATTTAATCATAGGGAAAATTTTCATATTCTCTTCATGTATGTTTTTTGAAACTCACTAACTACAATGTCAATCATATCTGTGTATGTGTGGGGGGATAATAATTAATCAAACTTTTCTCATTCTGTAAATGGATACATTTCAGTTTTCTTTCACATTTTGGAACTTATTAAAATTTAGACTCTGAATTATATTTATTTTTGATATTTATATCGAATAGAACATGGGGTACAATATTAGATACTGACATTCAGGGGGAAAAAGTACCAATATTTTTTTTTCTGTGAATACCTTTGCTGTGTAATATTGTTAATTGTTTCCAAATTTTATGTTGAGAAAAGTTTATATTCAAAAAGATAAGTAAATTAAATGTGATCAACATACAAAAGAATCATAAGATACTTTGTTTTCTTGAAACATGTATAAAATGTAAAAAATGGATAAAAATTCATTCAGTAGAAAAGATTAGTTGGAAAACAATTATGCTTTAAAAGCCTGTAAAATACCGCTTAGTGTAGCCATTAAAATCTGAATTGATGTACATTGTGAATTTCCTCCTAAGAGATAAGTAAGAGCCCTAAGATTAGTAGAGTGTGCATTACCTTATTTAATTAAGTGTCATCCTCAATGGCACATGTCAGTCTGCATGATTGTGGACATGCACTGTTGGACTATTATAGGATCTAAGCCAAGATTTTCCTCTAATTTTGAAAATCATTTTCTAAATCAAATATATATATATTTGTTCATTTTCATTAGATGTTTGTTTTTAACATAATTGGCACAAACTGTGGATAGTGTTTTTCCACTAATGTTATAAGGGAGCAATTTCCAGAGCCATGGCTAACCCTGAAATTAACAGTTTGTTCAGATGGAGGGAGGGTGGGGAAAGAGAAAACATAACTTCACAGAAAGATCACCCGAAACTAGCATTAAACTTTCGGGAGCAGAGTGCATTTTGTATTGTTTACAGCTAACGCATTGATTTAGTGTGTATGACATATTCTATAACCCCCTAACATGTAGGCTAGCCTGATAAATGACAACACTATTGCATTATCTAGGTCTAAAACACACAGAAATCACTTGGATCTTAAAAAAAAAAACCATGGAAAAGAAGCACACTCCAACTTCACTATAGAGAAAAGGGAAGGAATAATTTGCCTCATGAATTTTATTTCTTGCTTCCTATAATAATAATTGGATATTTCAGAAAAAATTAATATTTCAACAGAAGGTGAAAATTACCAACTCATTATTTAGAGTCAGAACTCTTAGTGGAATGGTTAAATAAATAAAAATTGAAAGCTCATTTCCTCTCCAGGAAAACACAGTAATTAAACTGTCTTTTTTTTAAAAAAAAAAAAAGATTTTGCTGTTAGCCTTTGAATTCATAGAAGTTGACTTCAATGTTCTGTACTTGGTACTGTTGAAATCACCCTTCCGAATGTTGTGATGATATTAAGAATATTATTTTTCTTTGATTAAATTCCTAGCATTTTGCCCTATATTAATATTGCCTATATAGTCACTTTCCAATTCTGATAACCTTAATTATGAACATTAGCCCTTTAGCTGTCTCAATCTCACAGTACTGAGAACAAATGTGCCAGTCGGTGCATGAGTACTTTTACTTGTCATCTGGGCTTTAACCACATGCCTTACCCTGCACAGTCTCGGCTCCCCAATTGCCATGGAACCTTCAGGAAGTGTGCTTTAGACAGCTTTTCCCACACAAACTCAAGGACAAAGCTGGTGTTTTAGATCTATTCAAATATATAATAGCAAAAATGCTTCTTCTGTGCTCAGTTTGTATGAATATAGTCATCTGGCTTTCCCTCACTTGGATTTTAATTTTATGAAATAACGTGCTCTGTCAGTGCTCCCCTTCATGGGTTTTTCCACTCTAGAATAGAACTGCTGGGCGAGAGTCTTAACAGAGCTCAATTCCTTCTCAGGGTTTGTCTGCCACGTAATGACTGATTGATCCCTTTGGTTGGATCATGTTACCAGATTCATCCCTTTCTCTGCTCAGCTAGTTTTATAGGCCCATAAGACATCACTTAAAGCCAGCGACATGGAAATGCTATTTAAGGAGCTTCACACCCAGTATCTTATAAACTAAGATCAGTTCATATTAAAACCAGGCTTGAGTTGGACATTAAAAAAATGTACCAAGTCCTTAAAATAATGAGGATTTGTTTAAATATACAAAACTTAACACAATGTTTAATAACCCAAATAAAATAAACCTTTCTTGCTGGGTGGTGGTGTCACACACCTTTAATCACACTTGGGAGGCAGAGGCAGGCATATTTCTTTGTAGAGAGGCCTACAAAGCAAGTTCTAGAAGAGCCAGAAAAATATGTTTCAAAGAACTGAAAAACAAGCAAAAACTTTTCCTTTGGAATTAAAGATATTTGTTACACACACATACACACACACACACACACACACACACACACACACAAAACACACACACGTGTATGTCATGTATCATGTTCTCTCTACATGTTCACAAGAAGACAAGTTCAACTATTCATTGGGATGGATTAGCCAGTGAGGGAATTTAGTGAAAGTATAAATAAATATTAATATGTGATTCATTAGCAAAGCTGTGCTAGCCATGAGCTGCACACCTCCAAATGTGATGTCCACGGTAAGAAAAGCCATCATCTACATCTATTCAACCAAGACTTATTTGAAAAAAAGAGATTTGACCTTATTCAAAAGAGAGGGAGTAGAATGGTAAAAGAATTCCAAAGTCTCAGATATATAAAATGGTAGAAGGAATTTAAAGTCAAGAAGACTGAAGGGATCCAAAGTCACGGCCTCTAAACGTCTGAGATAAAACTTTCCTGTTGTCCAACAGGCATCAGTGAGATGACTTCTGTCTAGAAAGAGAAAGCCCACTGTGTAGATTAATGTTTGATGCACAGGGGTAGATGGTATTTGAGAACCACCATCCATTACTGCCATGGAAACAATCGAAACAGTCAAGATAGCCAATGGGTGCCAAAACCAACAATATGTAATCAGAAGCTGGCCATGGTGGTAAATGCCTGCAATCCCAGCACTACAAAGTGCACAGGAAGCTAAGGAAGAAAACTTTTTATCTCAAGCAGGGGTTGGGGTAGAGGATGGATGGTGAGAAGTGGGGTAGCCATAAAGTGTTGAAGTCTTACCCACGACTCACATCCTGCCATTGCTAATTGGTATGGTTTGTTTTGAGACCACAGCTTTGTTCTATTGGGATTAATATTTAGGGAAAACTTGAACATCCCAACATCTTTGCCCTTAGCTATGCATGACTAAGTCCACAAAAACCATTGTTCTAGTGCGCCTTCTCTATACAAACCTCAGGTCTTATCAGTGGGATTGTGGTGCTTATGTGACGTTCATGTACTGCTTCTGCTTGGTTTTCCCATTTTTATGAGGCTTGTTCTGCTTGAAAAAAAAAGTTAAATTAATGAAGTTTAGTATGCCATGCCTCTAATATTATCTTTTCCAGAAGCCCTAGGATTTTGATTTCAGAATTTTGCATACTTGATCATTTTTATTCATTTTATTTTTAGACAACTTTTATTAAACATGTGTTTTGACCATTTCATATATGAAATAACCCATCTTGGTTATTATAACCTGTCCTACCTCCCTACCACCTCAGTCAACCCCTACCTTTTTTCCCTAAAGCCCCTTCCTTATTCATATCCCTTTGTCTTCCTTCTCGACTCTCTGAGTTTAAAGAGGACTTGTCGTGTGACAATGAGCTTGAATCAGTTCCTTGTGGCTTGGTGGCTCATCTGGGTATACATATATCCCCAAGAACAATATACATGTGAATTACGGCAGGATTACTATACTTGCTGGTCTGACCTTTGGAAGCAGGACAGTGATTTTTGCTATTTCTGCATTCCATGTGATGATCTAATAATCTGGCGTTAAGTTCCTCTTGATAGGATATGGTACAAAGTACATAAGAACCCTTAAAATAGCTGGAAATGTTCAGTGAATGCCTTCTCTTTGAGCTTTTATATCTGGGTACAGTGGTACACACATAGTATATTCTGCACACAGGATTGGGCTAGAATTACTACTAAAACAAATAACAAACTGATTGGAAAAGAAGAACAGTTACTAAAATTTGCATAAAATTAGAGAAACACACAGGATATTGGGTATTGAATGGTGATAGGGAATTATGCATTTTTCTGGGTATAATGCTGGCATGATTGTCCAGGGGAAATGCTCGTCGGTTTTATTAGATTCACACTGAAACTGAGGGGAAACGTGGTGTTTGCAGCATATGGAATATTCAGTACACCATTCTTTTAAATTTGTTTAAAAATTTAGCAATAAGAAATTGAAAAACTAGATAAAATTAACCTTAAAAAGCTGAGTGGAAGGATTGGGAAGGGGTATCATTGTTAATGGCATTCCAGTCTAAATTGTGGTCTACTCTTATTTGAGATGTCCATGTAAATTGTGTATTATAATTATATTCTTTGTGTATATCACACACACACACACACACACACACACACACACACACTCACTCCAATATTGACAGAGAAATAGACTAATTGAGATCAAGTTAAGGTCACAGCTGACATTGAAGCCTACTACACTCTTTAGTTGAAATGGTGGAATAGGGGTTAATATCCGACCTAAGAAAAAAGAGATAAAATTTATTCTAGAGAATGGTCACATTGGTGACAAAATGAGCAAATAAGAAAATTCTTTCAGAACAATTAGTTATAACAAATAATCTATGAACACGTTTGTACAAAATATTAGCTCCAAGAGATGCACAGAAAATCTTTCTGCCTACTGGTGTTCTCTCTTAGAATAGATAATCAAGTATCTTCCTGGTCAGCCTCCCTTCAGATAAGACTATGTCAAAGAAACTCTTGCTCTCCATTTAATCAAAAATACGTTTAAGATTTGAAAGAATGTATTGTTATTAATAGCAAAAAGAGAAAGTCTGATTCTAGAAAAATGAATTATGAGGCATCTGTTACAGAAGCCCGGTTCCTCCTTCCTTTAGCTTCAACAAAGAGTGACTGCAGACACTCACCCCTGATGCTATCACAGCTGGAACCACGGGGGGACTTTGCTTTTCTGTATTGTGGTTTGTCATCAACTCATAAATTCTTTATATATACACTGTCTCAGTGACAGGTGCATTTTATTGACATCAATCTACAGCCATTTATACAAAAACTTATTTGGGGTGGGGGACTTGAAAACAAAAGAGCCCATCTATCAAAATTTGAAGGCAAGTTGTTTGATTCTCAGGTATTTACTAAGAACAGGAATTTTATGTAATGGATTTACATTAGTCTCAGATCAAAATTAAGACTTTTAAAGAACGGTAATGAAAAACTGGGAAATGAGGACCACCTCTAGCATTTCAATATGGCCGATGGTGAACATGAGGATGGCTAGGGGAGTAGGGTTGGGTTCAAAAAGGCAGGTTACAGACTGAAGGCTTCATGCACCTGCTCCACTCCAGACCAGAGAGTCAAATTAGCGGGCACCAAAAGGACACAAAGCAAAGGCAGATCATGGCCAGATAGATAGACAAATCCCGAGAATGACCAGAGATCGCAAAGCTATGTCTATTATCTTAAAGTGCCTAACAACTGGTCTCTGACGCTCTAAAATCTATGCTGACACCTTCAGTTATAAATCACAGCTGTCCACGGTTACAGTTTCTTAATGGCATGCATGAAATGCCCTTAAGCCATTGTGACATCAGTTATTTGTCTCAGAGGAGCCCGCTGAAGGAGAAACGCACAAGAAAACAAAAGCGCAAAAGCACACGCTCACTCTGTACTTACTCTCCAGATTTCAGAAGAGAAAGAGGAAACGATTCCCCCTCTGCCTCTTTGTGACCTTTCTTTATCCCCAAGGGAGCTCTGGAAATCCACTTAACTAGATTTCAGCCGGACAAAATTGATGGTTAGGAAGAGAGGGAAGCATATAATATGATTACATGTGCCTCACTACTTCCTAGAATAGCCCTGTGCTGCAGATTACCCTAAGGAAATGTGTTGCTGTTGTTCAATCCGTACAGAATCTTATAATTATGCTACCATTTGTCTCTTTCCTGCTTCAGATCTAACTGAGTTACTTACCTAACAGACTCATTAAACCCCACTTTTTAGAAGACCATTAATCAGTTATTCATGGGTTTTTGTCCATCTCTGAAGTGTATTCATCAGAAAAAAAAATAGCCTGCGTTTGCAATTTAATTGATAAGCATACTAATGGTGGTATCTGATAATACAAATGGTGATTTCTAGTTAAGTGCACCTTACTTTCTAATAAGATTAAATTTATCTTTATTTTACAGTTATTCCGATTTGATTTTCATAAACACACTAAAATAAAAACTAGAGATTGTTTGTGTACTAATTGGCATTACCAAATATCCATACAATTAGGACTGAGAGGAGAAATAGAAGAGGATTCATTAAGTCTGAATTTTAAATGAATAATTTTTAATTTTAATTTAATCGTGTCCTAAACTTTGTGTATACACATATATGTAAAATTGTTTCTAAAATTTAACTTTGTATCCCATATTTTTATTTCTTTATCTAATGTATTTGAATATACTCTTGCTATCATCAGACACACCAGAAGAGGACATCGGATCACATTACAGATGGTTGTGAGCCACCATGTGGTTGCTGGGATTTGAACTCAGGACCTCTTGAAGAGCAGTCAGTGCTCTTAACCACTGAGCCATCTCCCAGCTCATATTTTTTCCTTTAATCAGACAACCACACGACCATATGTACATACAAATATACAAAGTTTAAACTACATAGCTCCCTACTCTTAATAAACATTTCCCCCTTTTCTAGAATGTTTTAGAAATGTTTTGTGGAGGGCTGGAGAGAAGGCTCAGCAATTACAAGCACCTGGCTGCTCTTCCAGAGGAACTTCCTTCTCATCAACAATGTGGCAGCTCCCAGCTGTCTGTATCTCCAGTCCCACAGGCTCTCATGCTTTCCCCTGTCCCCCACTGTGCATTGCATACATGCTTCTGCTTATACTAATCCTCCTGCTTCCCTTCCATGTGCGTGGTGTGGATTAAGCCAGATAATCCAGGAAAGCATAACCCTCTCAGAATTCACTTTCACAATATCTGTAAAATCTTCCTTATCCAGAAAGCAACATTCACAGACTTCAGACTTAGAATGAGTTTTTAATTCATTATCAGCTTATCATAGGAAAAGGTTGGCAGACTCAAAGTTGTTCTCAATTTCCACATGTGCATCATTAATAAATAATGTAAAAATAAAGTTATTATTTTACTGCTTCTTGTATATTATACGATAGCAAATGTTTTTTTAACTGTTTATTTTATGTTAGACAAAGTATTGGGAATACTTTATTTCCTTTAATTGTGCTGAGGCCAATTCTTTTATTCTCACTTTTAGATAATGATAATGAAATATTAGAGGGTTTTTGTTGTTTGTTTAGTATTTATTCACTCAGGTATAACAGCATCTTATAGATATTACTCCATTAAATTCTTTTAAAACTCCAATGACTAGAGAATATTTCTAATCTGTACGCTTAGGAAGAGGTTAAGTGGGCTTGTTTACACACTTGTAAGTGAAAGAGTAGAGGGGCCTTTCTGATGTACTGAATTCTGAGGATCACAGAATTAAGCACACCTACATTAAGGTACTAGTGTATGGTCATGGGGTTAACATGTATCAGAACCAAAGTTAGAACAAAAAAAAATCTCTTTCAGTCACCAATGTTACCTTCTTAATGCAGTATGGGTGCTTGGAGATCTCCATCGTGTCAGTCTACGTGACGGTGAATAGTACAAAAAGCCTTTCTGGGTGATCTAATGTGTTGTCAGTGTTTCAAGCTACTGCAATAGCAGAGTCTCTGGTTAGTTTTTGTTGGCAGCTTGGTACAACCAAAGGTGAACTGGGAAGAGGGAGTCTCAGATTCCCTAGACCAAACTGGGCTTTAGCCAAGTCTGTGAGGAATTGTCTTGATTATAGATGGTTGTGGGAGGGTTCAGCCCATAGTGAGATGTGTCACCTCTAGGCATGTGATCTTGGGTTGTATTAAAAAAATTCTGGCCTAGCACCAGCCAGAGGAAGTGAGATAAGAAGTACTCTTCCTCCATGGTTTCTGCTCCAATTCCTGTCCTGACTTTCCTCAATCATGGTCTATCACCTGGAAGTACAAACTGAAATAAACTCCTCAAGTTTCTTTTGATCATGGTGTTTCTCATAGCAAAAGAAAGCATATTAGAACAGAGAGAGACACTAAACTTCCAGGAAGCAGCACACTGTGATGCAGAGAAAAAAGTCAAAGGAAGATTACTACTCAGGAGGTCAGTTATGTCCCTGTGTCATTAGCCCTGTGTCTTAAGGTCTGTGTGTATCTTGCAGCAGAAGGCTTGCAAAAGCCAATTGTTTGCAACCATTTGTTTGATACTGCTTTGGCTGATAAATGGAAGTGAGCAGGACGTCTCAAATCCAACAATGACATCAGTTGTTTGATTAAGAGGACAGTAGGAAAGCTCTTCAGATTGTAATGCTTAGGATAGCTCCACTGGGTTCACTGGTTTGATGATGAATGTAAGATGTGAGTGAATTTTCCACAGTCTAATAATACCCATAAGAATATTGTTAGAAGGGTCAATATACAAAATATTTGCATTATCACAAATTTGAAGGAAAATGTGTGTTTTAGAAAGAGAAGCAGGCATTTAAAATAATATAGCTGCATATATTTTATAAGTATTGAAAAATCATTAGAATGTGTAGGCATGCTGTTTGTCATAGATACAACAGACATACATAATCAAGTCAGAACCTCAGAGAACATTCAGAGAACCTGGCTCCTGATAACTTTTATGGTCTTGGGATAGTGAAGTCCTTAGGCATTTCTATACAAACTAATCTTCCCATCCTACATTCCCAAGGAGAAACATTCTGCCTCTCTCCTCTTCTTCTAAGGGGCTTGGTCCTGTGTTAATGAGATAATTTGCATAAGGAATATGAATAGAGACACCCTGGTAAGACATCAGGGAAAAAAGAAAAAGAAAAGCTGGAGACATGTTCTCAACTCACTGTCTTACAGTAAATAAAATGAGGTACACAGATGATCCCAGCCCTGAGCAGGCTGAAGGAAGAAGATGGAGAATTCACCCCTCCACACACACCTCCTCTCCCCACTACAGAGCAAGACTTTATCTCAAAAACAAGCCAGCAAGCAAGCAAGCAGAGACATCTTAAAGTAACATTTAAACTTCAAACTTAAAATTTTGGTGTCTAGATCATTTATCTGGCCTTCTGAGATAAGATTCCTGCCTGTCTCCCAGCACATTGGGGGAAATTGTTTTGGATTTCATAATAGATTTTGCATAAGAAGCTGGAATGCCAGGTAAAGAGCACTTGTCTCTTCCTTTTGCTCTTACACTGAGAGTGGCTTCCCAATAAATCTGCCTTTATATACTTTAATCTGGTTTGAATTGGCTCATTTCACCGGTAAAAAAATAACTCATCTCATAATTGGAAACCTTGTCTTATAACTATGAAAATACTAATATATTCTCTCTATATATGTATATGTTTTTACACACACACACACACACACACACACACACACACACACACACACACACAGTGCCTCTCTTCCCTCTTGAATTATTTTTTAATCCCTGACAGCCTCTTTTCTCCTGCTTCTGTTTGGCTCTTTCGTGTCTGGGTTTCCTCAGGCTCAGACATCCTTCATGAGCTATTCCTATTTTTAACCAGAGTCCTGGAAGGCTGATTGAGAAGCTATGTTTGGGAGCAGTGCTGCAGTCTTGTGAGGATCATGCAGGGACAGCATGACACAGAATGTCTTGAACTTTGTTTTCTTTTGGGGGATGGTCAGCTTTCTCACAAAGAGCATGTGTTTGCCTGTAGTTAGGGGCTGAAACTAGTGACACTGTTGATAACAAAGACCGTCAGTTGTCCCTTCATTTCTGTGTTGTGGAAAAGGTGCCATCTGTTTCCTGACAAGGTTATGGTTGATAAGGTTTTGACTGCCCTAGAAATCTCTACTTCAGACCCCCCTAATTCCCTTTTACTTAATGACTTTGCCACAGATCAAGTGGGGAAGCAAAAGCTGTTGTTTTTAAGGTCATGGAATAGTGAAATAAGAGCTCAAGTTATAGGACATAAGATATAGTGCATGTATTCTGTTTCCCCATACCTTCTCTACCCTTTGTTACGAGAAATTTATAAAGGCAGTTGGTTGGATTGTAGTCCCACACCAGATCTGAAGAAGCCAGACCAAATCAAAATAGAGTCGCTCATGGGGATAGGCACACACTGCCAATTTTGAAGATGTTCAGTTATTCCTTTTTTCTTTTCTTCTTTTTCTTTTTCTTTTAGCCCAGGGAGGAGAATATGCCAGTCCAACTCAGAATGGAGCCACCGTATTATGTGAACAACAAAAAAGAAACCAAGTAAAGGAGTTAGGCAGATGGCTCAGTTAGTAAAAATGACTGCCATAAGCATCGGGACCTGGGTTTGGATCCCTTTAAATAGGCTGTTCCTTGGAGCTCTCTGGCTACGTGATGTAGGGGCATCGGTGAGGTTCAAATTAGGTAAGAGACTGTCTCAAAAAATAAGGCGGAGAACAATAGAAGACATCCCATGCCAATCTAAGACCTCTTATGTACAGGAATGATATGTATGCACATCACACACACACACACACACACACACACACACACACACACACACACACACACCAAATCTTACCAAACCTAGAAATGGACCAGTTTTCTGTAAGACAGAAGATTCATAGCACCATGAGGGTACAGTTACCCTGTCTTTGCTTTGGTGCTGTAGAAACCATGAAATCTTCAATCAGATTTTGTTCAGTTTCTACTACTTTAGTTCCCTTCTTTTTGTCCCTTTCTTTTTCTTTTTCTTTTCTTCTCTTATCTCCCCTCCCTTCCTTCCTTCCTTCCTTCCTTTTGTCTTTCCTTCATTTCCTTTTCTATCTATAAAACCTATCTTCTCTTTCTACCTAGTTTATCAATGTGAAATCAGAAGCCAACAACTAGATCACAGTGATTGTCCGAAAAGCTTGAGTCTTTCCAAAACTCAAGCTTAGTTCTTTACTGTGTCAGTGCTGGGAGGTAGGGCCCCCAGGAATGTTTGGAGCTTATGAACAGATACACAGTATCTCCTGACAATGAGTTCGCACTCTGTAGTTCTAGATGAATTATCATGACAACATAGTGTCCTAAAGCAATGCCACCTCTTCTGTTCCTTCTCTTTACACTCAGTGCCTTTCCCTGCTGCTTTTCTTCCATGCAAGGCCTTCGCCAGAAGCCAGATAATTCTGCTGAAGCTTAGACTGTTAGGCTCCAGAACGGAACTATTTTTCTTTATAAATAACCTACACTAAAATATTTGTTATTAAAAAACAGAGTTAGACAATCACTACACTTAACTGTTGATGTATTGTTTGATCATTCATATTGCTATTAAATTGTCTGGATAGATTCCTTAGACTGTTGATATCTAGGAAACAGCTTGTGGAGAGAAAAAAGTAACACTGGAACCTGAATTTCTAAGTTTTACCTTCCCTTTGGTGAGCATGTAAAATTTTGTATATCACTTACATAAAACAGTTCTGAATGTAATTTTGATGCCCTGTTAGAACTGGAATTGTTGGCCACGAATCATCCTTGCCTTTCATCAGAATATTAGAATTAAAACCAGAAGAAGGCTTATTGGTAGGGTTGTGGCAAAGTGGGTGTTAAATATGGTAAACTTGGACTGATTTTTTTCATTATTGTTTTGATAACATAAACATGTCTGAGTATTTATGTAAATAAAGTTTATGTCTAATTCTGAAAACTAGCTACATTTTTTTCACACACTGACTTTTCTATAGACAAAGTGAAAATGTTTGAAAGTATTTCTCCATCAAATAAAAAAGTAGTGCAATTTTTCCAAGTGTCTCCTGTTTCCACCCATTAAAAAAAAATTCCATTGCTATAGAAAAGGCGCACTTTCCCCCTCAAAAACATTTCATAAATTCCAAAGTATTTTTTTGTGTTTTTTTGTTTTTTACTTTTATAATTTGCCTGTGGGGAGGGGAGGAAAATGATGCTTTATGTACTGTTTGCACCACCATAATTATACTTTGAGCTAATATTCAATAAACAGGAAATAGAATGCTATTTTATTCATATCCACCATTTTAACTTCTGCCTGGCACTTTTGGGACAAAAAGGCAAAGTGGGCAGCTTCTCTTAGGATGATAAGGCAGATTCCACCCCACTTTCCTGCAGAGCCCAAATTGGCAAATGGTATCATTTGCTGTTGTTCACTATTCACAATCATTCTCCACAGAGTTCTTAACCCTGGGGTTATGTGCAGTTCCATATTCCTTAAAGCCACACTGAGTTTTGTATGGCAGTGCCCTACATACTGACACAAACAATATGTCCTTGTTCTGAGTTGGAGGGAAGTACTTGTTGAAAAGGATTACCTATAAGTTCTCAGAGCCTTTGTTTCTGGCTTCTATCAAAGGCCCACAGTAGCAGCAGCACAGCACTGGGTGAGCTCCCCTCTGTCTGGAATGAGGTATCCTTTGACCTCCTGTTGTCAGAAGCCTGTAACTTCATGCGGACTGCCTGCCCTGACACACCCTAGCTACTCTTTACTAACAAGGACACACCTTGGAAAAGCATTCCCGGATGCTGGGTCACTTTTTCCATGTTATAAAATCTTATCATGGAGTTATGATGTGCTTGTTGTTTAAGCAATTAAACAAAGCTCCAGTGAATAATGAACAATTCCTTGTTTATCCTCAAGAGGGGCAGCTGTAGAAAATGGAAAGGAACAGCTAAAAATATTCAAATATAAACTGTGCTTTGCCAAATAACTCATTCATTTATGAGATGTAACTTGCAAAGAGATTTTTATCTGGTTGGCTGTAGAAACAGCTCAGTTAATAAAGTACTTGTCATGTATCCTGAGTTTGGTGCCCAGTACCCATTTACCCACACACGAAGCCTGGTGGTATGTGCTTTTAACCCCAGGTCTAGAAAGGGAAGTGTAGGAGGACCCTTGGGGATCTCAAAGGTTAACCAGCTTAGCCTATTGGAACAGCTCCAGGTCCAATGAGAAACCTTGTTTTTAAAAAGGGGCACAGGGATGGTTAGCTGAACACACACACACACACACACACACACACACACACACACACACACACACACACACGGTGGGGGGCAGATAAATTACTTTTAAAAAAGATTTTTAAAAATTCAATTTGTTTCCTATGAAGTAAATGGGGAGGGGGCAATTTGGAATGATTTAAATTTAAGATACTCAAATGGAATGATTTAAAAGTGAACATGCAGAGTTCTACCTCTCTTTCTTTGGTTTCATTGAAGGTGCTACATATACAGTGAGTGGTTTTTTAACCTACAGAGCAGCCAGGTTGCATGGTGCGTGCCCACAGCAGTGCTATCCCAATATTCAGGTAGATCTCCACTTGGCTTAACACCTTGGGGGCTCTGCCTCTGCACACATCCCTGCTTCTCATTCTCTGCTTTATGAATTCCTCCCAAAGGGCATTGTTACTCACACAGCCAGAGCAAGACATGCTGTCCTAGAATGCAGTTCCCTGCAACTGGGGAAAATGCATAAGAACTCCATACAACTAGGGAAATGAGGGGTTTCTCCAGTGTTTGCTTACTAGCTGCTTGTTTTGCATAAAATCATGTCTTTTAAAAATTACTATTGGTGCATTTTTATCTGTTCCTTTTTAGGCAACTTTTCCACATACTTGAATATTTTGAGACAGTGTCTCACATTGTATCCTAGTTTTCCTTCAAATTCAAGTCATCTTGTCTCAACCTGCAAAGTGTTGAGATCATAGGTGAATGAGACTGTGTCTTTGTGTATGTAAGTCAGTGTGGGTGTACGTTGTTTGTGGGAGGTAGCAGTAGGTATTGAATAACTTTTTCAATTGGCTCTCCACCTGATTTTTGGAGATAGGGTAGTTCAATGAATCTGAACTCATTGACCAGCTAAACTGGCTGGTGACCAAACCTCAAGGTTCTGCTGTCTCCATCTCTCTGCACTGAAATTACAGGCACACACCTTAGGCCCTGGGGTTTCGTGTGGAGACCAGGTTTCTAAACTCCAGTCAGTACTCATGCTTGTGTGGCAAACACGTTACCACCGATCTGCCTCTCCAGTCCCACCCTGACTTTTTGTTAGAAAGGAGGCAAATATTTCTGTGGTTTGGTTTTCTTTCTCTTCTTATGCTTTCAAACTTTTAGACTCATTGGGGATTATGGCAGACACACATGATATCAGTTTGTACAGGCCACATAACACTGATACCATGGGACTAGAAAGAGGAAGCTGCCCTTCAGTGGAGTGTAGCACCCAGGCCTTTTCTCTTTTTTAGAAGGAGGGGAACTATCACAGCACTCCAGGTACTTAGTTTGCCTATATGGGGTACAGAAGCAGTTTGAGGTACTGTGTTCTGTTTCCTCCAGATTGAATATGACCATGGGTTCCACAGCAGTTTCCTGTGAGGTCAACATTCTATTATCTAGAGAAGCTCATCTGGGAAGGAAACAAACAACACAAATAGCTTCAGGAAGTTCCTGAAACTGGGCAGATTCATTAAGCTTCTCTATCCCCAAAAGTATATAAGCAATAAATTGAATAAACATGTTGAGAGTCACTCTCAGAGAAGTCCAGCTGCTTAGAAGTAGAGGTCAATTGAACCTCTTAGAAGAAAAAAAGAAAGACTACCTGAGCTGCTTAGAAGAGGTTCAGACCAACTGAACCACCTGAGGAAGATAGTCCATCCTGTGGAGCTGCCTGTGTGTGTACTATACAGTGAGCTCCAGGTTTTGTTTCTAGTTTTTGTAAACTGTCATCCATGCCAGAGTAAGTGTTGGGGATACAGCTATCCTTGAGTCATTTCTGCTCCTGTTAACTAACTACTCTCGCATATTCCTGTTAGTAACTCCAATAAAATTCATTGGTTCATCAAATTGGACTTTGATGCAATCATTTCTGTAGTCTGTTGTCAGTTCCCCATCTAGGGTGAGTAGACCTTTGTTAACATGTCTCCAGGAATAGTTATCACACAGCATTGCTTTCTAGAATTAGAGCAGTTGTGATTACCCATAGGAAACCCACAAAATGTCTGGCTCATTATTCCCCCATGGAAGGAAGAAGAGGCTCAGGAGAGTATTATCAGGCCCTTCAACAGGTTTTATAAGGTAAAGAGTGGACTAGAACTCAGGAGCTTTCGGGAGTGTAGCTGTCCTTACTATTCCAGTGAGCCTTTTCCATGTTGCAAGTTTTCTTCAGCTATCCATGTTATGGGAGTGGTTTGTCAGGGGTGTGTCTTCCTGTAAGTTGCTTAAGAGACTTCCTATGTGTAACTGCTTTTGAATCACCCATAAGTAACTCCAAAAAAATCATTTGTTCTTCACACTTAACTTTAACAAAACCCTTTCTTTGATGTGTTGAAGCTTTTTTTTATCTGGGATAAATAGACATTTCTGTGTATCTCCATAGGAAAATTCATGTGATGACTGGGCTATCTAACAGGTTGGATAAAATAAAAACTATTTCTAGAACTCTCTTGGTATATGCCTTTCTAGATGGGATTGATATAAGAAATTCCCCAAACAATAATCTCTTTAATATTAGGTGACTATTTATCAGAGCTAAAACCATAGCATTGTAATGACATTCCAAATTATGTACTGAACATTTTGGCAATTAACTTCCAAACTAAATCAACTACCTAATTGCTATATGCCTCAAGCATCAGCCATGATACTTTTATTTGAAAATAACAAACTATCATGCAGAAACTCACAGCGATCAGCCTGAAAGGATGGTGCTTCTGTGAACTTTCAAGTTAGAGGCTTAATTATATCAGTGAAGATTTTATGGTTTGCCCTCCTCTAAGCACACATGCCACCCCTCATACCTCCCTGTAGTCACAAGCTAACTGCATCAGCTTCAAACATCATGTGATCACACAAAAATATCCACAGGCTGGATGGACAGTGGAGAATGTGTCTCTTGTCAGGTGCTATTCTTAGAATCACTGGCTTCTAGATTCAGTATCCTGTCTCAGGGCTGACACTGCATTGCTAGCCACTCCACCGACCCAACAGGATAACTCATGACTTTCTCCCTCATCCACCCCTCCCCACACAAAGACTGAGAGGGACTTATGTCCTTAATAAATGAATGCAACCCACCATAACACTACCAGTCTAGTTTGCTTTAACAAAAGACTTGTGATTTTAATCAAAAAAGGTGTAGTCTGCAGTTAAATAAATACTGTAGCACAATAACTTGCTCATGCCATTAAATACATCCAAGTGAAAAACCTAGCTTATTATTAAAATTTCATTACAATTATTTATATACTCACTTATTTATGTGGGGGTGGTGCATGTCATAATGTGTGGAAGGACCAATCTCTCTATAATGTTAGAAATCTGTGTTCAGTGTGCTGACCAGTTTTGCCTGCTGGGCCATCTCTCCAGCCCTCCAAACCTAGTGTAACAAAATGGAGAGGCCCATGGAAAATTAAATAGCGACTGACTTCAATGATGTTTTAAGAGAAGACTTCTCAGTTAAGAATTAGGTTTGTTCATTACCTTAGTACTCTTTGGAGGAGATGTGACTAAGCCATGGGGACATGTGAAAACAGCCACTGCATATCAGGGACTATGACTTGGAAGTAGAGTCTTCAGCTCTTTCATGAATGACACTGAGAAGACCACACAGATGTGCCCTTAGAGAGAACCAATGTGCTCTCAAAGCATGCTTCCTCAGAGTTTTGTAAATCCTAAGGTCATTTTTTCCCCTTTTGGAAGACAATTCCTGTATTATTTTTTTTAAATTCTAAAATAGATTAATTGCAAGACAAGCAATAAGTTAATCACGTTATCAAAAGCAGCACAGTTTTCATAAACTTACTTTAAAAATCTTTGAGAAATTCAGAAGCTTCTAATAGTTTACATGTATTGAACGAAATTAGAATGGATTGCTCTACAGTGGAGATTAGAATTTCACGTATCATATTCTATAGGAAGCACAGCTTAGTGTAAGCATTGGAGAAACTAGCATTGTCAATCACACAGTCCTATATTTTTTGAAGCAACACAATGAATGATACTGGGCCACCTGTAATACCAGAGTGGAAGTGGTCAAACCATCTGGTGATTCTTTGGTATTCTATTAGGAGTCAGCCTCCACCTGAATCCCCCCAGTGTACTGAGTATTTAGTCCCTAATCCCTTGTCTCTTAGTAACCAGAACCCACGTGTATGAAAGAGTCCCTGTGTACTTTGCGTCCTCCATCAATGGAATCTACCTTTATGCTTACCACTGATCCTTTCTCTAGGCCCTAGCTCTGAGCTCTGAGCCCTGTTTATCAGCCAGTGTAACTAATTCTTACTCTAAAAGTCACAGGTGCTTTGCTACCTTGCTAGGGAGTTCCTATGCAAAGCTAGAAAGCTATGCCTAAACTTTGCTGTGAAAATTGCTATGTGGAAACCACTTCCCAAAGTTTTACTATGCTTAAATATGTAAGAAGAATAAACCACAAAGTCAGACTCTGGAAGTCTTGACCCAGTGCCTGCAACACAACACGCTACTGACTTGAATTTCATCCTTCACTTCACGTGGATTGCCGCTAGCCAGCTGGCCATGAGATTTGTGGGGTCCCCGACAATATTTTAAGTATATTTTCTGTGAAGACCAATCGTAACAACTGGAAATTAGGGTACTTTGCAGGTATGTTTTCAACAAAACTGTTTTGATTTGCTTTTTTCTTCTGGTCTATTTTATAGACATTAATTTTCCTTTCTGGAGGATGCATTGGTAAATACTAAAGCAGACTATTCACTGTGCAATTTTTCTTTTGATTTCCATACCAGATGGAAATAAAGGGCATTCCACTGGACATACAGATGTCGAAGTGGAAAGATGTAGTCTTCTAGACAAAAAGTGGCTGAATTAGATCTTGAATCCTATCTTTTCAACTTCAATAATTGTTTCCTATTGAACAAGTAAATGTGCTTTTGACTAGAAAAAACATCGAGTAGCTAAAAATGCACATGTTTTTACTCTGTAAGTGTTTTCCAGGGAAGATGATGAGAGAACCCCTTAGATACCCACAGCTCAGAATATGCAACTCTGGAGAGATCCCTGTGAGTCTCACTATGATATGATGTGAGGATGTGAGCCTCTCTCAAAGTCTACAGCAAACTGTTTAAACTCCCGTTCTCCAGGAGCTGGAGTGATGGCTCAGCCAGTGGTAAAGAACAATGACCGTATTCTCTAGAGGTCCTGAGTTCAATCCCCAGCAACCACATGACGGCTCATAACCATCTGTAATGGGATTCCATGCACTCTTCTGGTGTGTCTGAAGACAGCTACAGTGTACTCATATACATGAGATGGATGAACAATTATAAAAAAGAAACAAAAACAAAAACAAAACCCCTGTTCTCCAAAACAAGGAGCTGATTAAATCTCTTTTCTTTATAAACTAAAAACAAATAAAACATAACAATAACCACACATACAAAAAATAGGAGAATACGCCGTCCTAAAATATAATACTTAGACACCAGGTTGGTGATATTTAATCTAACAAAATAGGGTTGAGAGACACATAGAAGATTAATAAATCATGATTCTTGGTATGTCTGTGAAGGCATTTTCCAGAGACAGTTAACTAAGGTCCCCAGCCTGTAGTGATGAAGTTTCTTCACCCCGTCGGAAGAGGGCGTGCTTTTCTGGGCTGCCTTGGTGGCCAGTTGTTTGGGGGTTGGGGGTTGAGGGGTTGAGGGGGGAATTGGTGGGGGTTTCCACGGTGGACTTCCAAGCGTTCTGCTTGGTTCGAGTCATTTTCTCTCACCCAATGCAGAAGTCTAAGGTCCTTCTGGGACCGGTGCGCTGCTATAAGCGCTCAAACAAGTGCCGCAATCGCCTAGCAGAACGCACTTTATTCCCTCAAGTTGTGTTTCTGATGTGTTTTGTCACATCCATGGACACAGAAAATCAGCACTGGGTGCTCTGAACTAAGGGCATTTTTAAAAGTTAAGTATGAGAATTTCACTCCCAGCTCTTTCTTCTTGAGAGCTAGAGATTGAACTCTCTCACGGTAGCTACGCATTCAAATCCTGGAAGAAGCAACATTTCTGTCAAGGATGGGAAGTTAAACCGAGTGAAGGCCACTTTTATTTTGTTAGTCACTTATACACCCAACTAACTCCAGTATCGGAACTCTTTTCCTCTTTATGGTTTCACGATTTATAACTTCATGTAATGGAGAATGAGCATTGGACTACGCTTCCTTGCATCTTCATTTTCTAATGAGGCCCATAAAAATTACATTCATTTGCATGATCGTGTCCTGTTAATATACTTTCTCTCGGAGTAATTCTCAGACCAAACCTCTAAGACAGAGGTAAATTTTTTTAGTTCTCCAAGAGTCCTATCTTGTCTGGTGAAAGTATGAAAACTGCTTTAGGATCTTGAGAAAACACTGCTAGACCCCTACCTTTGGTTGACCTACATTCAAGGAAAGATATTGTCCCCAGAAATCAGGGTATTTATGTTCCTTTTTCTGTTGTAGTAATTGATTTCCCCTTTAGACCAGAAATGATTATAATTAAAAGAACAATGATGAATTTGGCACATGATGCCTTTGTTAATTTTGATCGTCAAATTAAAAGGTTTTGAAACCACCCAGGAAATGCATCTTGGGGAGTGTCTGTGAATGATTTTCAGAAAAGTTTAATTGAGGAGGAGTTTTCCTCAAACGTAAGACGGCACCATCCTATGGGATCAGAGACTGAACGAAAAGAGAAAAACAGAAGGCGAGCTATGCACAAATATCATCTTTCCTCTCTTTTCGGAGTGCAGATAGGATGCGACTAGCTGCTTCATGCCCCAGACTTCATATTTTTCCACCATGATGAACTGTACACCATTTTTTTTAACTTTGAGGCAAAGTAGTTGTTCTTCCTTAAAGTTGCTTCTGCTGAGCCCCATCAAGGAGGAAGTAACTAATACAATGCTATGGTTAGATAATCTTTCATGGGAAAGGAATGGACTAACAACTGTGCATCACTGGTGGGGCATGTCAAATGAGAAAAGTAAACACACACATCTTATATCATAGGCTGCACAACAACAACAGCAGCAGTGACAAAAACAACAATGACTCCCACACACAACATCCATGAACTAATGTCCACACATAACATCCAGGAGTGACGGGTTTGATTTCCAGTCTTATTTCTGACACCAACTTTATGATTTTAAGGAATTACTTTTTGCTGGATCTCATACTTCTTTTCGTATAAAAAGCAAAGCAAAGCAAACAAAAGCACCACCACAACAGGAACATTGGATTAGAAACTTTCCAATGCCCTTTAGTTCTAAAGCTTTAGGGTTTTATTCTCTTAGAAGCCTTCAACATCAACCCTCATCATGTGCTTTGTTACCCACAACTAGTTTTTAAGTATCTTTCAGCTGCACTGATTAGAAGTAATTAACAATTCCATGGGCTTCCTACTATGCCCAGAAGTGTGTTCCATACAAAATTCAGATGTTGAAGCCCTGCCCTACCAACCAACTATATTTGGATAATTCGGGTTTTATGAGGACATGAAATTGGTCTCCTGACCTCATGCCATTTGTTGGGGGTTGTTCTGGTGCTGCTTGTGTTCATATGCTAAATTCTGTACACCAAGATCTGGTTGCCCTAAGATGAGCAAATTCCCACATACACCAGCCGTTGTTATGCAAACATTACTTCCCAATATAAAACTATTGACTAAGTAAAAATGACTACAACCAACTGGGGAGAATAGAGAGAGCAAGAATTTGAGTTACCAAGCTGCCAGGGGTGGAGACGGGTGGAGTGGGGAAGACAGGTAGGGACCACAAAGGAGAAGGGAAGAGGAGGTAGGGGAAGTGTAGAAGATGAGAAGACAGGATGAGAAAATGGGATGTCTTCATTAATCAGGCAGACCAGCAGCACATGCTGGAGCACCATGAACTCCCCAGGACACCAGACTGTTAGAGCAGAAATAACCCAGGAAGATTCAAATGGCAAGTATCTGGGGAAGCATACTTGGGGAAGTAGCCAGTCTAGCATTAGATAATTAGATTAGGGGTAATTCCCCAGTAATTGTACAGAGCTAATACACAAATTGTAGTTTAAGTCTCATTCATTTGAAGCTAGATGGGAATAAGTATAACTCATATTATTTTTACAGCCATTAGCATCTCCATAAAGGATACCAGAGAGCTCATTCTTTGTCATGTGAGGAAACATTAAGAAGGTAGCTGTTTATAAGACAATCTCCATTAGAAATTGAATTGATTAACACCTCGATTACAGACTTTTGATGTTCAAAACTACAAGAAATAAATTTCTGTTATTTAATACACAGAGTCTGTTTACTTTAAAAGATTCTTGTAATTACTAGAAGGGTGTGTCTGCAGTAATGAGTAAGTTATATGTGGTATCTCTGTCTTGGGGTTCCCACAGAACTGTAGGCTTGTGATCAAAAGTAAATGAGTAATATCCATGCACTGTGCGTGGTGCTTTCTTCTCTCTGGCATTTGTCATCGTGTATATCAAACGTCGTATGTATTCCCAGCTTGTGTAGGAGTCCAGCTCACTGGGACCACAGCCATTTAGTTGTAACTTCATTTGTCACCACCAGGTGATCCTGGCACCCACTTCAAACTTAGTAGGGTAAACACAGTCATTAAGATAGCCAGCTGAGAGTTTTGTGCCGTGCCTGGACTATTTCTTACCTGACATGTTAACAGTGTTTGAGAAGGTCCAAGTCCTTTCTTGTTGGTCAGGGTGCACCTTTGTTTAGCTCGACAGGCAACCCCCTTATTTCTGCCTTAACCATGGGCATGCTTCTGTTTGCTGCCACCTAAGCCATACTTCTGCCTGTAAGCCCATAATTACTGGCATTCTGTGCAATCCTAGATTTGTCTTTCTCTGTACTTTCTATTTTGGGACTGGTTCTCATACATTGGATTTTTCTGAAACATCTTGATTCTCAGGTCAAACCTCAAGTAAATTTAAAAGCACCTTGTCTCCCCTTTTTACTGGGATATACGTTGCTTTCTTCATTTGTTCCTCCTTTCTGTAGGGCATAACAGTTGGTAAAGAGGATTCAGCCAAAGGTTTCCAGAATGAGCTCATTTCATGAGTTAAAAATAACCTAGATCTAATAGGACAGCTGGATACTTGACAGAGATTAAGTTGGTGGCTGAAGGGGAGATTGGGAGTTTGAGAGGATAGAGGAGTCCTAATGGAAAAGCAGAGCTCTGATGTGATGAGCTGAGGTGCACATCTTAACACAGCCCCAACTAGAGATGAAGGGAGTCTCCTGGGCTCTAAGATTGGCAGATGGAAAGCCAGGAGTTATTGTGGTTGTCGCTCAACTGCATCTTCACTAGTTTTGAACTGAACATTTTGTTGCTCCTAGCAGCCTGCAGTTTTTCACAGTGTGAACTCTGTGTCATGCACCTAGACACTATGGAGTAACAAAACTCTAAGGAAAACCAGCTCCAAGATGCCTCAATGGAAAGAGTGATACCGCCGCTTATTAACAGTGTGATCATGAACAGTGTCTGACTTTTGAATTTTCCTCTTGTATAAATGGGAGTTAATAGCTGGCTCCTCGTGGCATCGTGGAGATTACATGAAAGATTAAAAGATGTCTTTGGGATGTGTATTCACTGTAAGCCATAGCTATCATGAAAAATAAGCAATTTAAAAAACGAGTTTGTTTCAAGAAGGATGACCAAAATGTGGATGCTTCACTCCTTCTTAAAAAGGGGAACAAAAAATATCCATAGGTGGGGATATGGAGGCAAAGATAAGGAATGGTCATTCAGAGCCTGCCCCACATGTGGCCCATATATATACAGCCACCAAAATTACATAAGATTGATGAAGCTAAGAAGTGGATGCTGACAGGAACCGGATATAGCTGTCTCCTGCGAGACAGCCAGAACATGTCAAATACAGAGGTGAATGCTAGCAGCAAACCACTGAACTGAGAACGGAACCCTGTTGGGGGAATTAGAGAAAGGATTGAAAGAGCTGAAGAGGCTTGCAACCCCAAAAGAACAACAATGCCAACCAACCAGAGCTTCCAGGGACTAAACCACTACCCAAAGACTACATGGACTGACCCATGGCTCCAACTGCATATGTAGCAGAGAATGGCCTTGTTGGGTACCAATGGAAGGAGAAGCCCTTGGTCCTGCCAAGGTTGGTCCCCCAGTGTAGGGGAATATCGGGTTGGACTTAGAGGGGGGTGAATGGAGAGAGGAACACCCTTCTAGAAGGGGAGCAGGAGGGTTGGGAACTTATGGACAGGAAACTGGGAAGGGGAATAACATCTGAAATGTAAATAAGAAATACTCAATTTAAAAGAAAAGAAAGGAAAAGAATGAGTTTTTAAGATATGGTGCTAGGGATCAAGCCTAGGGCCTTACAGATATGCTTGGCAAGCTGTCTGTCTCCATGACATTCATCTAGCCTTCATTGATTCCTTTTATGAACTTAGTAATCATTTCATAATTTTAGCATTCTGGTACTCTTACCACTGAACCATATATATTTTATCTACATATTTTTCTTTGCAGGTATGCAAGCTGAACAAATTAGCTGTTAAAATATGAAACACCAGTTCTAAATGTGATAGAAGGATAGTCGGCTCTCGTCTGTGAGCTTTACATTCTTATGTTCGACAGTTCAGAATTAAAATATAATATTCAGAAACATTGCATCATGGACTCTAACCATCTGGAACCATAAGCCCAATTAAATGTTTCCATTTGTAAGTTTCTTTGGTTATGGCATTTTGTCAAAGCAATAGAAAAATAACTAATATAGCTTCTTTCAGGATCTACAAATATGTATCCATGCACACAAATAAAAACAAATAAACTAATAAATTTAAAAATATAATAGAGTGGGTGGATACAATCAAAGAATATTGAGTGCTTTGATAGAAACTCCACACTGAAACCCTCTGCCTTGCATGATACACATGTGGCAATGCCATGACCAAAGAATCTTAGAAAAGAAAACATTTAATTGGGCTTATGGTTCTACTCCATAATAGTGGAGTAGAGGCACAGCGGCAGATACAGCTATTGTAATTCACAAGCAGGAGGCAGAGAGGGCACTTGGAATGACAAGTGATATCTGAGACCTCAAGTTGTATCCCCAGTCATACATCTTTTTCAACAAGGCTATACTTCCCAATTCTTCCCAAATAGTTCTACCAAGTGGGGACAAAGTATTCACATATATGAGCCTGTGGTGTTATTCTTCCACCACAGAAGTGTAACATTTCCTGGACCTGGAGTTAGAGTTAGTTATAAGCCACCTGATATGGGTACTGGGAACTGAACTCCAGTCCTCTAAAAGAGCAGTAAGTTCTCTTAGCCACTGAGCCATCCTTTATATTATTCTTTCTTAATCTACTCTCCTGGTTAACTTTATGTCAACCTGATCTAGGCTAGAATTATTTGAAAGGAGGGAACCTCAATGGAGAAAATGGCTCCATAAGATCCAGCTATAAGGTATATTCTCAACTAGTGGTTAATGGGGGAGGGCCCAGCCCATAGTGGGTGGTACCATCCCTGGGCTGGTGGTCCTGGGTTCTACAAGAAGGCAGGCTGAGCAATGATGAACTAGCCAGTAAGCAGCACCTCTGTGTGGCCTCTGCATCAGCTTCTACTGCCAGGTTAGAGATCTTGCCATAGTTACCTTCATTGATGGACTGTGATGTAGAAGTGTAAGCCAAATAAACTCTTTCCCCTCTAATTTGTTTTTTGGTCGTGGTGTTTCATTGCAGCAATAACTAAAACACCTACCTTTTAGAAAGATGTAGAAGAAGTGAAGAATTCTGATATCATGAATTGGCAGAATTCATATTGTAAAAATGGCTACACTATGAAGAACAATGTGTACATATTCAATGAAGTCCCATGACTGTGTTCACAGAAATAGGGAAAAAATCATAAAATTCATTTGTTAAGCATATAAACCTCTAAATAGTCAATGTAATACTAAGAAAAAAAATCAGAGTTGTTGTAATATCTGATTTCAAACTATACCACTAGATTGGCTTACATATGTCCTAGTTTGTTTTATATTGCTGTGATATACACCATGACCTAAAACAACTTGAGAAAGAGAGGGTTTATTTTTATCTTACACTTCCACATTAAAGCCCATCATTGAGGGAGCTCAAGGCAGGAACTCAAGCAGGAACATAGAGGTAAAAAATGGATGGAAATCATGAAGGAACTTGGATTATTATTGACTTGATCCCAATAGGTCAGGTAGTCAGCTTTTTTATATCACTCAGAACCACCTACCCAAGGGTAGTACCACCACCCACAGTGTGTTGGACCTTCCTACATTAATCATGAATCAAGAAAATATCTCTACATACATTTCCCAATCTTATGGAGGCATCTCCTGGGTTCTAAAAGGTTTGGGGAGCTCCAGACATCCACAGCATGTACAATTTGTTTCCTAGACTCAATTCAGTTCCATTTCTACCTCCTTCTTCACAAACCAGACCTCTGTTCTTGGTTGTCATTCCTCAATGCTGGTACCACCAACATTCTACAGTCTCCACTGAAACTGAGATGGTACCACAAGCAGTAACCTATCCTGGTCTGACATCAAGAACTCTCATCCTTCAACATGTACCAAATCTCACCTTCTCTCCATGACCCCTTTAGTCCTGGAGTTTCCTTGCCACCAGAACTAGTATGTATTGCTAAGTTGGCTGCCAGCCTTTCCCTTAACTCTCTGGACTACTCTTTTGTGTGCTGAACCTAAGGAAATACTCCCCAGAAAAATCTCTTCAATGATTCTGCTCTCCTTAACCAATCCCAGAGGAGCAACACTGAATGTCCCAGTAAAGCAAAGGTTTTGCTGGTCTTCAGTAGTGCTGGTCTCTTGTTAGTCACAGCTAATTTTTAAATCTCAGATGACAGAAAGTCACATATTCTTAATAGAAAGCATAACATAAACTGCCAAGATAGCATCTATGCTACTTTGAAGCTTCACAAGCCAGACCGCCTTATCTGGATTGCTCTCAGCAATCTTTCAGGTTTATACATAGCAACTTCAGTAAGCCCCAGTCTGGTGCTGAAGGACTAGTGGACTTTAGCCCATATTAGAAAGTCAAAAAAGAAACTCTCTGATGTTAGTGAAGGCAGCTATTGGCAAAACACTAGGATAGACACATTTATCAGCAGAAAGCAAAGGAAGGCAGGCAAAGAAGCAGCACTAACTCTCCCTTGGACCTTGTTATACCTGAGGCTGCCATAGGAAGGTACTAACCACTCTGGAGACTGGTTTTCCCCTACCCTTTAGTTAATTATGCCAGGAAATACTTTCAGACCAACCCAAAGGCATGTTTCTTGGTCAATTCAGTAATGCTTACAAACAGAAGAATGTAATTCAAAACTGTAAAGTCCATATCATCCCTTTCAGAATTTCTATCATTAAGGAAACTAGTAGCAACAAATGTCAGTAAAGATTCAGGTGGGAAATGAACATTTGTACATTGGTGGTTGGGATTAGTGCAACTAAGATGTAAATAAATCTGAAGTTTTCTAAAATAAAATGAAAGAAAGAAAGAAAGAGAAGAAAATAATAAAAAAACAAAAAGCCAAAATTGCCATGTGGCCCATCTGTATCACTCCCAGGAATATTCCCCAAAGAATCTAAGTCACTGTACTACTACAGAGACTTACAGCCTTAGATTCTTTAAAAACTACTTTAATCAGGGCTCTTTAATGCTTCAACTATCCATCTAGCACACCTACTAGAAGTAGGATAGAAAGAAGGTTAATAGGAAATGGATTGTGGACCTATTTAGTAGTTCTTTGGGGTTATTCCAATCTTTGTTGTCAGGATATCAGCAGCCCAAACCAATAGCAAACACCAAACACAAATCAGTAGCTGCAGCTTGATCCAGCAGAAACCACCAGACTCTGCCAAGTCAGAGGAAGCAGCAAGAAGCAACTGAAATACCACAGGAAGTTCTTTGGTGCATTTCTTTCTATAAAGTCAGGACAAGCGAAGAGCAGTGAAGCATTGCAAGAAGCAGTGCACTCTTTCCAAACATGAAGTGCCCTCTCAAGTGTCTGCCTCAGCAAAACATCTTCTCACAAGATAGCTTACAGAAAAACATCATGTGATCTCTCACAAGACCCCTTCCAGGAAAACACTACATGACACAACCAAGTCTTCAAAGAAACCAGAACCTTCCATATCAGAGACACCTGCACATCTGTGATTATCATGGCTGTGTTCACAACAGCCAATTTATGGAGCTAGCTTAACTGTCTATCATCAGATGAATGAAGAGAGAAAATACATGTATGACATAGACTTTTACTTAACGAAAATTTATGACATCTGCTTGAAAATAAATGGAAGTAGAAAATATTATGACAAGAGAAATAAGCCAGACTCAGCTCAGGAAGAAATAAATGCATCTTTTCTCTCATATGAAGGATCTAGATTCAAATATTCATGAGAGAGAACAAGAGCAAGAGAGGACACACTAGAGATGCGAAGAGAGAAAAACGTAATTATAAAGTGAATTAGATGGAAGGGGACAGAGAATGAACAGATGAATAGTGGGGGACAAACAAGATCTGGAGGCAGGGAAAGAAGGATGAATGAGGATAATTGGGGAAAAATAAGAACAAAGTACAATTACATAGATGTTTGAAAATGTTCTAATGAAACCCACTATTGAGCCTATCAGCTAAGAATTAATAAAATGCCTTAATGGATGGATTTATAAATGTGGTTATTACTGCTAACATATAAAGTAGTTAAAATATGGACATACCGATTATAACAAATTCTTGTCTTAGTTTCCCTTTATTGCCATAACAAAAGCACCCATACCGAAGGCACCTAGAAGAACAAAGCACTTAACAAGGATAGGGGACTCCCATAGATACATGTGTTTGAATGTTTGGCCCATAGGGAGTGGCACTATTAGGAATTGTGACGTTGTTGGAGTAGGTATGGCCTTGTTAGAGAAAGTATTTCATTGTGGAGGCAGGTTTTAAGGTCTCCTATGCTCAAGCTACACCGAGTGTGGCACACAACCTCCTTCTCCTGCCTGTAGATTAAGATGTAGAACTCTAAGCTCCTTCTTCAGTATCATGTCTGTCTGCAGGCTGCCATGCTTCCTACCATGACAATAGTGGACTAAACCTCTGAAGCTATAAGCCAGTCCCAATTAAATGGTTTCCTTTAAAGAGTTTCTATGGTAAAGATGTTTCTTTACAGCATTAAAATCCTAACCAAGTCAGGAGGCTTACACTTTCAGAGGGTGAGTTCATGAACATTATGATAAGGAACATTACAGCAGGCAGGCAGGAAGGCATGGTGCTACAGCAGTAGCTGAGAGCTTGTATCTGACTCACAAGCACAGGGAGAGAGCCAACAGAAATAGTTTAACGTTTGAACTTAAAACCCCACATCTAATGATACACAGTTCTACCAACTGGGAACCAACCATTCCAATATACAAGCTGACGGGGTCATTCTCATCCAAACCACCACAGTCCTCCTGCATTAGTCGGACCTTTCAGCACTGTGACAGGGTGTGATTTCCAAGCTTAGTTGACTCTAGTAATCGTCACTTTCATATTAGTCCACTGAGGCAAAGCTGAACATCACGGCAGAGAAAGCATGTGGTTGAAGAGGAAGCTCATCTTATCAAAAACAGGAACTACATAGGAACATAGCAGAACTACAGGAACCTAATAGATAGAATAATAAGAGTGGGAGGGACAGATTCAGATAATGCCCTCGACCTACTTTCTCTAGTAAGATAAGTCACCTCCAAACATTTTCACTGCTTTCTCATATGGCCCTACCAGCTAGGGAACTAGCATTCAAAACAGGAGACTGTGAGGGACATTTCTGATTCAAACTATAATGCTTTTACTATTTAACATCATTATTAAGATTATATTTAAGCTGGGAGTGTTGCTTAGTGGTAGAACACTTGCCTAGTATACATAAGATCCTGAGTTTGATCTGAAGCAAAACACACACACACACACACACACATACACACACACACACCCCACAACACTGCGTTCTTAGTGTGTATAGTTTATTAATACGTTTTTTTTCATGCCATGGTAAAAAAAATTCTTGTATATTTAATCTATTACCACTTAGACTCAATTTTTATTTTATTAATTTTTAATTAATTAATTTATTGTTTGTGTGTGTGTAGGAGGTGGAGAGGTATGCATGGTGCATGTGTTATGTCCACAAAGGCCAGAAAGAAGGCACTTAAAGATTGTTGTGAGCTATTACGTAGGTGTTGAGAACTGATCTAGTATCCTCTACAAGAGCAGCGAGGTCCCCTGCAAGAGTAGTAAGTGACCTTAAGTACTCAGCTACTTCTCTAGTCTCACTTTCATAATATTTTGTAACAACCTAGGATAATTAATTAGTTCTTCTTTATAGCTTATCATACTGTGGTAGTTTTAGTGTGCTTTTTTTAAAATATTGAATATTTTAGTGTAAAAAAAACTAAGTCAAAATTCACTGCGGCACAAACACACAAGCACGAACACATAAAAATATGACACGATTTCCATAATCAATGCCCATAAAATCTAAGCAGAGACAGTACATTAGTAATTAGAGCATCATGTAATGTTGGGTTTAGGAAGAAGCATAACCGGTAAAAGAAGGAACATATGACATTAATTCAAGCATGTAATTCAAATTTATAAATTATAAAAATTCCCCACTTTTATAGCTAAATTTTAGCCTCATTTTTTTTCAATTAAATGCCTGTTAACAAGCCAATTGGACAAACTCATTTACCCAAATTTACGTCCTAGAATATGTAAGTAAACTGAAGACATTATTCAGATGAGTAAGTTCTATTCATTTACATCATCTCTGTGATCAGGTTGCAAAGGACACGCTTTTCTCCTAAGCCACTGCTTCCTGCTTCTTCAGGAATCTGGTTCTCCTTTTTAGAATCTTTAGGGGACAGCCTGAAGAAGTCCCCGATGCCTTTTTGCCACTTGGGAGTTGGGCGTACAAAGACTGGGTTCCCTCCAGCATACTTATTTTCAGCTTTTCTCAACGAACCTTAAGAATTCGTGACAAAGGTGGAGGAGCCAAGAACCGAGGGGCTTGAGAAGCCACCATTTTTCTGCAGGCTCCAGGGATGTAGTTTGCTTTGGTGCACACCTTGTTCACAGAGGAAGAGACAACATTCACTGACTCCCTAGCTACAGATGTCTCAACTGGACAAGAACCCCTAGTGTGCTTTTAAAACATGATATAAAACTCATTAAAATTAAAACAGGTGAGATGTTACCTCAGTGAATAGCACATATTTCCACAACTCTGTGTTCTCATTAATCAGTGTGATACACGAATTTTTATGCTTAGGCTGTGTTACAAGTCAGAGTCTATTGGGCTTCATTAACGTTCCATGGTTATGATGAAATATTACAACCTCAATATTGTCTTTATTTCTACTTATATAAAAAATTCAAGCTATATATCTGTGATTAATGATAGTGGTATGATTTCCTTGGTATTTAATATTGGAAATGATCAGATAGAACATGAATAATAATGTCTTGAATGGAGGTCACTGTCAGTCACATGTCACATCCAGGGAATTGAGTTGAGTAAAGAATTTACAGGTATATTGTATCTCCCATGGAATAGAGATAAAAATTCATACAGCAATGGAGAGTCATCTTTAATAGATTTCTAGGAACCACAAACTTCACTTAAGTCTAACCATGAACTATAATGCGCACTTGAAGAATAAGGCATTGACCATTAACTGGACACTCAGAACAGGTTCCTTATTTACAAGAAGAGGCACCTCATCCCTTGTAAGAGTCCTTTTTTGCTGTCACCTAAATTTGAATACTTGTTTTCTCCACTTGGAAATAAAACCGTGGCCATCAATATTCTAGTTCCAATTTGAGCATTGGTGTCAGTGAAGATTTTCCAGCTATGATTCAGTAAAGACATATTCAGATTGCATAGCTTTGTTTGATGGGCTGTTGTGCCAGTGGCTGACCCACTGTCTCCAGCTCCGACCCATACTTTGCACTGGTGTTAGTAATGTGGGGACCAGGAATCTGTGAACTGCATTTCTGCTTTACTACATTGGTTCTCTCTTTAGGAAGGTTTGAATGGTGGCCTCGAGGAAGAAAGGAGTTCTCCTGTGGACTTCCCATCTGCTCCTCTTGCTGTGAATATTAATTACCCAAGCAGTACTTCACTTGAACATAGTAAACAATGGGCAGAGTGAATTGAATAGAGTTTTCTGTTTTCTAATCAGAGAAGAATGGACTCAAATCCACAGTCACACAGGAGACAGTAGGCTTAGCCAGCTCTCAGAAGTCCAGATTCTGGCCCTACTGGACAAGTTTCTTTTCAGAGGTTGGGCATCAAATCCATTGGGATCTCTCCTCTGAGCTTCACTTTAATTCTCAAAGAGGATGAACATAATGCTCTCCACTGCTATTAAATCTTTGGTGTCAGCATTCTCTTTTAAAACAATTTTATGTGCTGATAGTTTTTAGACCTGGTTATCTAAACTTTATACTGACTCTAAAAATAACTTATGGGAATTCTATAACCAACCACAACAGCCATATTAAAAAGAAAAGAATTAAGTGGTTCAGTTATGAAAATCACTCAAATTATAGGGCCAAAACTTTCTAAAAGATCATTTTTTTTTATTAACTTGAGTATTTCTTATATACATTTCAAGTGTTATTCCCTTTCCTGGTATCCGGGTAAACATCCCCCTCCCCCCTCCCCTTCCTTATGGGTGTTCCCCTCCCAACCCTCCCCCCATTGCCGCCCTCCCCCCATAGTCTAGTTCACTGGGGGTTCAGTCTTAGCAGGACCCAGGGCTTCCCCTTCCACTGGTGCTCTTACTAGGATATTCATTGCTACCTATGGGGTCAGAGTCCAGGGTCAGTCCATGTATAGTCTTTAGGTAGTGGCTTAGTCCCTGGAAGTTCTGGTTGCTTGACATTGTTGTACTTTTGGGGTCTCCAGCCCCTTCAAGCTCTTCCAGTTCTTTCTCTGATTCCCTCAACGGGGGACCTATTCTCAGTTCAGTGGTTTGCTGCTGGCATTCGCCTCTGTATTTGCTGTATTCTGGCTGTATCTCTCAGGAGCAATCTACATCCGGCTCCTGTCGGTCTGCACTTCTTTGCTTCATCCATCTTGTCTAATTGGGTGGCTGTATATTTATGGGCCACATGTGGGGCAGGCTCTGAATGGGTGTTCTTCTGTCTCTGTTTTAATCTTTGCCTCTCTATTCCCTGCCAAGGGTATTCTTGTTCCCCTTTTAAAGAAGGAGTGAAGCATTCACATTTTGATCATCCGTCTTGAGTTTCATTTGTTCTAGGCTTCTAGGGTAATTCAAGCATTTGGGCTAATAGCCACTTATCAATGAGTGCATACCATGTATGTCTTTCTGTGATTGGGTTAGCTCACTCAGGATGATATTTTCCAGTTCCAACCATTTGCCTACGAATTTCATAAAGTCATTGTTTTTGATAGCTGAGTAATATTCCATTGTGTAGATATACCACATTTTCTGTATCCATTCCTCTGTTGAAGGGCATCTGGGTTCTTTCCAGCTTCTGGCTATTATAAATAAGGCTGCGATGAACATAGTGGAGCACGTGTCTCTTTTATATGTTGAGGCATCTTTTGGGTATATGCCCAAGAGAGGTATAGCTGGATCCTCAGGCAGTTCAATGTCCAATTTTCTGAGGAACCTCCAGGCCTACTTGATCATGGTGGATGATTGTTTTGATGTGCTCTTGGATTCGGTTTGCCAGAATTTTATTGAGTATTTTTGCGTCGATATTCATAAGGGAAATTGGTCTGAAGTTCTCTTTCTTTGTTGTGTCTTTGTGTGGTTTAGGTATAAGAGTAATTGTGGCTTCATAGAAGGTATTCGGTAGTGATCCATCTGTTTCAATTTTGTGGAATAGTTTGGATAATATTGGTATGAGGTCTTCTATGAAGGTTTGATAGAATTCTGCACTAAACCCGTCTGGACCTGGGCTCTTTTTGGTTGGGAGACCTTTAATGACTGCTTCTATTTCCTTAGGAGTTATGGGGTTGTTTAACTGGTTTATCTGTTCCTGATTTAACTTCGATACCTGGTATCTGTCTAGGAAATTGTCCATTTCCTGAAGATTTTCAAGTTTTGTTGAATATAGGTTTTTATAGTAAGATCTGATAATTTTTTGAATTTCCTCTGAATCTGTAGTTATGTCTCCCTTTTCATTTCTGATTTTGTTAATTTGGACGCACTCTCTGTGTCCTCTCGTTAGTCTGGCTAAGGGTTTATCTATCTTGTTGATTTTCTCAAAGAACCAACTTTTGGTTCTGTTGATTCTTTCTATGGTCCTTTTTGTTTCTACTTGGTTGATTTCAGCTCTGAGTTTGATTATTTCCTGCCTTCTACTCCTCCTGGGTGTATTTGCTTCTTTTTGTTCTAGAGCTTTTAGGTGTGCTGTCAAGATGCTGACATATGCTCTTTCCTGTTTCTTTCTGCAGGCACTCAGCGCTATGAGTTTTCCTCTTAGCACAGCTTTCATTGTGTCCCATAAGTTTGGGTATGTTGTACCTTCATTTTCATTAAATTCTAAAAAGTTTTTAATTTCTTTCTTTATTTCTTCCTTGACCAGGTTATCATTGAGTAGAGCATTTTTCAATTTCCACGTATATGTGGGCATTCTTCCCTTATTGTTATTGAAGACCAGTTTTAGGCCGTGGTGGTCCGATAGCACGCATGGGATTATTTCTATCTTTCTGTACCTGTTGAGGCCCGTTTTTTGACCAATTATATGGTCAATTTTGGAGAAAGTACCATGAGGAGCTGAGAAGAAGGTATATCCTTTTGCTTTAGGATAGAATGTTCTATAAATATCCGTTAAGTCCATTTGGCTCATGACTTCTCTTAGTCTGTCTACATCTCTGTTTAATTTCTGTTTCCATGATCTGTCCATTGATGAAAGTGGGGTGTTGAAATCTCCCACTATTATTGTGTGAGGTGCAATGTGTGTTTTGAGCTTTAGTAAGGTTTCTTTTACGTATGTAGGTGCCCTTGTATTTGGGGCATAGATATTTAGGATTGAGAGTTCATCTTGGTGGATTTTTCCTTTGATGAATATGAAGTGTCCTTCCTTATCTTTTTTGATGACTTTTAGTTGGAAATTGATTTTATTTGATATTAGAATGGCTACTCCAGCTTGCTTCTTCTGACCATTTGCTTGGAAAGTTGTTTTCCAGCCTTTCACTCTGAGGTAATGTTTGTCTTTGTCTCTGAGATGTGTTTCCTGTAGGCAGCAGAATGCAGGGTCCTCGTTGCGTATCCAGTTTGTTAATCTATGTCTTTTTATTGGGGAGTTGAGGCCATTGATATTGAGAGATATTAAGGAATAGTGATTATTGCTTCCCGTTACATTCATATTTGGATGTGAGGTTATGTTTGTGTGCTTTCATTCTCTTTGTTTTGTTGCCAAGACGATTAGTTTCTTGCTTCTTCTTGGGTATAGCTTGCCTTCTTATGTTGGGCTTTACCATTCATTATCCTTTGTAGTGCTGGATTTGTAGAAAGATATTGTGTAAATTTGGTTTTGTCATGGAATATCTTGGTTTCTCCATCTATGTTAATTGAGAGTTTTGCTGGATACAGTAACCTGGGCTGGCATTTGTGTTCTCTTAGGGTCTGTATGACATCAGTCCAGGATCTTCTGGCCTTCATAGTTTCTGGCGAGAAGTCTGGTGTGATTCTGATAGGTCTGCCTTTATATCTTACTTGACCTTTTTCCCTTACTGCTTTTAATATTCTTTCTTTATCTTGTGCGTTTGGTGTTTTGACAATTATGTGACGGGAGGTGTTTCTTTTCTGGTCCAATCTATTTGGAGTTCTGTAGGCTTCTTGTATGTCTATGGGTATCTCTTTTTTTAGGTTAGGGAAGTTTTCTTCTATGATTTTGTTGAAGATATTTACTGGTCCTTTGAGCTGGGAGTCTTCACTCTCTTCTATACCTATTATCCTTAGGTTTGATCTTCTCATTGAGTCCTGGATTTCCTGTATGTTTTGGACCAGTAGCTTTTTCCGCTTTACATTATCTTTGACAGTTGAGTCAATGATTTCTATGGAATCTTCTGCTCCTGAGATTCTCTCTTCCATCTCTTGTATTCTGTTGGTGAGGCTTGTATCTACAGCTCCTTGTCTCTTCTTTTGGTTTTCTATATCCAGGGTTGTTTCCATGTGTTCTTTCTTGATTGCTTCTATTTCCATTTTTAATTCCTTCAACTGTTTGATTGTGTTTTCCTGGGATTCTTTCAGGGATTTTTGTGTCTCCTCTCTATGGGCTTCTACTTGTTTATTTATGTTTTCCTGGAATTCTTTCAGGGATTTTTGTGTCTCCTCTCTATGGGCTTCTACTTGTTTATTTATGTTTTCCTGGAATTCTTTCAGGCATTTTTGCGATTCCTCTGTGTAGGCTTCTACTTGTTCTCTAAGGGAGTTCTTCACGTCTTTCTTGAAGTCCTCCAGCATCATGATCAAAAATGATTTTGAAACTAGATCTTGCTTTTCTGGTGTGTTTGGATATTCCATGTTTGTTTTGATGGGAGAATTGGGCTCCGATGGTGCCATGTAATCTTGGTTTCTGTTGCTTGGGTTCCTGCGCTTGCCTCTCGCCATCAGATTATCTCTAGTGTTACTTTGTTCTGCTATTTCTGACAGTGGCTAGACTGTCCTATAAGCCTGTGTGTCAGGAGTGCTGTAGACCTGTTTTCCTCTCTTTCAGTCAGTTATGGGGACAGAGTGTTCTGCTTTTGGGCGTGTAGTTTTTCCTCTCTACCGGTCTTCAGCTGTTCCTGTGGGCCTGTGTCTTGAGTTCACCAGGCAGCTTTCTTGCAGCAGAAAATTTGGTCTTACCTGTGGCCCCAGGCTCAAGTTCGCTGGTGGGGTGCTGCCTACGGGCTCTCTGCAGCGGCAGCAACCAGGAAGACCTGTGCCGCCCCTTCCGGGAGCTTCAGTGCACCAGGGTTCCAGATGGTCTTTGGCTTTTTCCTCTGGCGTCCGATGTGTGTGCAGAGAGCAGTCTCTTCTGGTTTCCCAGGCTTGTCTGCCTCTCTGAAGGTTTAGCTCTCCCTCCCATGGGATTTGGGTGCAGAGAACTGTTTATCAGGTCTGTTTCCTTCAGGTTCCGGAGGTGTCTCAGGCAGGGGTCCTGCCGCTCCTGGGCCCTCCCCCAGGGGAGCCCAGAGGCCTTATACAGTTTCCTCTTGGGCCAGGGATGTGGGCAGGGGTGAGCAGTGTTGGTGGTCTCTTCCGCTCTGCAGCCTCAGGAGTGCCCACCTGACCAGGCGGTTGGGTCTCTCTCTCACAGGGTCTGGGAGCAGAGCAAAGATCATTTTTTAAAAACATTATATAGTGGGCTGGAGAGATGGCTCAGTGGTTAAGAGCACCGATTGCTCTTCCAGAGGTCCTGAGTTCAAATCCCAGCAACCACATGGTGGCTCACAACCACCCTGATCTGATGCCCTCTTCTGGTGTGTCTGAAGACAGCTACAGTGTACTTATATATAATAAATAAATAAATCTTTAAAAAAAATGTTATATAGCTTAAAGTAGGCCAGGCTTTGTGGCATACATCTCAGTTTATAAGATTATTCAGGAGGACTGCCATGAATTCAAACCAACTTGGACTGCATTCAGAGACCCCATATCAAAACACCAAACCAAAGAACAGACAAAACCTATTTGATGAAGAGACAGGTCATGAGAAGGTTCTGTCAAAGTTGGTTGAATCCAAGTTTTTCTTTATCTTAATGTGAATTTCAGACTCTTAGTATGATTCCATTAATCTGTTCTGGTTACTCTCTTATAGCAGCACCATATTTTTCTGATTACCATAGCCTAATAGTAGATTGTGATACTGTAAAATATGATTTATCCAAATTTATTTTCAAAATTTATTTGGCTGGTATGATTCTATGACATTTCAAGTGAATCCTAATATCATTCTTGTCTACTTCTGAAGGTTGATGTAATTTTGCACTTTGAATATGCAGATCACTTTAGGAGTATTCCCATATGAATTATACAATGTTTTCCAATTTATCAAACAAAATATCAAGATGCCATGCATTTAATATATCTTCCCATTATATTTCGTGATTCCAAATATGTAACTTCTGAAGTTATTTTGTTAAATTTTGTTCTCAAATATTTTACTTTTTGCTATAATCAATAATATACAACACATAGATTATTATGATATTCCACTTATATAGGACATAACTTGAAACTTATTGCTAAAATAAAATATAAGACCACAGGACGGTAGTTTTGATGTAAAAGTAAAGATACCATCACATTATAAATCTGGGACTGTAGAAATGAATAAACAGAAACAAGAGTCAAAACGTTTTTTATTTTCCTACCTTTTAAAAACTTACAAAAACTTTCTGCATCCATTCTTCATTTGAGGGACATCTGGGTTGTTTCTAGCTTCTGGCTATTACAAATAAGACTGCTATAAATATCGTGGAGCATGTGTCCCTATGGTATGGTGGGGGTATCTTTCGGGTATAGGCCCAGGTGTGGTATTGCTGGGTCTTCAGGAAGAACAATTTCCAATTTTCTAAGGAACCACCAGATTGATTTCCAGAATAATCACTTGCCCTCCCACCAGCAATGGAGGAGTTTCCCTCTTTCTCCACATCCTTGTCAGCATGTGCTGTCGCCTTAATTCTTTTATCTTAGCTATCTGATTGGTGTAAGGAGGAATCTCAGGGTCATTTTGATTGACAATTTCCCTGATGACTAAGGACTTCAAACATTTCTTTTAATGTTTCTCGGCCATTTGAGATTCCTCTGGTGTGAATTCTCGGTTTGGCTCTGTACCCCATTTTTAAATTGGATTATTTATAGTTTTGGAAGTTAGCATCTTGACTTCTTTATATATTTTGGTATTAGCCCTCTGTCTGATGTAGGGTTAATGAAGATTTTTTTCCCAATCTATAGGATGCTGATTTATCTTATTGACCATGTCATTTGCCTTACAGAAGCTTTTCAGTTGATTTATCAATTCTTGATCTTAGAGCATGAGTCATTGGAGTTCTATTTAGGAAGTTTTCCCCTTGCCAATGAGCTCAAGGCTTTTTCCCACTTTCTCTTAGATTCAGTGTATATGGTTTTATGTTGAGGTCCTTAAGCCACTTGAACTTGAGTTTTGTGCAAAATGATAAGTATGGATCTATTTTTACTTTTCTACCTACAGACTGTCAGTTAGACGAGCACCATTTACTGAAAATGCTTTCTTTTTTCCACTGTATGTTTTTGGCTTCTTTGTCAAAGATCAAGTATCCATAAGTGTGTGGGCTTATTTCTGGGTCTTTAATTTTCTCCCAGTGGTCTCTGTACCAATACCATGTGGCTTTTATCACTATTGCTCTGTAGTAAAATTAGAGGTCAGAGATGGTGATTCCTGGAGAAATTCTTTTATTGTTAAGAATTGATTTTGCTATCCTGAGGTTTTTGTTTTTCCATATGAAATTGTGAATTGCTCTTTCCATGTCTGTGAAGAATTGTGTTAGAATTTTGGTGGGGATTGTGTTTAATCTGTAGATTGCTTTTGGTAGGATGGCCATTTTCACCATGTTAATCCCATCAATACATGAGTATGGGATATTTTCCGATCTTCTGAGGTCTTCTTCAATCTTTTTCTCTCTTTCTCTCTTCCTTCTTTTCTTTTTTTCTTTCTTTCTTTCTTTCTTTCTTTCTTTCTTTCTTTCTTCTTTCTTTTTCTTTTCATGGATTTGAAATACTTGTCCTACAGATCTTTTACTTGCTTGGTAGGAGTTACATCAAGATACAAAACATGGTTCATTTACATAATGGAATATTGCTTAGCTATTGAGAATGAGGACATCCTGAGTTTTGCAGGTAAATGGATGGAACTAGAAAATATCATACTGAGTGAGGTTGCCCAGACCCAAAACATGGTATGTACTCACTAATAAGTAGATATTAGCCAAAAGGTACAGAATACCCAGAACACAACCCACAGAATTTAAGAAGTTTAACAAGCAGAAATGGAAGTGGAAGCTGAGGAGGAGGGCAACCCCATAAGAAAACCAGCAGTCTCAACTAACCTGGACCTCTGGGAACTCCCAGACACTGAGTCACCAATCAGGCAGCATACAGGGTCTGGTCCTAAGTTCCTCGGATGCATATATAGCAGGGGACTGCCTGGTCTGGCCTCAGTGAGAGAATCCTCTAGAGACTTGAGGCCCCAGGGAGGGGAAAGGCCTGGTGGTGGTGGAGCATCCTCTCAGAGACAAAGGAAGGGAGGAATGAGATGAGGAACTGTGCAAGGGGGAACTGGGAGGGGGGCAAACAGCTGGGTTGTAACTAAATAAAAAAAATCAAAAACTTTTCATGACAATAACTAGTTTAATGAGAATGATAGTGAAAACTCCAAAGATAATACTTATGAAAATTCAATGACTTTGCTTTAGTTGGTGCCAGACCTGATGGCCCCAGTTCAATCTCTCCCTGAGCCTCCATGGTGGAAGAAAACAATCACTGGAGGTTGTCCTCTAACCTCCACACATGTTCTGGCATAATTAGTGCCCCCCCACATGTACACGCACGCACACACACACAGATACCTATATATAAATGCAAATTTAAAAAAGCATTTAAAATTGTCAGATGGGATTGTTTGTGAAGTCTTTGGTAGTTTATTGTATATCTGTTTTATGAAACTATTAGTATAGCTACTCTGATGTCAGCTTTGATGTGTTAACCTTACAAGAACTTTGCCGTGTCTATTGCTAAGCAGCTTATGAAACATCCATGTATACTTAAAATGAAATGATACTTTTATTTTCTTCTTTAGAAATCTTCAGTTTCCTTTAAATTCCAAGTGAAATTTGATTCCTCGTATGGTGCATAGTGTAGTAATATATAGTTGTTTAAAATGTATCAGCAGGAGTGTTTAGAAAGAATATTCAGTTGAGTAAAAAGCTGACTATGTAATCAACCTTGAGGACCTAAGTCTTCATCCCCAGTTCTTACATAAGTGTTGGACAGTACCGTGCATATCTATAAGGCCAGTGTTGGGACAGGAGAATGCCTAGAACTAGTTGTCCAGTTAGTTAAGCCTCATTCACTGAGAGATGCTGTCTTAAGTATAAGAGGGAGAGCAATAAAGACTGATATTTAACATTAACCAGTGACCTGCTCAACACATGTACACTTCACGAACCCATGTACACGCACACACGTGCACACATAAATCATTGGCAGAAAAACTGCATATTTGACATTGTAGGAAATAGTTTTTATTTTCCATGGGGTAGATAATCCAGTTCTGATTCTACAAAATGATTTTGTCAGAACAATCTATTATACCTCATGCTGTGTGTGGTAGCAGCCAAGCATTGCTGGCAATAGCCTGAAGAGTCTTTCTCTCCACCAAGTAAACCTGGATCCTCAAACCACAGAAACAATTCAGGATGAGTCAGAATACAGCAAAGTTAGTAAATTTATCAAACACTTATAAAAGTTAGTACACACTTTAGACTTAAGTATGCACACACAGAAAGAAGCTTAAAGAGTTATACACTCAGGGCATGGAAATTGATTTCTCAAGAGCATCACATGTGTGTCTTTACATGCATGCGTGTGTGTGTGTGTGTGTAATTATGATTTTTCAAATTACATTGTTGAAAGGCTGTAGCTTACAATAAACTTTAAACATTAAGTAAAATTTAAAAATTAATTAAGAACATAAATGAGCAGGTTTACATGTTCCTTTTATCTAAAAGGATTTTGCTCTGTAAATGGAATTTAAGGGATGTAATATTTAGATTTAAGGAAAAGAGAGTATGCTACATCTCTCCACTTCAACATCTGTATGTAGGATGAAATGTCCTTTACACACATCAAGTCACTCTGGGGATAGGCAAATCCTCTCTCAGACAAGGCAGTCCAGTGAGGGAAATGGGATTCACAGACAGGCAACAGACTCAGGAATAGCACCCATTCCAATTGTTGGGGAAACCAGTATACACATTTGCTGCATATGTGCATGACAGAAGGTAAGTCCAGCCCATGATCACTCTTTGGTTAGTGACACATTCTCTGGGGGCCTCCAAGGGTTTAGGTTAGTTGACTCTGTTGGTCTTCCTGTAGAGTTCCTATCCTCTTCAGGTTCCTCAATCCTTCCCCCAAATCTTCCAGAAGACTCCCAGAGCTCCATCTAAATAGATATCAGAGGTGGATGGACGGGGCGGGGGGAACTGGGTGGGAGAGGAGTGGGCTGGGAGGTAAGGAAAAGAGAGAATGGAAATCATCTGATCATCTCGGGGTGGAGGGAGGGGAAGCATCTGTAGAACAAGAATGTGCCAGGCACCTGGCAATGGGGAGGTCCCAGGATGTCTATGGGGGTGACTCTAGCTGAAACTCTTAGCGGTGGGGGGATATGGATACTGAATTGGCCACTTTTTGAAGCCAGGCAGGACTTCTAATGGAGGCATAAGGACACCAACTCACTCATAAAACTTTCAACCCAAAATGTGTCCTGCCTACAGAATATGAAGGGACAAAGGTAGAGCAGAGAGGGAAGAAATGATCAATCAATCACTGGCCCAAAATGAGACCCATCCCATAGGCAAGAACCAATCCCTGACATTATTAATGATACTCTCTTATGCTTGCAGACAGGTCCTAGCAAAACCATCGTCTGAGAGGCTCCACCCAACAGCCACTGATGGAAAGAGATGCAGAGATCCACAACCAAACAGTAGATGGATTTTGGCTTCTTTTAAAACACAGTTACGTTATGTGATTATGTTTTTCTTTTAATCCCAGGTGTACGATTTTGGGGTGGCTGATTCCTGCTGTTGGGTTTGCTGCTTTTGTTATTGCTAGACTGCTGGATTGCTGGATTCCTAGATTGCTGTTTGCTGGATTGCTGGTTGGAGCTATCCTAATGACACAGATTGATTGAACTTGCCCCTAAGAACTCAATGCCTCAATCAGCAGGAAGTAGTCTAAAGAGATCTATGCATCTTTCCCCCTCTAAACTTCTTTCTCCTTTACCTAATGTTGGGGGTGCTTGGAAGGGATTAGGGTAGAATGAGGGTAAAGGAGGGTGGAATACAAAAGTACCCAGTAAAGTAGCCCAAAAAGGCTGGCTACAGAAAACCAACTTATTTACACACCAGACCAAGGCACAGGTGCAACCCCTCACTTGGTCCCATACAAAGAACATCAAATGATATGATGGTAATGGCCCACATCTGGTATCTCACCACTTAGTGTGTGAACCAAGGGATAAACAGGCAGAGGATTTCAAATGTCCCACCAGCTTCATCTCAGCTCAGTCCTCACTGTGCATGTGGCTTATCTGAACTCTCATCTATCTGTCTGTGAGTCTGCCCATTTGTCTGGTTCTCCCCTTGCCTCGGTGGCCTCCACAGTTGTGTACTTTGCTTCTGAAGTTCTACTTGTTCCTGATGCTTAGCTTATCCCAGATACTGGGCTTGACTCTGTAACCAGTGCCTTCAATTGGGCTTGTTCACATTTTATCTAAGCCCTTGTAGGAACACTCTGTCTGCACCAGTCTCCTGCCTGCCTTCCAGTGAGGCCTCGTCAGAAGTCCTTGACCCCCAGTAGTCTCCTCCTTAACCTTTCTCAGCCACTCTATAGCCAAGATGGATAGACACAGATATAGATCTATTTTCTCCGTGATGTGTTTTGTGCAATCTGAGAGCTCAGGTTCATAGTTAAGATTAGAATAAAAGCGGCCATGTTTGCTCAGCCAGCTGTCAAAGGAAATAGGTACAGTTGGCAAGCTCCTGCCAGTGAGGCTGACAGACGTAGCTTGTGAATTTATTGCTATTCTATAAAGTCTGATATTGTGGAAAGACAGATGTGTCTATTCATGCATTTGGCGTAGCATGCTCATGATAAATAGTTAATTTTCCATTTGAACACCATTGTTTGAGACGCCGCTGGGAAAATTAGAGTTATCTCTGTAGGAAAACTTGGTTTTATTGGTTGAATTGATTTTTCTTGACTTCCAGGCTGTAGCAAACAGATCTTAGGGTGAGAGATTCTTTCCCCATGTCTCCTTAATTTTTCTTCCTCTCCTTCCTCCATAACCTTTTAATTGTTCACTTCATGGACCAAAAGCTTAAAACAAACCATACTTTCCCGTGTTTGTGATGGGTTTTTAGTTATCGATGACTAGAATTCCAGGAAAGAAGTTGTGTCTACAAAGGCTGATCTACTGATTAGAACTCAGTGAAATGGAGAGGTTGGAATGTTGCTGTTTCAGAGGTTATCTCATACTGACCTAGCTGAACCATGCCCCTCCTCAGCAGCCATTCCTTGCCCACTTCTGTTGGAACTAACATGCTGTGAATAACAGATTAATAACATTTTTAACTTAGCAGGCCACTGGCTTCTTTCAGCCCTAAAACTGAAGTTATCAGATAACATTTAAGGCTTATAGAAAAGCTCCCACATCTAGCTGTAGCAACCTCTCTAATGTATCCACTGATGTATTTTAAATTGCCTTAAGCAATGACTTTTTTGTCCTGTAAAATTATGAAACTGCTTCCCCACTGGAACATGGAATTCGGGGTAATTTTAATCTATGTTCTCTGGTTATTGCCACTTAAATTTTACTTTAGAGTAAACTATCTCTTATTCTCTTTAAGATGAAAGTTGTTTTGTTGTTGTTGTTTTGTGGCTTATTTGGTTTTGCTTTCTGTGAAAATAAGTTAGTTTCTTTGCAAGATGGTATGTTTTACATCTACAAAAATCATAACCCACTCTTTTGCAATAACTTTGTGGAGAAGATTAGCTCAGGCTGTGTCTGATTTGGCTGGTGCCATTGCTCCCTAGGTATCTGGAACAGACTCTTTGTTACCAAGCATTGCTTTAAGTTGGGAGATCAATTTAATTAGTGAATAATTCTAATTTGCTAATTTAGCTAACACTTCTTTTGAGCATTGTATCATTTGGCATAATGTTTTGAGACCTCACAGAAACCTGTAAAGTTTCTGGGCAGTGTGCCTTCATTTACTCAGTCACTTCGGCCCCTGCATATTTGATTTAACCATTCTGTGGTTTGGCACTGTAAGTTTTCTGCCAGTCTTACTGATATGTGCTCATTAGAACCAGTTGTCTACAAAGCACCTGCTTTCCTGGGAAAGGATCTGATTACTGAAACGCAGCTAGCTCTCACCAAGGAAAGGGCTCAAATTTCTTGGCCTGCTTCCTGCATTATCAGACTGCTGGTTGGTCTTTCTATTTGTTGTGCTCAGCCCAAATTTCTTCCTTGTCTTTTGTTCTGGAAAGGTCCTGCTGTGAATCGCTCTCTATTTTCTTCATTCTCTCCTTTTAAGGCAGATCATGCTGTGCCCAGCCCAGCATCTAGATTGTACTGTGATAGGAATACAATGCATCTAGTTCCTGCTACCATCCCAGGGGAGTCCTTTAGATACAAGGACATCCAGAGGTAGGTCTGTGCCTCCACTCCACTGTCCCCAGAATCAACTCCTGTATTCTTTTGTTTCTATTCCAAGCACTTTTCTCTCTTTTTTTCATGAAAGGGTTCCTCTTGTAATCATGAAAGGCAGGACCAGTGCAGGCAGGGGTGCTTTCAATCCACTTCTTTGTTCCAAGGACAGCTGGTTCCAGCCATGCTCTGAAAAATGGAAAGATTCCCATGGGGGAAGTCACCTGAAACCCAAAATACTTTCTTGAAAAATGGAAGCAGAACCTACTGTTGCTAACTCTGTGATCTTGGGCTGGAAGCAGCATTTCTTCACATCTCAGTTTCTTCCTGTGAAAAAGAACAGAGTGGACTAGATTTATTTATTTTTGGCAGGTGGATAAAATGCTGTATGAGTCTCTTAAAAGCCATGGACTTGCTCTTTAGAAGAGTGCAATTCTGAAAACATCCGTGAAAGCTATAAACAAGTTAGGGTCTGACTGACATGTTGGAGATCTAAGTCTATTGGGTTAAGAAAAATAAAGTAAGTACGACCCCTAAATTCATTTTGAAGCCTCATATTCTGAGCATCCTCTTGAGGCTCTTGACCTGAATGAGAATGTCTTTAGCACTTATACCTCCCTCAAGCCTCATTTCAGTTAAGTGTCAAATGTTCTCTTTCCTACTAGTTAGTCATAAAGGGTCACCTTGGGCAAAATCACAGACTTGTAGTAAGACACTGTAGGAAGTAACCAGCCATTTTCCCTGCTTTGGAAACTTGTTTTTCTTCTTCCTTTGGCTTTCAAAATTTTTACATTACTGGATATAGGACAGACTTTCCCATTTAAAGTATATACTTTGAAATAGGGCTGTGTCCTCCCTTAAGTTACTCTAATTGTATAAACTCGTGGTTTTACAGGTCTTATCTTCCCCAACAGACTCCATTTTGAGGACGAAGGATGGATGACTCTGCACCTGGGTGGATACATAAAGGACCCCCTTTGCCTGGTAATTCCCACGCAGCACAGACTGATGCATAATGGTTTATTCTTGGATGTTGGAAGAGTCTCATATTATGCATTTGTTGGGGGTGTACTAGGACAGGAGGGACTCATGAGTTTATTAAAATCATATAAAGAAACCCAAGCCTGAGAAATTATCAGGCATATTAGACCAAGGAAAGGGTATCTAGATCCCTCCCTGAACTCTATAAAGAGGTTAACACCTAGTGATAGCGATGGCTCTTGTCATCTGACCACCCAGGATGTATATCAGGCATGGGAGTCAAGAGACTGACAGGCAGAGAGGACTGACTGACTGTCTTAGGAGCTCCATTTCAGCTGTAGTTCATTCTTGACTATTGACATGGCTTACTTAATTGGCCTTCCTGTTTGCTCACTTACACCTGTAATCCATCCATCTGCCTGTTTATCCATCCATCTGGATGGTCCTAGCACCTTTGCCCTTGTAGCTGGACTCTGCAACAGCAATGAAGTGCCTCTGAAGAGACATCTGCTTGTTATCTCATCCCTAGAGACTCTATTTATTTTCTATCAGCTTCTCAGCTTTGTCCTTCTAGGCCAATCCAAAGCACCTCAAATCCCCTTGCTTCTTAAAGACTTAAAGGCCCACCAACATGTAAGATTCCAGGAAAGTGGTTCTAGGGGCCACTCCCCCAATTATGTTTGGGGTAGCAGAGGTGAAATATAGATTTTAAAAGATGTTAATTCAGGAACATTGGAGGGGAGTGTGTACTAGCTATGGGGAGGTTTAGAAGTGTCCAGTCATTGTGCTAGTCAAGGCATATCAAAATTAGCTGGTGTGTCTGTGTGTCTGTGTGTCTGTGTGTGTGTTTGTATGTGTGTGTCTCTCTGTGTGTGTATGTGTCTGTGTCTGTGTATGTGTATGTGTGTGTGTATGTGTGTGCGCGTCTGTGTGTGTGTGTGCACATGCACGTCTTTCATTCATGATTCCATAGCCCTTGGGAAAATACAGCATGTGAGTGACCTGCCAGGAACCAAAGGATATCAACTATTGACCATTAGTGTGTTACGTGGCCAAGGCCATCTAGGAAAGTGGGAATATCTGGCTTCTAATGAAAGTTCCATACCTTGTGAACCTATTTTTAATAAACTCTGACATCATAGAAAATCACATAAGTGTTTGTCTATGTTTCTGACATTGCAAGACAATGACAATATGGTTTAGCATCATTTTGTACAAACATATCATTGCATACACAGGACCACTATTTCTGGAACTCTTTTCTCTTACAAAATCAAAACACTGTAACTGTTATTCATGTGGATTGAGGGTGTTGATTGCAGATTCTTGGTTTTATATGAACAGTCTTAGAAGGCGATACGAGGATGGTTTCATTGGGGATAAAACCAAAAATGGCAGCTCAGGAAGAAGAAAGTTGTGCTTTCTAAAATAGAGTAAGAAAGCAGGCAGGCTCAGTAGTGGAAGTCTGTGTGTTGCTTCGAGGGAGGAGCTTTGTGGGCCCATAAAATACATATACTATTGTATTCATTATTTGTCTTATTGCTGCAGCAAAATTCTGAAAGCAACTAAAAGCAACTGAAGGAGGCAAGATTTTACTCTGCCTCATTATTTGAGGGGAGAGTCCATCCTCCCTGGCAGGGAATCTTGGTGAGAACAGACAGAATATGCAGGTGGTGTTTTCTCAGCCAGGAATAAGAGATAACTGATTGTGCACAGCTCACACACTTCTTTCTTATTCAGTCTAGGACCCCAGTCCATGCAGTGGTGTCACCCACAAGCAACACAAGACCCAGAGCTACTGACAGGCATCCTCAGAAGCTAACCTAATACAAATGATCCTCCATAGGAATGTCCAGAGTTAATCTAATATTGATAATTTTGCACACGGGTGTTCAGATACTTAGCTCCTAGATAATTCTGGATTCTGTCAAACTAACCAATATTAACCATCCCAATCATTAACAGTCACAGTTTAGCTTGAAGGCTGTTTTTTTTTTTTTTTTTTTTTTTTTTTTTTGGTTGTAAAACTGTTCTTCATCCTCAGGAGTCCCTGGCCTTTTCTTTACCACTGAATTGCTTTCTAGCTACATCTTGAAGAAGAATTTCCCTTTAAAAACAAAATTGATTGATCAGTGGTTAAGAGCACTGGCTGTTCTTTCAGAGGACATGGATTTAATTTCCAGTACCCACATGGTGGCTCACAGCCATCTGTTACTCCAGTTCTAGGTGATACAAAACCCTCTTCTGGCCTTTGTGGACAGATACATATACAGGTCGTGTGCAGACATAAATGCAGGCAAAATACTCATACACATACAAATAAAATAATAAAATATGTTTTGAAAAGGAAATTAAAATATTAGACAGTTTTTGTGGTTTTCAGGTCTATGGACAAGATAAGCACCATCAATGGTTAAGTTTTAATGTCATATATGCTTTGGAATTAAGCATGATTCATGAGCTGCTTTAATCCCCTTGCTTGAGATAATGTTCAGAGAAGGAGCACTTTTGCAGGTGTTCTTCATAGCAATGCACTTTTGTTTTCTATCTGTGCTGACATTTATGCTTGTTAGCCACTAAAATGTAAGACAAATCTGGGTCAAGAGGCTCCATTTTCTTCCCATACCTTCTTACCTTTCCTGTATGTCTAGCCTGCATAAATTCTGTCTTCTGTCTCTATGAAGTTATTATTTTAAAAACTTCACATACTAGAAGTAGAGATGAAATGGGGGGAGGGGATGGTTACTGAGTATGAGAAGACTTCTTAGATTTGGTGGGATTTCACTCAAGAGTTAAGATGCCACATGCCCTTGGTCACACAAAACTACTGCCAGGTCAGTGGCTTCCACCAAGTCAATAGAAAATTTAAGAATGAATTTTATGGACACAGAGAGCTAACTTTAGAAAGAAGTTTTATTATAAGATTTTAGGTGGGGAGTTTAAGAGAAATAAGGAAGACAATGTTGTTGTGTAGCTGGAGTGGCTCTTGGCAAATGGGGTTCTACTGAATTTCTTTTCAAGGGTTTTTTATAGGTCTTAGAGCAAAAATGATTGAAGTGTGAGGAGGTGTTCAGTCCAGATACCTCTCATTTTAAGTAACAGCCTAGCCTATGGCTTCTACGCAGTAAGGTTCAGTCAGGAAAAACAAAAGAATCCAGAACCGAACCCGAGGCCCCTTCCGGCTTTCTGGCTTCAAGTCAGGACAGAACCAAAGACATTCTCCATTTTGGCCAATGTTTGCTGACATTGTAGCACTGCCAGAATGCAATTTTAAGTTTGAATAGTGTTTCATTTTATATATACAGGCCACATTTGTTTACTCACTCATCTGCTGATTGACAATCGAGTTTCTCCCACATGCTGCTCTTTGAATAATACTGCTGAGAACAGAGGTTTACAAGTATCGACTCTTTTCAGTATATACCCAGAAGTGATGTTGCTAAACCAAATGATAATTGTGTGTTTATACTTTTGAGAGGTAGCCATACTTCTTTCCATAGTGGCTACATCATTTTACATTCCTTTCAAAAGAACACATTTTCCGATTTCACCACATCTTTGCTAAAACTTGTTATTTTGTGTTTACTTTGATGGTTGACTTTGATGGGTGTAAAACGCTGACATACTGTAGCACTGAGTGGTTATCCTAGGGCCTTACACAAGCACAGTGACATTGGGCTCCTTTTTCTGATATTAATTGTGGCTTAGGTATGCATTTCTTTAAAGACTAGTCATGTTCAATAATAAGATCTCTTTGTGTGTGTGTGTGTGTGTGTGTGTGTGTGTGTGTGTGTGTGTGTGTGTTTATTTGTATAACATCTTTGGAGAAATGTCTAGGCATTTTTTTCTCTTTTTTGTTTCAGCTTGTGTCCTATCCCACATTTATATATTAAAGTCCCCTTTGGGAGCTTATGAGTTCATGAAAGTCAAAAACCCATGGGAATGGATTAGTATTTGTAAGAGACATGAGGGCTGGCAAGAAGGATCATCAGGGAAAGGGAACTACTGCCAAGCCTGATTACCTGAGTCTAATGCTTAGGATACAGTGACTAGAAAGAGAGAACCAATTCCTCCAAGCTTCCCTTTGTATCCATTGGAGCATTAAACACACACACACACACACACACACACACACACACACACACACACACACACAAGATATCCCTGTGCACCCGTCCTAATCAGCAAGCCTAGCACCAGTGGGCTCAGTCTCACTATGTTGGAGCTCCATCTTCCTTCTGAGGCATGCAAGCACCACCAGAGGTCAGTGGTTGAAAAACAGAGGCCATAGCGCCCCACCCTACAGCTCTACCTGCCTCCGGGGAGGCCTGCTCAAAGGCTTACTTAACCACAAGTTTTTGGTACCACAATAGTTTATCTGGTAACCAAGGTAGCTACTAAGTACCGAGTGGGAAGGCAGTGAGAGGTGTCTCACGTCTTGGGTGGGATGGAGCAGGACAGTATGATATTTCATCCTGCTTCTCATGACAATGTGAGAGATATAGGATGCATGAATTATTTTGGAGTGTAAGACAAGGAGGGCTTGTGTATACTTGGGAATAGAATTGCTAGGCTGTGTGGCAATTCTGTTTACATTTTTGACTATTTTTCATGACCCTCCACCACTTTATATTTCTAAAATTAATGTCTGAGTTTTCTAGTTTCTCCAAAACTCACACCAGCAATACTATGCTCCCCCTTTTCTAATGCAGCTATAGTATAATTCTGTCCTGTTGACTCATGTCGGGGTCTTTCTGTGCATTTATTGGTCATTTATATGTCTTCTTGGGGAAAGGTCTGTTCTGATCCTTGGCAGTTTTTAAATAGAACTTTTCTTAAGTTCACTTTATTGCTGTGTTTTAAGAGTTTTAAAAATAAACCTAGGAAATATGTCTCTTTGTGATATGTGATTTGCAAATATTTACTCATGTTCTGTGGACTTGGCTTTTCGTTTTCATGGTAATGTCCTCATAAACATGAGGAAATTTTTAAAAAAAACAATTCTTAGCCCACAATCATAAGTATTTAGAGCTGACATTTTTACTAAGAATGCACACACTGGACAGTTATCCATGCAGTACGAGGAAGGATTACTTATCCCTTCCATGTAGATACTGAGTTATCCCATTTGTGGAAAAAAAATTACTCTTTCCCCAAGAATTGTATCGGTGCATTGGTTCAGACAGCCAGTTAATTATGACCATACTTATTTCTGATTTCTATAATTAAGAAACGTGGAAACTAACTGTATAACGGAAGCAAGACTCAAATCCATGAGGCTCTGCTCCAGGAGATGTAATCATCTTTTGTTCTGATCTTTACACTTTAAAATGGCATAAAATATTTATCAGTTTTCTATTTTCATATTGGGAGGATAAGCTAGAATTTTATGATGCTTTAAAAAATTAAATATTGTGTGAATTAATGGGATGAAGTTATGGTGCTTGGTTTGGATAATTCATAAGTGGGGAATGAAACCTCAGGCTTCAGCCATTTTTTCTTAGCGATCAGTATTATTAATAAATTGTGACCTTTATTCTTAAATAACATAGGCTGGCATTTGGGTAACTTTTTGAAAGTCACACAGAACATGGGTTTGCCAGAAGATAATGAATAAAACTTCTATACAACTGTTGGTTTGAGCCTCTTTTGTTTAGGAATCTTTATTGTTTACTCTTTTTATATGTTTTTTCATAAATAAATTAATGTTCCAATTAATTGTTGGAAGTTGGAAAAGGATATTCTCCTGAAGCCAATAATGTGGTCCATGTGAAGAAACAAGGAGAGAACACACTCGTTTTCTTTCACTGAAAGTGTTGCCTGACTGTGGCTGCACAGATAAATGACTTTGCAAGTATATGCAATCCTGTTTTTGAAGTCCTTGAAACTTAAGGGTTCAAAACCACCAGCAGTAAGACAGCTATTCTTTGCCTATTCGAGATTTCCATCCAGAGCAATCAGACTCCCAGCTAGCTCCTAAATAAGGTATTGGAGAGTTAGAATATCCCTGAGCTGCCTGTGTGGAATTCCCACCCTGCTGAACCAAGTTAACTTCTGTGACATTCAAGTTTTGACCATATTTGTTCCCTTGTCAAGGTACCTTTGTCAGTCCTTTTGGCAACCCATGAAGAGACAATTAAAGGACTGTAGGTGATCATCCCATCCCTGATCATCTTCGAGATTTGATGAGAGAGTTGGCATTGATTGACTTCACGGATCTTAGTAATGTTCACTCTTACCTTCTTTTTACACCAGAAAACATTGGAAGTGAGACTTTTCTAAAGTCAGATATACTCATGACCACAGTCACGACAGTGAATAGAAAGGATTTTTATTATGGGTGTGTGCTTTTTAAACAGCAGAGTTAAGAAACCGAAGATTGATTCTTTGAGGGAGAATGGTCAGATCAATACTTAGTCAACACGATAGAATACAATACAATAGTCAAATTCTGGATAAATTTATTCGTTTCAAATGCAGTAAATAGTACTTAATGCTTTTGCCTGATTATAAAAACCATTTAGGATGAACACTCTTAATTCAAAAATCAGAAATCCTAAATTATCCAAAAGCTGACATTTCGGTGTACAGCTGTTGCACAATTATTGTGAAGAGTTGCACACTTCAACCTGCGTTCACATATAAAAGTCTTATAAAAGAGCTGGGGAGTTGGTTTTGCTTACTGGAATTTCAAAGCATCTGAGTTCTTATCCCAGCACCCACAGCAGGCAGCTCAACATCTTTAGCACCAGGAGATACAATGCCTCTGAAACCTGTCCATACAGCAAACCACCCACCTACGTGTGTGTGTGTGCGCGTGCGCGCGCGTGCGCACACACACATCACACAAACACATCATTCACACACACATTACACACATGTATCACATAGATCACACAAGACAATTTATAAAATTGCCTTTAGACCATGCTCAGAAAGTACATATGAAATAAAAATTTTCACTAGGCTTGGGCCTTGTGTTCAAACTAACTCATTATGTATAGACAAATGTTCCAAAATCAATCAATCAATCAAACAAACAAACAAAAAAAAAAACCCCATAAAATACAAAATATATTTGCTTCCAACCATTTTGGAGAAGGGATAATTTTACTTTAACCCATGTAAAATCGACAATAACAACAACATATAAAATTAAAATGTTCATATTGGTCCTAAGTGCAAAGCTCAGACCTTTTTTATAGTTATCTCTCCCAAGTCAAGGTAAGGCAACATGCTTATGTTGATATTTCTTTTCCCCCATGGTCATGTGCAGTTCTAATCTACAAATGTATGCTTTGTGCTTGGGTTGATTGCTCAGTTCTGAAGTTGTGTAATGTCCTTCAAAGTTTCTACTTTTTGCTCTACTTGGCACATTACTCATGAGGTGCTTTGGTCCAGAGGTGGAAGAAGTTATCTACAATTAAATTTTGGCTAAGCAGTCTTAGGCAGAGCCAAGTGGAGTCTTGATTACACATACAATAGTGCTTTTGCCTGGAGCCAGAAGGACAAGAATTAGAAGACACTGTGTTTTCATCAGTACTGGTCAGCTGACATGGGCTGAAAAGGGATAGAAGGCCAAATAGAAAATACTTAGAAACTAGCAGCAACCTTTCTGTCCTTTTCTTTTCCCAAGTAAACTGGTCTCATTGAATTTCTCACTTTCTTGTTTCTGCCACATTTCCTCAAAGTCCTATTCCTTGTAAATATTTCTTCACCCTACTTTTTGGTCTTAGTACATTTCTATTTATCCAAGAGTCAACTCAGGTTTCACTTGTTTATCTAAAACACACACACACACACATACACACGCATGCATGCAGCACTGTTCTAATGGAGTCGAAACAGAAAGCTAGTTTTTTAGTCTTAGTATTTGGTGTGACTTTGGATGGGTACTTCTCTGATTTTTAAATTTCCTCTTTTGCAAGAAAAGAATGAGTTATCTATTTTGATTGACATCCCCTCCCTTCCTAGGAAATTGAAAACGCCAGTACAATAAAATGTTCCTTAAAATGCGAATAATTTTATAAATTTAGCTTTATCATCCCTCTTACTATCATTTGCAATTTCATTTCAGCGTATGTTAGAAAAGCATGGAAAATGCATTTAGAAAGCATTCAAACAGAATCTTCTTACGCCGTTCCTTTTTTTCCCTTTTCTCTTGTCACCCCCCCCCCCCACCTTCTCCTCCGCCTTTGATTTTTGCTTATGCATTCTTGAGGTCTGGTATCCTAGACGCTGAACTTTTCAGTTACATTTTGCAGCTTGAGCCATTTAATAATCAGGAAGAGAGTTGGAAGAGCAACCACACACACACACACACACACACACACACACACACACACACACACACACACACACACACACACAACCACCTGAGCTCTAGGAAACATTCAGACTGGCAACACACACACACACACACACACATTCCACCCCAGCTCTAGAAGCTAAACATTTACACACACACACACACACACACACACACACACACACACACACACACACACACACACACACACACACACACACACACATTCCACCCCAGCTCTAAAAGCTAAACATTCAGACTGGCACGGTCTGAACAAATCCCATCAGAGCCTTGGGCTGTTGCCAGCTCCTAAGAGCCCGCTTTTTAGCCCGCGTCTGAAAGCCGGAACTCAATACCAAGGGGCGAAGGGGCGTGTCCGGAACTTCTGGAGGGAGCAGGGCTGAGCCAGACTACAACTCCCAACATGCACTTGGACGGAAGAGGGTGCTACCTCTTCTTGACTCCCTTATACCTTAGGCTTCTTAGGACCGAGGCAGAGGTATACGTAATCAGTCGTAATAACAAAGAGATATCGTAAACTTGTGTGGTGACAGAAGCATTGGGACTTTTCATTTACTGCTCTCTACTCAAGGGGTGGCTAGCGTAGACATCGTGGAACCTCTGTTCCTTTCAGACGAGTTTCCGGAGGATATTAATTATGAACGAACTCTGTGGCGCGACCGTTTAATTCTCCGGCGGCGACAGATTGTGGTGGAGAGATGGTTCTGGCGGGGCTCATCAGGAAGCTCGGTAACTGTCTGTGTTGCCCAGGGTCCGAGGAGCCCTCGCGTCTTGGCTTGGTAGTGCTGGGTTTCGGCGGCCCGGTCGCGCGATCACCGCTCCTAGTCCCTGCTTGCGCAACGTTGCCCGCTGACCTTGCTCACATTGTATAATCCTCGGCCGCATCCAGCGCACCTGTGGCTTAGTTACATCCTGCTTTCTCTTCAGGGGGTTGGGGGGAACAAGCACATTCAGAATAAGTTATGAGTGGTTCATCTTTTCAGAGCCGGGAGATAAAATTATTTTGTGCCAACTTTTCTAACAGGCCATCAGCTGACAGAGATCAGGGAACGCGCCCTCAAAAGTATCCTGTGCAAGATCGAGCACAACTTGATCTGCTGTGCTGACTTGATTCAGGAAAGGTTGCTTTTTCTCCATTTGCTTGAATGGTTCAATTTCCCGTCCGTCCCAATGAAAGAGGAGGTTCTGAACTTGTTAAGCAGATTGGTTAAGGTAATGTCATTTTGAAATGAAACAACTGTGGTCTAAGTTAACTAGCATTTACTGAAAGGCATACTTGGCATTAATTTTTTTTTAAAAGACAATCAGAGGTGTTGAATTTTAATTCATCTGAGTAGACATTGCTCATCATTTCTTATAATAGCTTATCTCACATTGTACGATGCCTTGAAGTAGAACTACTAATTCTGTTTTTTTGATTATTTGCCGCCCGTTTTTCTTCATTTTCCTGATATTTCACGTTTAAATTAGACATTTCCAGTATTAAAAGGAATACATTTAAATACGTTTAATTAACAGTGCATATAATGCTATTTCATGAAAATATTTTTTTTTCTATTTCTGTGTCTACATTAAGAGTAATTTAATTTTAAGGACCAATGTCAAATGTTCAGTGTCTTTTAAGTCATTAAAATTCTCATGGGGAAATTTTAATGCCTTTGGCATTTTGATTCCAGTAAGGAGACTAAGATAAAGTGTCAGTAGAGAAAAGTAACTTAATTTATATTTAAAAGAAAGGCGTGGAAGTAGGAAGGATCATATAAGACAGGGGCCAGCCAGTGTGTGTGTATTGTGTGTATGCTCCTGTGATGGGAAGACAAAGTACAATGATGCATATATATGAAATATAATGGAACCCATTTTCTAAGTGACTATATTAGCAATAAAACATTTACAAGTAAAAGGGGAATTGGTAGTGTGTGTTTTTAGTGCTCAGAGTCTTGGCTTCTTTCTATTGAGTATGTGTCTCTCTAAGTTTGTCTGTTTTCCTTTATGTTTGATTTATGGAAGTTGTTTAGAACACAGCAATGCAGAGTTTGCATTTCAAAACATGAAATATTTGTTACACTAAAACTGCTATGTTTTGATTATGGTAAAATGAAGTTTAGAGATCTCCATGTTCATGGCTATTCTCAAGAATATTTCTTTTACTGTAGTATCCTCCAGCTGTCCAACACTTGATTGACCTTGGTGCAGTAGAGTTCTTATCTAAGCTCCGTCCAAATGTGGAGCCAGCAATTCAGGCTGAGATTGATGGCATTCTCGATGGACTTTTCATTCTTCCTTCAGAAGTTCCTGCACTGCGTTCTGCCACTTACCAACCTGATCAAAATGGTAACTGCTTTTCTGTGTTGTATTCTCTTCAAATCTTTATTATGTTTTTTTTGTGTGTATGTATGTGTGTATGTAGGATGTATGTATGTATGAATTATGTGTGTGTGTATGTATGTATGTATGTATGTATGTATATATGTATATGGGTATATGTGTGGATGAATGTCAGCTACAACATGCCTAAGGAGGACAGACAGAGGATACTTGTGGGAGTCAGTTCTCTCTTTTCCACTAGTATAGGCCCCAGAGATTAAATTCAGACTGTCAGGCTTGGTGGGCTTGCCAACTCATGTCCTTTTTTTTTTCTTTCTCTTTTTTTTTTTGCAATTCTTTCCTAAGTATATTCAGTGAGAACCAAAGCAGCTGGGAACTATAAATTTGAGTAGTGAAGAGAAGGGAAACAGACTAAGAAACACAGGTGGGCAGTCATCATTTGATACTTTTAGCAGACTCATATTCACCAGGGATATTTTCAATCTAATTAGTAACTATATTTACCTTACAGTGAAAGAGAGGGGAAAGCACCTTACTTGGAACTTGGCATTCTTTTTTTCTTTTTTGTTTTGGAATATACAATATTCAGAGGATAAACTGGATTACTTTTTTATTTTTATTATTTATTTAGTTTTATTAATATTGAAAGAGTGAGAGAAAATAATACACTTTAAGATGGATAATTTTTGTTTTAGCAGGTGAATTGATAACAGTAATTCATGTATTTTTTTTTTTTTTTCAGAATTGTCACAACAACCTGAAGTTTTAACAGGCTATTTTCCCCAAGACAAAAGTAATCTCCAGCAGATGGAAGCCCCACCAGGGCCAGTGGGTGTGTATAAATAGGGAAATCTACTCTGTTGTAGAGACTTTCCTGATGATTGTTTGTAGTGACATGTTAGTTTGTTTTCTATTGCTGTGATAAACACCATGACTAAAATGATGTTTTTGATTGGGAGAAAAGGGTTTATTTCATGTTACAGCTTATAGGCTATCATGAAGGAAGTCAGGGCAGAAACTCAAGGTAGGAACTGAAGCAAAGACCATAGAGGAATGCTTGTTATTGACTTGATCTCCATGGCTTTCTCAGACCACTTCCCTATACCACCAAGTATTACCTTCTAGGGCCTGGGCCCTTCCACATCAGTGATTAATCAGTAAAATGTCCTACCATCAACTTGATAGAGATATTTTCTCAATTGTTATCTAACCCCCAGATAAGTAGCTTTTTTCACATTGACCAAAAGTAATTAAGACATGACTGGTTGAACTGTGTCTGATTCTGTTCTTAACGCCCCCTCTGTCAGAGAGTTTTCTGATTGATGTTCTCTTTATGTCTCTTCTTAGCAAATTATATATATGTTTACTGCTTGTCTCCTTCCTAGTGTAATAAGCTGTGACAGCCCCTCTTTCTCAGTATTTGAACCAATGCTAGAAATGTATCAGGGATCCAATGTGGACTCTTCAAAGGATTCAATGAGTACTTACCAAGCCACAGTGGGATTTGGTATTATCCAATGGGGTAAGCACACTATTATCACCTGACTACAGTGGCTCAAATACAGTTAGTATAGCATAAAACTTGGCCACACAGACTCAAATCCCAGTGTCCCTATTTTACCAACTAAGACACTGACAAAAGGTGAAAAGTTTGTCCTAGGTGACAGGGAATGGTTAAAAATTACACAAGTTAACATGGTATTACATGTTATAGTTGAGATGAAAGGATGTGCTAAAGAGTGTCTGCTGATATCAAGAATTAAAATAAACTTAATTTAGAACCCTCTGCTTTTAAAAAGCTTTCACGGCAACTTAAAGGCTGAATAGCAGCATACGGGAACAGGAAGCATGTGAAGCGGCTTTAAATGCTATACTCCCTCTGTCTGGAAAAGCAAGAAATTTAAAGATAATCTCTGCATTTAACGAGTTCATGTTCTTCCCAAACCATTTGACACACATTATTTACACACCATCATATTTGATTGTTCAGTTTTGCTGTTCTTTTACAGGAAACCCAACTGTGAAGTGGCTGAGGTTCTCTGTGTTTCCTTGGCTACCCCTGACCACAACAGACAGACATGTTCTCTCCTCCAATGAAAGGTACAGAGATGATGTATTACAGGCCCTTTTGGTTTTTTGTAGCCATGAAATCTGATAGTTATCACTATATGTATTCTTCTGGAAAAGGTAACAAGTTCTGAAATGTGATTTTCAGTATTTCAAGAAAGCAAGCAAGAAAATTGTTGCATGTGTCTTATCTTTGAGCCATCTACATGCCCATTTTTTTTCCTGAATGGATATCATGTAGCCCAGGCTGTCCTCAAGCTTACTATAAATAGCTAAGGATGACCTTGAACTCCTGCTGCTCCTTATCCCCCCACCGTGTGCTGTGATGATATGCATGTTTGTGCACCTGGAGCACACCCAGTGTCTTCTGTGGTTGGAAGCTTACACAGTCTTTCATGACATGCTATCTCTAATTGTGTAGGCTGTCTGAGTATTTCCTGAGTCCTTCAGGAAGAACAGTGGGACAACTAAATGCAGTCCGTTTGGTAGAATATACTTGAAACATGGGCTCCATGAGGAGGAAAACTTAAAGGTGTTGAGAAAGTTGGAGATACCCGCACTGGTCTTCTCTAGTGCGTATTGATCTTAAATTAGGAGGATTTATAAAAGGAGAGGGCTGATTGAGAAAAGCTTGCAGCATCTTACTTGTCGTTTTTGTTTTTTTAAGGTTGATTTTTAGGACAGACCATAGTGGCACATACTTTTAATGCTGGTTCTCTCGAGGCAGAGCCAGGAGGATCTCCGTGTGTTTGAGGCTAGCCAGGTCAGAATAGTGAAACCCTTAAATTTTTTTTAAAAGAAAAACATTTGTTTGTAGTTTTAATTAATTTAATGTGTCTGTGAGTGGGTTTGTGCCTGTGTGAGTTCGGGTGCCAGAGAAGTCCAGAAGGTGGCATCCAGTCCCCTGGAGCAGGAGTTACAGGTTGTGAACTGATTAATGTGGGGGGGGGGAGCCGAAATTGGGTCCTCTGTAAGAGTAGCATGTGCTTTCGACTACTGAGTTATCTTTCTAGTCCCAGATAGTGGTTTATATATGTAGGTATGCATGCATTTATTAATTATGTATGTAGAGGTCTGCCTGCATGTATGCCTGCAGGCCAGAAGAGGGCACCAGATCTGATCATAGAAAGTTATGAACCACTATGTGGTTTCTGGGACCTGAACTCAGGACCTCTGGAAGAGTAGCCAATGTTCTTAACTTCTGAGCCATCTCTATAGCCCCCAGATGGTATTTTAAATATCAATATTTATCTGGTGTAATTTACTTGAAGTCACAATAAGTGATTGTCTCTTTTGATAAGGTATGAGTTTATCAAATTTGAAAGAGTTAAGACAAAATACAGGCGATTGCTGGTAATGCTTACATCATTGTCTAAGAGCAAAATATTGAAGAGGTAGTGCCCACTTTAGAATGGGTCAAGGGTGAGTTATTAGTTGTGAGTCAGTGCTTAAGGAAGAGGTAGAATAATTCTAGCTGAGTTCTTGAAGTGGACTGTATACAATTAACTGCATCCTTAGGTAAGTGGAAGCTAAGGGTATGGGATAAAAGGACATCGGGAACAGGGAAGATGATTGGAGAATCGAATTCCCAGAAATTAACACTATACAGGCTGTCATTTTTTCCCTTTTAATTTGAAAATTGTATTTGACTCACCAGTCCCATTTGGTAGAGTTGTTATGCCTTCACATTTAGTGGTTAATGTGACGTAGTTCCTGTTCTGCCAGAGTATGGTCTAGTGGAGGATGCAAAGCCAGTAAGCAGTCACTGAATTAAACAGTGTGGTGTAGAGAAGAAGGACCTCCTCAGAGTTGACTAGGAAAAGATAGGAGGATGCATCCAGGGCCTAGTGATGCCTCTGTGGAGCTTCAGGTGCTGACAGAGACATTATGCCGTTAGGTTACACAGGCAGGTGCACATGCGTTCTCTCTGAAGCCTGGCTCTGTTGTCTCAGCTCCTTGAGAAGTAGTAACCACACTCTGATCTGGAACACCTGTGAGCTTCTGAAGGACGTGATCATGCAAGACTTTCCTGCGGAGATTTTTCTTCAGAGGCCTAAGATTGTTCAGGTAAGTATATTCTGTATTGTTTTAGGCTTTAAAACAACATTTTATCTTACCACAAATTAGTGAAGTGCATAGCAGAGTAAGCATCCTTGGGAAGAAACCTTGTATGAATTTTAATTTTAAAAATGAAGTATTGAGTGACTTAAACTGCCTTCTGTCTGACGTATCAGGATAGTTAACAGTTCTTTTAGTGGACAGTAGTCTCATTTAGTACTTTCTGTCAAGCTGTCTATCTCAAATTCTCATCGTTTGGATTTTCTTCTTTAAAGTTTTAAATTTCTATATCAAAGTGTGCGTGTGGAGATCAGAGGGCCACTTTACAGCATTGGTTCTCTCCTTTCACCTTGATGTGGGTTCTGGGGATCAAGCTTAGGTTGCCACAGTGCATGGCACGTGTCTTTACCCACTGAGCCATCTCACCAGCCCCATTTATGGGTAATCTAATAGAGTAAGCTTTAGAAGAGTGGGCAGCAATAATCTTCATGTTTCGTATTCTTTATGTTTAGAGAATAATGCTAAAGAAATACATTATCAATGATCAATAATGATTACCCTTTCCCTTTATGCAGTCTCTTGTCTCTGCAGTAGACAGATTCAAATGGGAATGTAACATATCCACAGCATCTTGTAATACCTGAGGGTTCTGGGTTCTCACTCAGGCTGGATGGATCCCAGTGATTGGCAGTGTTGATGCCTTCCATCACAGATGGGAAATGGAAACAAAAACGCTGTTTATTACTGAAGCCTGTAAAGTGCTTCAGATGGGTGAGGTGTAGAGAACTTGCTGTGACTCTGTGTGCTGTGACTCTGTGTGCTGTGAAGTGGGTGTCCTTAATGAGAAACACTCCTTCCAGATAGGAAATAGGAGATACTGACTGCTTCAGTCAGCTTTTTTATTATTCGTACTTATTTATTTTTTATTTTATGTGTATGAGTGTTTTGTCTACATGTATGTCTACACCATGTGCTGTGTGCTCCTGGGGCCTGTGAAGGTCAGAGGTAGGCATCAGGTTAATGTAGCCCTAACCCTAACACTGACAGTTGTGAGCTACCATGTGGGTGTTGGAATTGAGCACAACTCTGCAAGAGCAACAAGTGCTCTTAACTGCTGTTGCACTAGGCCTACTCAGCTTTTAAGCACTGTCATTGAGATGAGGTCTGGCTGTGTTGCCCAGGTTTGTCTCAGACTCACATGGGTTCAAGTGTACTGAGTATCTGAGTATCTGGTACTGCAACAGGTATGTGGTGCCACCGTGACTTGTTTAATTTTATCACCTATGGACATTGTTGGATTTTGCTGTCATTTTTGCCAGTATCTTTTTTAAACATTTTTTCTGTTTTTTGAATAAAATATATTTTATTATTATTATTATTATTATTATTATTATTAATGTTGAGTGCTCATGATGTGTATTTGTCTACGTTCATGTCATCAAACAACTTTATGAAGGTGATTTCCTCCTTTCATGTGAGTTCTGGGTATCAAACTTGGGTTGTCAGGCTTGTGTGCCCCTGTTTCTCATGTTTTATGAAAGTTTGCAACCCTTTTCTTTGCTTATTCACCTTTGTTTGCTTATGTGCCACATCCATTTTTATTTATTTATTTTTTTTGTTTTTGTATGTAGTTCTAAAAACATAATTTTTAAAAATATAGGTCTCGTTATATATGCTCTGGAACTTGCTTTGCAGACCAGACTTCTGCCTTGAAGTTGTGGTGGCCCTCCTGACCACCACACCTGACCACAGTGTTCTGTAGAACTGAGCTCTCTGTTTCTATAACTACTTTCACTCTCCTGTCTCAGGGCCTTTTGTGTCTGGTGAAGCTGGCCTTTGGAGGAGATGGGAAGCATCGTCTCGCCTTACAGTCAGTGTCCTGTTTGCAGCAGCTGTGCACAAGCTTAAGAAACAGACTCAACTTTTACAGAGATCCCAACCTTTTCTCGAATAAACAAGGTACTTTGCTTATCTGTTTACCAGTTAGCAATATTCTTTATCGTCTTCTGAGAACTGTCCACCTCACTTGAAAGTTGACTGTGTATGCTTTGCCTTTCTCAGTATACATTCTCATTCCTAAGACGTCATTGGCTCCTTGAGTAGAAACTAGGCAAATGAGAGAACCATCATGATCCCGCTCTTTTTTTTTTTTTTTTTTTTTTTTTTTAAATAAGGCAAAGTTTGAATTACTTAGAAAAAGATTCTCATAGAGAATTAGGTGTGGGCACTAAGAGAGAGATACACACTGAAGGACAGTAGCCCATATCCAAAGATGGTGCCAGCTTAAAGAGATTTCCTTTCACAGTCTTAACAATGGCTATATATGTGACGCCGGTGGCTTTCGAAGTTACAGTGCTTAAATGATTTAAATCTCAGATAAAAATGTTTTAGTATGCTTTGTTTTTTATCTGAAGAACTTTTCTTTCCTAAATGAGTTTGTAAGGTGGTTTATGGTTTATGGGGTTCCATGTGCCTTATAGTTGTATGCATTTGCAGGATAAACTAGGTCAGTAAAGGTCAGTGGAGTGCTAACTATAGGAGGTTAGGCATTCATTGTTCATAATTTTCTGGAATTTTCTCAGAAAAAGGAATATGTTCCTTTGCATATGGTGTCAAAATTATTTTTAAAGATTAATTTTTATTATTTTTAATAAATTGTAGTTGTGTGTCTGTTTGTGGATATGTGCATATAAGTACAGGTGCCTGAGGGATCCAGAGGTGTTGGATCCCCCAGAACTGGAGTTACAGACACATGCAAGTCACCTGCCCTGGGCGCTCTGAGGAAAAGCAAGCTGGCTGCCCTTTCTTCCAAAGCCTCCTTTCCTTTTCTGTTGTGTCTCTCCTCTGAGCCTTCTGGCTGTTCATCTTAGGGATGACTGTAGCAGAAGTCCCATTTTCTGGTAGTGAATTTACTTGCTTAGAGATTTATAGAGTGATTCTCTGTTTTATCCCCAGATTCTCAATCATTATGGGTCTGGGGACTAGGATTCAGACTGTGACAGTTCATGTGGGACTTAGGGAATTTTAATGCAAGGTATATATTGGGTTAAAACACTCTTTTGTTTGAAAAACAGTGATTTGTATTTTACCAAAGCCATGTTTATGCTTTTTGAGATGTAGCATATGCAGACATGTACTCACATCCACAGGCCATTCAGAGGAAAAGTGCCCTCTAGTGGACAGATGGGATACAGGGTGACCTAGGCTGAATAGTCTCTACAACCTGATTTCTGGGTACACTGTGCCTTGAAAGATAAATACAAAAATCCAGTCATTTGTTATTCTGTTTTACAGTCCCTGTTTACTTGGGGGCCTCGCTTTTTACCGTAGACTTTACCATAGGCTATGGGCTCTTGTTAATATTCTTAATGGGTTTTCTGCAAATGACCCCAGAGAGCTGTGCTCCATGCTTTAGCATAGAAAGAGTTCAAGTACTTACATAACTCCTATTATATGCCAGCAGATAAACTAGCCTCTGGGTAGGGAGCAATGACCTAGCAATTCTGTTCTCGGGGTCTTGTACTTTTGGCACTTGAGGAAGACAGAGAAAATCAGGGTTGTTTCTGATAAGAAGTGCTCTAAGGAAATAGAAAGGCGACATCACAGAAGAGGATACCACTTTCACCACTTTCTTTAGATGGATAGAGAGTTGCATGAAGAGTGTACATGGGGAGTTGGAGATCAAGGCACCAAGTGCATGCGATGTATGTGAGAAAGGCAATCATGTCCTAGGAGAGCAGAATGTCCAGAGTCAGGTACAAGGAAGTGAGGCGAGATAAGAGAGGTTATAGAGGCATGTAGATTGTGGTGGTTTGAATATTGAATATGTTTGATCCATGGGAAGTAGTACTATTAGGAGATGTGGCCTTGTTGGAGGGGTTGTGTCACCGTGGTGGTGGCCTTTGAGGTCTCCTAGGCTTAAGCTCCACCCAGTATGGAATTCTAGTTTCCTCTTGCCTGGCTGCCTACAGAAGACAGTCTTCTTCTGACTGCCTTCAGATTAAGACATAGAATTCTGGGCTCCTCTAGCACCATGTCTGCTATCTTGCTGCATGCTATCTTGCTTCCTCCCATGATGATAATGGAATGTACCTTTGAAATTGTAAGCCAACCCCAAATAAATGCTTTCTTTTATAAAAGTTGCCTTGGGCATGGGGTCTCTTCACAGCAATGAAACCCTAACTAAGACATAGATCTTATTAAGCATTTCATAGTTTGTGAAGAACAGTGAGAAGTGTGTGGTGGTAATTTTTTCCCCTTATAAAGTCTGTCAATGTATCCAACATGTCTTTTTCTACAGCTGTTTGTAAATACACATTTGTGCACTGAAGTGCTATTATGGCTACTTTCACCATCATGAGTCTTATCTACAAATGTACATAAGACAACTCCGGCTGTCCTGGAATTCATGTGTAAATGGGCTAGCCTCGAGCTCACAGAGATCCTCATGCTTCTGCCTTCCTAAAGCTGAGGTTAAAGGTGTGAACCAGCACACCAGGCTCCATGTGCACCTATAACATAAGATGTAGTTATAGCTTTTTAAAAGAGTGATGTGAATGCTCATACTGTTTTACAGCTCTCAGACATCCTTGTTACTCTGAAGAGAGGTATTAAGTAATAATCCCCCTTTCTGCTTTTTCTTCACCTACTGATGAACTCTAATCTAATTTTATTATGAATTTTGTCCATTCTTGATACATTTGAGATCATACAGAATTTGCCATTTTTGTTTCTGGCTTATTTTCTTTGTAATAGTTTTAAGCTATGCCTTCTTTGTACTTTATTTCTTCCTTTGGCCGAATAATTTTCCATTGTGTTTATGTGCCAGATTGTGTTTGTTTATATCTTGAGGGACGTTTGTGTTATATCTACCTTCAGTCATGTGTCAGTGTGCTGTATCCTACATGTGTGTGTTTGTGTCTGACGTGTGTGTAAGAATGAGCTGAAGATCATATGCTAGTTCTTTCCTTTGCTTTGGAAGGTCGTCTTCGGGCCCCTTTGTTGGTGGCTAAAACACTTTACGTATCTACTAGCATAAAGCTTCTGCACATGCAGTTCTCGTGAGTGCTTCCTCTCACTCTTCATCATGACATTTCACAGGTGCCAAGCAGTTTCTCTCGCCCTTTTGATTTGCATGTATAGACACTCACAATGGATGATGAACTCACTACTAATTTTGTGTGTGTGTGTGTGTGTGTGTGTGTGTGTGTGTGTGTGTGTGTGCTGGTTGTTATTTGTATGTCTACTTTGGAGAAATGAATGGCTATTTCAAAACCTTTGCCCATTTTCACTTTGTTCTTTGTTTACTGTTCAGTTTTAGGAATTATTAATGTATTCAAAATATTAAACCCTTACTAAATACATATTTTGCAAATATTTTGCCACTCTGTATTTTGTCTTTATGCTTTCTTATAAAGTATTTTGATGCACAAAAGTTTTGAATTTGATGAAGTGTGACTTATCTATTTTCTTTTGTTGTTTACATTTTAATTTCCATATCTAAGAATTCATTGCCATGAGGATTTTTCTGTTGTTGACTGGGAGGTGTATTTATGGTTTTAGTTCATATTTAGATTGATGTTTCATTTTGTTATGGTTGCATGTGGTTCAAAGCATGGGTGCTTTGAGAGCTCAAAGCTGGGGAGACGTACCCAGTGTTGTTCTATTTCACAGTCTTAGCTGTCACTGCCCAGAACTTCTTAAAATCAGGTCAGGAATGTGCTGTGTAAATATTTGCTGGGAAGTGTGATTTACTCTTTAAATTTTGTCCCTGTAGAAAATATTTTTTATTAATTTTTTTTATTTTTGCTAAAAGTCTAGGGGATATAATTAATTCACATTATCAGAAGTCTGTTTCTATCAGGGGTAATTATATTGTTTTATTTCTCCAGACACAATCTCCCAGAATTCTTCTTTGTCTTACTGTCATGAAGCAAGAGGTCCTTACCATTCCCCAAACCCGTCCCCAGGAAGCAGTAGCTCTCGGCCTTCCGTGGTTGGGCGTACAGGCCAGCGACCCCGAGGAGATGGCCAGGACTGGGATGCAGTGTCTTCCAGGTGATTGGCTCCTGTGTCTGTGTCCATTTTATAAGGAGAGAATTGTTCCCCCTGTTTTCTCTTGGATTATTGCCCTACGTATAGGCAATGAAACTCTGCATTCAATACACATTCATATGCTTCCTCTTAGTCTCTGACTCTCTTTATGTGTGTTTAACTAAAAAACAACATGTTTACACCATTTTACTCCAATTCACTATTCTGCAACCAGTCTGTATTCTTTATTCCTTCCTATTTCTTTAAAAAGATTTCATTCACTGCTATTTTGATCAGCTATACATAGAACATTACATTAAAAAATTGTATGTGTGGGGGAATGGGGCTTGGGATAGGAGCTAGCATGCCATGCTGCACATGTGGAAGTCAGAAGGTAACTTCGTGGATTGGGTTCTCTCCACCTTTTATATGTGCTTTTGGGATTAACTCAGGTCATCAGGCCTTAATGATAAGTACCTTAATCCACTGAGCTGTCTCTCAATCTCTAAATTATATTTTTAAATGATATTTTCATATATATTTTTGTAAGTCTAATTATAAAGTCCTGTGTGCGAGGATATGAATGGTTAGAGAATATCGTTTACATGGGAACTCATTTAAGGGGCATGCATCATTTATCTGTGTGAATACAGATTTTCCATATGTCATGTTTGCTTGAAGGGATGACATTATATCTGTGTTAGCCTATCCTAGGCCATAACTGCACACAGTAACCTTTTCTTGCATGTCATGCTAAGCAGTGTTTAATAAGGAAGTCCATGTCTTGGCTTGGTTATTGTTGCTGCTGCCCTACAAGCTCACACAAATTCATCATGGTCATGAGCACGGTGTTAGGACCACACACTTTACATTCTTGATTTCCTTAGTCATCTTCAGACAGTTTTACAATAGGATAGGCATTGTTCTTATTGCTATTACTTGCAGAAAGACTTGTATTTTCAAGGGGTTGAAACCACGATAGTTGCCAAGGAGTAGAGTTGGGGCTGCCTGTGGCAGGAGAGCACAGAGCTCTCTTACAGGTTTTCTTTTTACCTGGTTATAAAGCATGCTTTACAACCTTGTTCTCTGTATGTGAACAGTTTCCTCACAGGGCCTATCAGACTTTGAGGGAAACCTCGGTGGCTCCCTTTCACATTTTGGGATGCTTGGAATCTTGAAGCTAATAAATAAGGAAATAGGCATGAAATCTGGGGAGCTTTGAATGCTCACACAAAATGTTTCAGTAATTCAGCTGTAGTTGTCCATAACAGAAGTCAGAATTTTGAGGACCAGAATAAGAATCTTTTAATGGAGAAAGCATTTTCAAAATCACTATATGATGTTGAATGTCCTGGTAAGTAACCCACTTCCTATGGTATCTTTCTGAGGCCATTCTCTAGTTGCTCGCACTGGCTTACTTAGAACATTTGCTGAAAATCACAGAAGCCCTCAGCAACTGTAGAGTTTACCCTCATGATTTGCTCCCATCAGTGCTTTGCTGTGAGCCTGCTTGTTTTCTTTTCGGAAGTCAGTGGGTTATTGTTGCTCCTGTTTTCTGCTGTAGAAGTGTTCATGTCTCAAAGTTATCAATATGAAAAGCAAGGAGTAAATGAATGCATGTTTTGCTTCATGTTCAGTTTTTTCTGTTTTTCTTTTGTGGTGTTGCAGTCTGTAGTTTAGGTAAGTGCTGTGTCACTGAGCTGCACGTGTAGTTCCTTCATGGATAGCCTGAAGTTCTCTGAATGGAATTTAGTCTAATTTGTCAGACTTATTACGCAAGTCAGTACGAAGAATAGTGTGCGTTCTGCTGTGCAGCAGGTAACAGCAAGTCTGCTGTTGGGTTGTCTTCTTACTGAAGATCTGTCTTTGTTTGCTTTCCAGCGGGAGCAGCAGTCACGCACATGTGAACTCTAGGCTGTCTGTGCGTTCTCCCTTGGATGTGGCGCATGCAGATCTGCCGGAGCTGGAAACAGAGGACGCATTGGAGCTGCACTTCCAGCAGCTTAGTCTTCCTCAGTTCTGCATCTCCACCCTGGACGCAGCAGTCCCTCTGCTGAGGACAGGTGAGCTGCACGTGAGCTTGTGTTTGTTTTATGTGTCTCCTGCGAGTGACTGATGCTCTTTCTTTTGTATGAAGGCTTTTAGCATCTATTTTTACTTATCTTTCTTTAGAAATTAGCAAGCCTCCTCCCTTTCTACTTCACTAAATGTGTTGCCATGCTGATATTCAAATAGAGTATCTTCTTCCATTATTTGTTGTCATGGGCTTCTTCACTATTTTAATATGAACACTAACTATAAAATTTAGCTTAAGTAAGTTAACAAAGATACATTTAAAAACTAGCAAAGAAAATTCACTCAAAATTCTGTTTGAGGTACTCTCTGTTGCTCATACTTTATACTCATGTCTTCTAAAAATGATTTATTTATATTTTTATGTGTATGAATGTTTGGCTGTTGCCCATTGGTATGATTGCATCATGTATGTTTGGTCCTCATGGGGACCAAAAGGACATCATATTTCCTTTAATGAGTAACAGAGAGTTATGAACTACCATGTGGGTGCTGGGAACTGAACAGCCTGGGTCTTTTTCAAGAGCAGCAAGTGCTCTTAACTACTGAGCTATCTCTCTAGCCATATTCATATCTTATAAGCCAGAAAATGGTAACCAATCCTCTACCTGGATATATTTTTCTCTAAAGCAACCCCCACATGTTCTGGTTTTACTCATATGTACTAAGTATCCTTTTCTAAAGCATGCTAGTTACAGTGACAGTGTGGCTGGTCTCTGCTGGAGTCTAGTCATGGAGCTCTGTGTGGAATTCCCAGCCTGCTTAGTCATTGCTATTTGATTTCATGAGCATTATTTTCTGTTTGTCAACAACCCAGTTTTCTCCTTCAGCAGTCACAGTTAGTGTTGCCATGTTTTCAAAGGAGGAAACTAGGGTTTAAAATGATTTTCAGACTTACTGTCAAAATAGCCAGGGACCTGACCAAAAGCACTAAACTTGGAGTCCACACTCCAACATTTTTTAGTGTAAGCAAAATATTGAAAGCAGTAATGATTTGTATTCTGTAAGCTTATACATTCCTCCTCGGTTTTGAATATTGAAGCAGATACTTATGTTTTCTAGGCAAGCACTCACTCCTAAACTACATCTCCTAGCAGTTGATAAACTTGTCAAGATATTCATATAAAGTGAGTTTTGCCCTTGTTAGTTTATTTATCAAAAATCCCATATAATGGTTGAACATTTAATTTTTTTTGTCTTGGTTTTTGTCTGCTTGAAGGAGATGGAGAAAAAAATAGAGCAAAGGTATAAATTTGTGAAGCATCTTTGTCTTGAAACCCCCCTCCCTTTCCTTCTCATGGTGGATTCCTGGCTCCCAGGCTTGTGAGTGTGCATGCTTTCACATGCTGATGGTGTTATGTGATACAAGAGTGGCACTTTGCATCATCAGGTGGTTTTGTCTATTTGTCTGGTATATTGAGAAGAACAGTTTTAGTCTTAATGATTTTGCATTTAACCTTTCTTTAATTTGTTGTAAAAAGTCAGATTGATAATTATAAAGCTATATCTTGTACATAAAAATTTCTAAATGTTCCCTTGCCCTTTTGCAGTAAATTATTGCATAATTTGTAATTGTTCAGTATTTTAAGAGGTGTAGAGAGAGCTTGCTCCAGCTGTTCTAATGAAAAAAATGAATGTAGATAGATCCCTGTGATTCAGGAGTTTGTTTTACAAACAATTCATTAGGAATTAACCTTTAAGATATAAGACAGGATAGACAGTCTTATTTGAAAGTTTGCCTTTCAGAATTTCAGAAAATGCTTTTGTTTTCTATCTCAGGAGAGAGAGATTTGGTTGCTTTTATGGTAGTGTTGGTTTTGTTCTTTTGAGATGGTCTGGTGATTGGCCAAGAACACATCGTGTAACCCAGTGCTGGGATTACAGGTGTGCACCACCTTGTTTTTCTAGAGCAGCATCTCTTGTAATGTTTGTGGTTAGTGGCTTTTTGTTTGTTTGTTTGTTTAGACAGTCTGAGGTGTCCCAGCTTGATCTTAAACTTACTTCATAGCTGAGGATGACTTTGAACTTCTGATCTTAACCTTCACCTCTTGAGTAATGAGATCAGAAGTGTGCCTTACCGTACCTGTGTAGGCCATCTGGAAATGGAACCCAGGGCCTCAAGCAAGCTAAGCAAGCCTTCTACCAGCTTAGTTACACTCTCAGCATTGGATGCTATTTCTTATAATTTCTTCAGTATACAATACTGTGGATGGACATTTATTCTTTTAGTTACTGTGGTATAGGACTAGTTTCTCATGTGACTCTTATGTGTGACTCTATGACAAAGCTTAAAGCTTCTTGTGCTAGAGAGAAGTCTAGAATGTATCCTTTAAACTTGCTTGTTTTGTTGCATATAATATACAACATGGATAGTCTCTGAGTTTGAAATTGCTTAAATCTGTTTCAGGGTATTTTTAGTTATTTCTGCTTTCAAGTAACTTTGACACTTATGAACACATTTGGTCTGTTACAGTGAGATTGTGATTTCCTCCTTCATCTCTGCCAGCAGTTTACAAACCGAGGATGGGGTAATAGGAATTTGGGAGCATTACCTCGCTTGAGGGTCCAGCCATTAACTGATAATCAAGTGACTTTGTTTTCCTTTATATTTCTCCCATTTTTATGTCTAGGTAGCAGAGAAATGGTAATAAGAGTTTTGGAACTGCTTGCAGAGGACCTGTTGCTCATTGGACAAGCAATTTCATCTGAAATCTGGGATGATAACAGCCTTTTTGCTATAGATGTGGTGAGAGTCATTATTTTCTTTAGGGTATAGTAGGTTTTAATTTGTGACAGAATACATGATAGGTTCATTTTGTATGCATCTTTGAGTGAATCCTTTCCTCAGTGGTTTGGTTTACACTAATAGAGACAGGTCTAGACCAATAAAAGGCCACTGGGTATAAAAGCTGTCATGACATCCCACCCCTCTTCTATAACAGAACTATGATATCTAATTCATGGGTTTGTATTTGCTGTGTTCTGATTTTAAATTTTTCTTATACTTTTGTTCAGAGAAAGTATTAGTTCACAGCAAGAGGAAAATAATTAGCTTTCATTGGTAGCATATGTACATTAGCTTGATAATAGTAACACTAGCACAGTGTTTCCCAGTCTTTTTTTTACTTCAAGTAAATTTAAACCTTAAAACATACAGTTGAAATATTCCTTAAATTTACTTGAAGGAATTCTCTTTTCCTTACAATTTCAAGAAACACAGTTATACTGGCTCAGGTAATTTTTTAAAAAAGTAAAAATATAATTCATAAAAATATTAACTCATATTTCTCTCCATGAAATTTTTTACATTAATGTCATTCTCAGAGGTTTTTTCCTTCTCTTGCTTTGGTTTTTGTAATTTCTTTGGGATTTTCTCTCTCTGGAATCACTCTATCAATGAATAAACCGTGTTAGGATTATGTCGTCTGTGAATATAGACAGTTTGATGTCTGTTTAGTCAATTTAGATATCTTTTAATTTATTGTTGCTGCCCATTGCTTTGGCTAGCACATGGCATACAATGGGAGTTAGCATGCTGTGAGCCTTGTTCTTCCTGTGGAGGAGTGTAAGTCGGTCTGTAAGGATTAGCTATAGTTTGAGCTCCCCAGTTTTGTTAAGTGCCCTTAGGAGAGGAAGTTTTCAGTTATTCCTTAATTTGATTTTTTTTCTTGAACAGATGTTGGATTTTGTCCTAACCTTTTCAGTGTCCTATAGAGATGATCATTTTTTGAATAGAAGTTACTCATTTATCTGTTTATTTTTATGCTTGAGACATTGTCTTGGTAGATATTCTAGGTTGTCCTTGACCCCAAGATTTTCTGCTTCAGCCTCCCTAGTGTTGAGATTATAGGTATGCATCCCACGCCTGGCTGGATTACACTGTGTGTCTTGATTTTTAATGCATTTGTCCTTGTAGAATTAGAATCTGTTCTTATAAGTGGCTAAGGTATTATCAGAGCAGTCTCACTTCTTTGGGGCCTATTTAAATTTTTCTAGAAAGGTTCTTAAACAGTGACTTTAAAGTGGAACAGTTTTGCCCTCCAGTGGGCATATGGCATTATCTAGAGACATTTCTATGTATTATAACTGTCATGGTACTGGCATCTAATAGATAGAATCCAGAACAGTTCTTCATAAGAAGTACATTTTTAGCTGAAGGTTCCAGTAATAGCAATATTGGAAACAACAACAACAACAACAACAACAACAACAACAACAACAACAACAACCCCCAAAAAACAAATGTCAGTGTTAGAGTATCCTCCTTACAGAGGTTAGACTCTACTCCTCTAGGAGATGTGGCCTCTCTGGGTTCCCATCGGATGTCTGCAGACTTCTGATGACTTCCATTGGTTGAGGCTTGAATCTCTTGTTGTATCTGTGCCCTGGGATTTTGTGTTAAATCTGAGTGGTTAGATTTGGCCCACATTATGCAGTTTGTAGTTTCTACATCATCTCCATCTTCTTTTTTTTTTTTTTTTTATTAACTTGAGTATTTCTATTATACATTTCGAGTGTTATTCCCTTTCCCGGTTTCCGGACAAACATCCCCCTTCCCCCTCCCCTTCCTTATGGGTGATCCCCTCCCAACCCTCCCCCCATTGCCGCCCTCCCCCCACCAGTCTAGTTCACTGGGGGTTCAGTCTTAGCAGGACCCAGGGCTTCCCCTTCCACTGGTGCTCTTACTAGGATATTCATTGCTACCTATGAGGTCAGAGTCCAGGGTCAGTCCATGTATAGTCTTTAGGTAGTGGCTTAGTCTCTGGAAGCTCTGGTTGCTTGGCATTGTTGTACTTTTGGGGTCTCGAGCACCTTCAAGCTCTTCCAGTTCTTTCTCTGATTCCTTCAACGGGGGACCTATTCTCAGTTCAGTGGTTTGCTGCTGGCATTCGCCTCTGTATTTGCTGTATTCTGGCAGTGTCTCTCAGGAGCGATCTACATCCGGCTCCTGTCGGTCTGCACTTCTTTGCTTCATCCATCTTGTCTAATTGGGTGGCTGTATATGTATGGGCCACATGTGGGGCAGGCTCTGAATGGGTGTTCCTTCAGTCTCTGTTTTAATCTTTGCCTCTCCCTTCCCTGCCAAGGGTATTCTTTTTCCTCATTTAAAGAAGGAGTGAAGCATTCACATTTTGATCATCCGTCTTGAGTTTTGTTTGTTCTAGGGATCTAGGGTAATTCAAGCATTTGGGCTAATAGCCACTTATCAATGAGTGCATACCATGTATGTCTCTCTGTGATTGGGTTAGCTCACTCAGGATGATATTTTCCAGTTCCAACCATTTGCCTATGAATTTCATAAACTCGTTGTTTTTGATAGCTGAGTAATATTCCATTGTGTAGATGTAACACATTTTCTGTATCCATTCCTCTGTTGAAGGGGATCTGGGTTCTTTCCAGTTTCTGGCTATTATAAATAAGGCTGCGATGAACATAGTAGAGCACGTGTCTCTTTTATATGTTGAGGCATCTTTTGGGTATATGCCCAAGAGAGGTATAGCTGGATCCTCAGGCAGTTCAATGTCCAATTTTCTGAGGAACCTCCAGACTGATTTCCAGAATGGTTTTACCAGTCTGCAATCCCACCAACAATGGAGGAGTGTTCCTCTTTCTCATCCTCGCCAGCATCTGCTGTCACCTGAGTTTTTGATCTTAGCCATTCTCACTGGTGTGAGGTGAAATCTCAGGGTTGTTTTGATTTGCGTTTCCCTTATGACTAAAGATGTTGAACATTTCTTTAGGTGTTTCTCAGCCATTCGGCATTCCTCAGCTGTGAATTCTTTGTTTAGCTCTGAACCCCATTTTTTAATAGGGTTATTTGTTTCCCTGCGGTCTAACGTCTTGAGTTCTTTGTATATTTTGGACATAAGGCCTCTATCTGTTGTAGGATTGGTAAAGATCTTTTCCCAATCTGTTGTTTGGCGTTTTGTCCTAACCACAGTGTCCTTTGCCTTACAGAAGCTTTGCAGTTTTATGAGATCCCATTTGTTGATTCTTGATCTTAGAGCATAAGCCATTGGTGTTTTGTTCAGGAAATTTTTTCCAGTGCCCATGTGTTCCAGATGCTTCCCTAGGTTTTCTTCTATTAGTTTGAGTGTGTCTGGTTTGATGTGGAGGTCCTTGATCCACTTGGACTTAAGCTTTGTACAGGGGGATAAGCATGGATCGATCTTCATTCTTCTAAATGTTGCCCTCCAGTTGAACCAGCACCATTTGCTGAAAATGCTATCTTTTTTCCATTGGATGGTTTTGGCTCCTTTGTCAAAAATCAAGTGACCATAGGTGTGTGGGTTCATTTCTGGGTCTTCAATTCTATTCCATTGGTCTATCTGTCTGTCTCTGTACCAATACCATGCAGTTTTTATCACTATTGCTCTGTAATACTGCTTGAGTTCAGGGATAGTGATTCCCCCTGAAGTCCTTTTATTGTTGAGGATAGCTTTAGCTATCCTGGGTTTTTTGTTATTCCAGATGAATTTGCAAATTGTTCTGTCTAACTCTTTGAAGAATTGGATTGGTATTTTGATGGGATTGCATTGAATCTGTAGATTGCTTTTGGTAAAATGGCCATTTTTACTATATTAATCCTGCCAATCCATGAGCATGGGAGATCTTTCCATCTTCTGAGGTCCTCTTCAATTTCTTTCCTCAGTGTCTTGAAGTTCTTATTGTACAGATCTTTTACTTGCTTGGTTAAAGTCACACCGAGGTACTTTATATTATTTGGGTCTATTATGAAGTGTGTCGTTTCCCTAATTTCTTTCTCGGCTTGTTTCTCTTTTATATAGAGGAAGGCAACTGATTTATTTGAGTTAATTTTATACCCAGCCACTTTGCTGAAGTTGTTTATCAGCTTTAGTAGTTCTCTGGTGGAACTTTTGGGATCACTTAAATATACTATCATGTCGTCTGCAAATAGTGATATTTTGACCTCTTCTTTTCCGATCTGTATCCCCTTGATCTCCTTTTGTTGTCTGATTGCTCTGGCTAGAACTTCAAGAACTATATTGAATAAGTAGGGAGAGAGTGGGCAGCCTTGTCTAGTCCCTGATTTTAGTGGGATTGCTTCAAGTTTCTCTCCATTTAGTTTAATGTTAGCAACTGGTTTGCTGTATATGGCTTTTACTATGTTTAGGTATGGGCCTTGAATTCCTATTCTTTCCAGGACTTTTATCATGAAGGGGTGTTGAATTTTGTCAAATGCTTTCTCAGCATCTAATGAAATGATCATGTGGTTCTGTTCTTTCAGTTTGTTTATATGATGGATCATGTTGATGGTTTTCCGTATATTAAACCATCCCTGCATGCCTGGGATGAAGCCTACTTGATCATGGTGGATGATTGTTTTGATGTGCTCTTGGATTCGGTTTGCCAGAATTTTATTGAGTATTTTTGCGTCGATATTCATAAGGGAAATTGGTCTGAAGTTCTCTTTCTTTGTTGGGTCTTTGTGTGGTTTAGGTATAAGAGTAATTGTGGCTTCGTAGAAGGAATTCGGTAGGGCTCCATCTGTTTCAATTTTGTGGAATAGTTTGGATAATATTGGTATGAGGTCTTCTATGAAGGTTTGATAGAATTCTGCACTAAACCCGTCTGGACCTGGGCTCTTTTTGGTTGGGAGACCTTTAATGACTGCTTCTATTTCCTTAGGAGTTATGGGGTTGTTTAACTGGTTTATCTGTTCCTGATTTAACTTCGATACCTGGTATCTGTCTAGGAAATTGTCCATTTCCTGAAGATTTTCAAGTTTTGTTGAATATAGGTTTTTATAGTAAGATCTGATAATTTTTTGAATTTCCTCTGAATCTGTAGTTATGTCTGCCTTTTCATTTCTGATTTTGTTAATTTGGACGCACTCTCTGTGTCCTCTCGTTAGTCTGGCTAAGGGTTTATCTATCTTGTTGATTTTCTCAAAGAACCAACTTTTGGTTCTGTTGATTCTTTCTATGGTCCTTTTTGTTTCTACTTGGTTGATTTCAGCTCTGAGTTTGATTATTTCCTGCCTTCTACTCCTCCTGGGTGTATTTGCTTCTTTTTGTTCTAGAGCTTTTAGGTGTGCTGTCAAGCTGCTGACATATGCTCTTTCCTGTTTCTTTCTGCAGGCACTCAGCGCTATGAGTTTTGCTCTTAGCACAGCTTTCATTGTGTCCCATAAGTTTGGGTATGTTGTATCTTCATTTTCATTAAATTCTAAAAGGTTTTTAATTTCTTTCTTTATTTCTTCCTTGACCAGGTTATCATTGAGTAGAGCATTTTTCAATTTCCACGTATATGTGGGCATTCTTCCCTTATTGTTATTGAAGACCAGTTTTAGGCCATGGTGGTCCGATAGCACGCATGGGATTATTTCTATCTTTCTGTACCTGTTGAGGCCCGTTTTTTGACCAATTATATGGTCAATTTTGGAGAAAGTACCATGAGGAGCTGAGAAGAAGGTATATCCTTTTGCTTTAGGATAGAATGTTCTATAAATATCCGTTAAGTCCATTTGGCTCATGACTTCTCTTAGTCTGTCTACATCTCTGTTTAATTTCTGTTTCCATGATCTGTCCATTGATGAGAGTGGGGTGTTGAAATCTCCCACTATTATTGTGTGAGGTGCAATGTGTGTTTTGAGGTTTAGTAAGGTTTCTTTTACATATGTAGGTGCCCTTGTATTTGGGGCATAGATATTTAGGATTGAGACTTTATCTTGGTGGATTTTTCCTTTGATGAATATGAAGTGTCCTTCCTTATCTTGTTTGATGACTTTTAGTTGAAAATTGATTTTATTTGATATTAGAATGGCTACTCCAGCTTGCTTCTTCTGACCATTTGCTTGGAAAGTTGTTTTCCAGCCTTTCACTCTGAGGTAGTGTCTGTCTTTGTCTCTGAGGTGTGTTTCCTGTAGGCAGCAGAATGCAGGGTCCTCGTTGCGTATCCAGTTTGTTAATCTATGTCTTTTTATTGGGGAGTTGAGGCCATTGATATTGAGAGATATTAAGGAATAGTGATTATTGCTTCCCGTTATATTCATATTTGGAAGTGAGGTTATGTTTGTGTGCTTTCATTCTCTTTGTTTTGTTGCCAAGACGATTAGTTTTTTGCTTCTTCTAGGGTATAGCTTGCCTCCTTATGTTGGGCTTTACCATTTATTATCCTTTGTAGTGCTGGATTTGTAGAAAGATATTGTATAAATTTGGTTTTGTCATGGAATATCTTGGTTTCTCCATCAATGTTAATTGAGAGTTTTGCTGGATACAGTAACCTGGGCTGGCATTTGTGTTCTCTTAGGGTCTGTATGACATCAGTCCAGGATCTTCTGGCCTTCATAGTTTCTGGCGAGAAGTCTGGTGTGATTCTGATAGGTCTCCCTTTATATGTTACTTGACCTTTTTCCCTTACTGCTTTTAATATTCTTTCTTTATTTTGTGCGTTTGGTGTTTTGACAATGATGTGACGGGAGGTGTTTCTTTTCTGGTCCAATCTATTTGGAGTTCTGTAGGCTTCTTGTATGTCTATGGGTATCTCTTTTTTTAGGTTAGGGAAGTTTTCTTCTATGATTTTGTTGAAGATATTTACTGGTCCTTTGAGCTGGGAGTCTTCACTCTCTTCTATACCTATTATCCTTAGGTTTGATCTTCTCATTGAGTCCTGGATTTCCTGTATGTTTTGGACCAGTAGCTTTTTCTGCTTTACATTGTCTTTGACAGTTGAGTCAATGATTTCTATGGAATCTTCTGCTCCTGAGATTCTCTCTTCCATCTCTTGGATTCTGTTGGTGAAGCTTGTATCTACAGCTCCTTGTCTCTTCTTTTGGTTTTCTATATCCAGGGTTGTTTCCATGTGTTCTTTCTTGATTGCTTCTATTTCCATTTTTAATTCCTTCAACTGTTTGATTGTGTTTTCCTGGAATTCTTCCAGGGATTTTTGTGTCTCCTCTCTATGGGCTTCTACTTGTTTATTTATGTTTTCCTGGAATTCTTTCAGGCATTTTTGCGATTCCTCTCTGTAGGCTTCTACTTGTTCTCTAAGGGAGTTCTTCACGTCTTTCTTGAAGTCCTCCAGCATCATGATCAAAAATGATTTTGAAACTAGATCTTGCTTTTCTGGTGTGTTTGGATATTCCATGTTTGTTTTGATGGGAGAATTGGGCTCCGATGGTGCCATGTAGTCTTGGTTTCTGTTGCTTGGGTTCCTGCGCTTGCCTCTCGCCATCAGATTATCTCTAGTGTTACTTTGTTCTGCTATTTCTGACAGTGGCTAGACTGTCCTATAAGCCTGTGTGTCAGGAGTGCTGTAGACCTGTTTTCCTCTCTTTCAGTCAGTTATGGGGACAGAGTGTTCTGCTTTCGGGCGTGTAGTTTTTCCTCTCTACAGGTCTTCAGCTGTTCCTGTGGGCCTGTGTCTTGAGTTTACCAGGCAGCTTTCTTGCAGCAGAAAATTTGGTCTTACCTGTGGTCCTGAGGCTCAAGTTCGCTCGTGGGGTGCTGCCCCCGGGCTCTCTGCAGCGGCAGCAACCAGGAAGACCTGTGCCGCCCCTTCCGGGAGCTTCAGTGCACCAGGGTTCCAGATGGTCTTTGGCTTTTTCCTCTGGCGTCCGAGATGTGTGTGCAGAGAGCAGTCTCTTCTGGTTTCCCAGGCTTGTCTGCCTCTCTGAAGGTTTAGCTCTCCCTCCCACGGGATTTGGGTGCAGAGAACTGTTTATCCGGTCTGTTTCCTTCAGGTTCAGGCGGTGTCTCAGGCAGGGGTCCTGCCGCTCCTGGGCCCTCCCCCACGGGAGCCTAGAGGCCTTATACAGTTTCCTCTTGGGCCAGGGATGTGGGCAGGGGTGAGCAGTGTTGGTGGTCTCTTCCGCTCTGCAGCCTCAGGAGTGCCCACCTGACCAGGCGGTTGGGTCTCTCTCTCTCATGGGGTCTGGGAGCAGACAGCTGCTGTGGGCCGGGATCCCCGGGTGTGGGACTTCTGGTAAACACAGAACGTGCCTGGTCCTAGAGGAATTCTGCTTCCGTGTATCCCAAGCTCACCAGGCAGCTTTCTTGCAGCAGAAAATTTGGTCTTACCTGTGGTCCCGAGGCTCAAGTTCGCTCGTGGTGTGTTGCCCACGCGCTCTCTGCAGCGGTAGCCCATCTCCATCTTCTTAAACCATCTATGACTGTCTGACTCCATGGGCCATTTTGTCTGTTTTCTCCATAGGAGTTGCTTGCAGGCACAGTAAGTAGGGCCTTCATTTCTTGTTTTTCTTTCCCCTGATACGACAGTTTTAGACTGTTAATTCTCCAGTGTCTACTATTTCTTTTAAGGAAAAAAAAATAGTGCAGCTTTTTATTTGTTTCTTAGAAATGACTAGTCCTTATTACTATTTTATGACCCACATACAGAGGCTTTAAATTATGATGTTTATGCAACTGACTTACCTGGGAATTATCAGAGTTTAGTTGTACAGTTGTCTACAGTATAGATTCTGTATCTCTCTCAGAGTCGTTTTGTATGGACAAATGTTATTGAGGTTAGTTTTGTGAATTTAATACAAACTAGAGTCATGGGGAAAGGAGATTTTGGTTAAAGAATTGCTACCTTTATATTGGCCTGTGGGTATATCTATGGGGATCTTCTTAATTGCTAATTAATGTAGGAGAGCCTAGCACACTGTGGGCAATGCTGTCATGTGGGCCTGGGCTGAATAAGAAAATTACCCAGACTAATCAGAGGAAGTTACCCAGTCAGAGGAAGAAATTACCCAGTCAGACTAGTCAGAGGAAGAAATTACCCAGTCAGACTAGTCAGAGGAAGAAATTACCCAGCCAGACTAGTCAGAGGAAGAAGCTGGTAGCAGAGTTCCTTGTGGTCCGCACTTCATTTCCTGTCTCTACTTTCTTGCCTGAGTTCCTGGCTCCTTCTTCCCCCAAGCTGGTTTGGGCAGTGATTTATTATAGCAAAAGAAAGCAAATAGGGTTGGTGTTTTGTTCTTCACTGTTTGTATTTTCATTTGGTAGATAATTTCAGAAGTACACAGTAGCCTCAGGAATGCTGTATTATGGCATAATATTTAGAAGATCTATAAACTGCCAAAGTTTGGTTCTTATTGTTTTGCTGCCAGAGATCCATTACACAAGAATTTTACCACTGAGATGCATCTTTAGTCCTTAGTGTATCGGCATGTAATTGCAAATTGTAAATCCTTTGACATTTCATTGTAGCATAATTCTGTTGTCACTTAGATCTTTTATTTTGAAATCATCTGATAAACATTTTTCTTGAAAGAGTGACATCTCTTTTGTTAATGTCTACTAGTAATATCTTTTCTCTTTATTTACCATTTTGATTATCTTGCTAAGGAAGTATTATAACTTGTTAGTCATTAAAATATATGTTGCTTTAAAGGTAACTCATTGCTTTTAGGATAACTTGAGTATTGTTTTGTAAGTGATAGGGATCAAACCCAGGGCCTTGCATGTGCTGGTATGTTCTTTCTACTGAACTGTGTCCCCAGTCCATGTGATGACTTGTAGTTACTGAGTTTTCTTTGTTACTGTGATTTTGTCTGTCTATATTTAATTAAGATTTGTTTTGGCTGTTAGGGAATGGCTGATAAAATTCTTAGGAATAGAAGCCAAATCATAAAAACACAACTAAAATAGAGACAATGCAGATATTTACATAATAAATATTTGTGCATAATATTTACTTGATGCTATAATGAATATTCAAGATAATTAACTTGTTAAGGGAAGAGAGTTATTTTACTTAGAGTGTTGGAACTTACAGTGTAATACTAAGTGGACTCAGTGGCTTTGGATTTCAGGTAGATATGTGTGATATCAGAGGTGGTCTATGTATGAGGTCAGTCTGTATGCCTCATAGCTACTTCAGTCCTCTTCAGATGAGAGACTCTTCTTCCTGATAGCTTCACCCTGGATGCCAAGCCTTTAACATTTAGACTTTGGAGGTCATTAGGCTTTTAACTATAATAGTATTATGTATGCAAATACTTACGGTGTTATCTTTTTAATGATACATGTATCTTGAAAATATAAATAAATGATATATAATAGCTATGTTTCAAGCCCTTCAATTCGTGATAGTAGTTTTTGTTTATTTGTTTTATGTTTTTGAGATAGATTCCTATATATCTCAGGCTGGCATCCAATTTGCTGTGTAGCCAAAGATGATCTTGAACTTCTGATCCTCTTGCCTCCACTTCCAAATGCTGTGATCACAGGCATGATCCACCTTGCCAAGGCACTAAATGGAGAGCTTCCTGTATGCTGAGCAATAATACAACCAACTGAATCACTCCCTACCTTCTGATGAAGCTTTTCCTCACTTCATTTTTCTTTACAGTTATACTCCTTCATAGTATTTTACTTTTCTATTTTATTTACTTGTTTTTACACTCCAGATTTTATTCCCCTCTGGTCCACCCTCTGGCTGTTCCACATCCCATATCTCCTTCTGCCCATATCCTCCACTCCCCCTTCACTTCCACTACCCCCCACCAACTGTCCTACCCTCCACGCCCATCTCCACAAGGATGTACCCCCCACTCCCACCCCTACCCCACCAGACCTCTAAACTTCCTGGGGCCTCCAGTCTCTTGAGGGTTAGGTGCATCTTCTCTGACTGATTCCAGACCCGGGGGTCCTCTTCTGTATATGTGTTGGGGGCCTCATCTCATCTGGTGTATGCTCTCTGGTTGGTGATCCAGTGGCAGAGAGATCTTGGGTTCTAGGTTAATTGAGACTGCTGGTCCTTCTATAGGGTTAGTCTCCTCCTCAGCTTCCTCCAGCTTTCCTCTAATTCAACCAGAGGGGTCAGCAGCGTCTGTTCTTTGGTTGGGTGTACATATCTGCATCTGACTCTTTCGGCTGCTTGTTGGGTCTTTTGGACGGCAGTCATGATAGGTCCTCTTTTGTCAGTGCCCCATAGCTTCAGTGATGGTGTCAGGTCTTAGGGCCTCTCCTTGAGCTGGATCCCACTTTGGGTCTGTTGCTGGACCTTCTTTTCCACAGGCTCTTCTCCATTTCTATTCCTGCATTTCTTTCAGACAGGAAGAATTATTGGTCAGAGTTTTGACTGTGGGATAGCAACTATATTCCTCACTTGATGTCCCGTCTTTCTACTGGAGGTGGGCTCTACAAGTTCCCTCTTTCCACTGTAGGGCATTTCATGTAGGGTCCCCCCACTTTGATTTCTGAGAGTCTCTCACTTCCCAGATCTCTGGTACATTTTGGAGGGTCCTCCCAACCTCCTTCCAAGGTCACCTTTCTTTCTGCTGACCTTCAGGGCTTCAGTTGTTTTCACCCATCCAATACCAGATCCCCCCACCTCCATCCCTTTGCAAAACACATGATGTCCTCGTTCATAAGAGCCGAGTAATATTCCATTATGTAAATGAACCACATTTTCTATATCCATTCTTCTGTCATGGGACATCTGGGTTGTTTCCAGCTTCTGGCTATCACAAATAAGGCCACTATGAACATAGTGGAAGACGTACCCCTGCGGCATGGTAGGGCATCTTTTGGGTATATTCCCAAGAGTGGTATTTTTGGGTCTTTAGGCAGGTCTAGTTCCAATTTTCTGAGGAACCTCCAAATTGATTTCCAGAGTGGTTGTACCAGTTTGCAATCCCACCAGCAATGGAGGAGTGTTTCTCCTTCTCTACATCCTCACCAGCATCTGTTGTCACCTGAGGTTTTGATCTTAGTCATTCTGACTGGTGTAAGGTGGAATCTCAGTATTGTTTTGTGTTTGCATTTTCCTGATCACTAAGGATTTTGAACATTTCTTTATGTGCTTCTCAGCCATTGGAGATTCCTCTGTTTTGAATTCTCTGTTTAGTTCTGTACCCCATTGTTTGATTGGGTTGTTTGTTTTTTGGTGGTTAGCTTCTTGAGTTCTTTATATATTTTGGATATTAGCCCTCTATTGGATGTGGGGTTAGTGGAGATTTTTTCCCCCAATCTGTAGGATGCTGATTTGTCTTACTATGTCCTTTGCCTTACAGAAGCTTTCCAGTTTCCCGAGGTCCCATTTATCAAATCTTAGAGCATGAGCCATTGGAGTTCTGTTTAGGAAATTTCCCCTTTTCCAATACTTTTTTTAAAAAGTAGATTTGTTTTCTTCTCATATTGAAGAGTTTCAGCACGTGATTTTATCCTTAGAAATGTGAGGAATAGATTATCAGTTGTGTCTTAAATTAACTCAAAGACTCTTGGCCAGAACATTTATCTGAGAAAGTTCAGTCATTCACTTTTTACTTTTGGCTGCTGATCATTTGTGACTCAAAGATTTATTTATTTTTAATCTGTAAAGGTTAAATCTGTTATATAAGTACCAATTGGTACATAAGAAATGCTAGGTCATCAGTGCTTGAAATTATACGTAATTTACTTATAAATAAATACCTCCTTGGTAAAAGCTATTTTCTTCAGTGTTAAAAGCAAAAAACTGAAATTTGTGTTCCAACTTTGACAAACATTAAGATAAAAAAATAGAATGTTACGGCATTAAATAACACAATATATTGTTATCAATTTAGAAATAAAGTACTTGAGGATATATAATCATATTACTAGATAGTTCTAAATAGTTAAGTCATATCTAATATTCTGTAACTCAGTTTTGTTAAGCTAACATAATGAATCTTCCCCTAGAAGTGACTACTTTTATTCATTTGAAGTAAAAAGAAAAAAAAATATTGTTGTTAAAGTAGAAATGTATTGATAAACAATTACCACATTTTATTTTCCTAGAGTACCCCATTCTACTTTGCATATGAAATCAGGTTTCCATTTTTTTCTGTACACATGGCCATTAGGTCTAGGAGCTGGGAGCCTGGCCTTTCTTTAGAAAACTCCCAGCTCCTCTTGTCCTTTGTTTTGTTTCATTTCTCTCTCTCTGTCTCTGTTGTCATTGTAGCTCACTGAGAAGCAGTCTCATGACTCAAAGCTTCTAAGTTTCCAAGCACCTAGCACTGAGTGGCCAGTGTTCTTAGTCTGCACGTTTTCCATTGTCGTGCTTATGTGTCCTGTGTTGGAAGTGAGACTTCCAATGTGTGCTGTCATTGTTCTGCTGTACTGTCTGATGGCAGCTGAGAGCACGTCAGTATATCTAGAATACATTTTGGCCTATATTATCATGACTTGGCAAGTCAGTTTCTCTATATGTTATTTAATTTTTTTAATATGTTATATTTACCTTTCAATATAAAAGATACAGTGTTCTGGTTATGTGGTAAGTTACATGGATATTTATAATGGTAAAATATTTCTTCTTTAAACGGCCTTACTACTTGAGAAGAAAGTTGACATGTTTGATAATTTTTTTAGCTAGATGGCTTCTGTTTTATTATTTAATAAACATTTGGGTCATCAATTTGAGAATATTTCTATTAAATTACTTCTTCTACCCCATTATATTTGCCATTGTATTCAGCAAATATTAATCTTGGTACACATTTGAAGCAAGGTCACATGAGTCTGTGCTCCAATTTGGAGAATTAGGTAGTGGAAACTGGGAGGAATTTATAGCCCTCTAAGCTTTTGTGTTTTATTGTTTTTGTTATTCTTAGTAAGGATTTCTCACTATATGCTCAAGAACTGGCAGCCTCCCTGTGTAACATTAATGTACCCGTTCTTTTGCACTTTCTGTTATCTCTAGATGTTGGCTGTTTTTTTGCTGTGAGGAGTAAATTTTTGTGTTGGTTTGTAAATGACAGTATTTGTTCTCAATGAGATTTGTGTATATTTACATGCAGAATTGATTGTTTTGTTTAGTTTTGTCTTGTTTGAATGCTTTCAGAAAGAGAAACTGCTCCAAGTGTTGGGGTCCCTTGGAGAAACTATGTGCTACCGAAAGACCAGTTTTAGCTTGGAGCAAGCAGAGGCTATACTAGTGCACCACAGGATGGCCTTTGTCAGCATCTCACTGTTCACCGTTCGACTGTTACAAATTCTTCTCCCTGTTGAAAAGGTAAGAGAGAGAAGGCTGGATGCTTATAATTTACTGAAAAATGTAAGTAAATGGCTATTTAATGGTGTAAAGGTGTGTTCTACTTTAGAATGTTTTCAAAATATGTGTGGCATAGCACTGTATCCTGTAAGCCTTGACCTTGGAAACCTGACTAGGATGATGAGAGCGAAGAAAGGACAGACACATAGAATGATGTATAGAAAAGCTGGAGGTCAGTTGGGCCATTTGCTGTGATGGTGACACACCATCACTGCAGCAACCAAGACTAAGTGTGTTTATTTTATACACTTCTGTCAAGGAGGTGTGTTTACTGTATATAGCTGAACAAGCAGGTAGGTTTAGCTAAACGTGGTTGGAAGTCTCTGTCCTAGTTATTGTTCTATAGTTGTGAAGAGACGTCATATCCATGGTAGCTTAAATAAGAAAGCATTTCCATGACCATCATGGTAGAGAGCATGGCAGCAGGGAGGCATGGCAGTGGAGAAGTAGCTGAGAGCTTATATCTGATCCACCAGCAGCAGGCAGAGAGACAGAGACAGAAAGAGACAGAGACAGAGAGATAGACTGAACTAGGCTTGCCATGGCATTTTCAAACCTTGCACCTCACCCCCAGTGACACACTTCCTTCTACACAGCCAAACCTTCTTCTAGTCTTTCCTGAATAGTCCACCAACCTGGAACCACACATTTAAGTATATTAGCTTATGGGGACCATTCTCATTCCTATCCCTATAGTCTCTATAGGGGGGCAATCTCAGGTTGTAATCATATTGGAAGAGGAAAACTGCTTGATAATTTCTGCATATACTGCACATGGATCAGAGGAAGGCTTTGCAAATTCTCTTTGAGTATCCCTGGAGAAAGATTTATGGTGGAGGCACTGGGGTCCTAGACATGGCTCTGCCCCTATCAATAAATAATACACACTCACTCAGGAAATTATCTGCTCCTCACACATCTGCCCAAGGCTTCCTCCATTCTTCACGATTCCCTCTTTTTTTTTTGTGTGTCTTAAATGCTTCTGATGCAGCTTGACTTCTGGTTCAGTGGCAGTTCTGGGTGATCTCAAACCAGGTCTCTGGTCTGGGTGATTTGTTATCCTGCTTAAAAACTAGAATTAATTTGAAAACCAATTAGATCCTTCCCTTTCAGCAGGTCTTGTCTCAGGGCTGCTTGTAAGAGCCATACTACTAATAGCTACAGCTGGCCTTGTCTACCAAAAGAAAAGACTAGAGCTGTTTTCTGAGGTGGTCCCCAGCTGGGAGGCATATGCCTCCTTTGAGCCTAGCCTTGAAGACAAGGGCTTGGTAGTGTAGAGTGGGGAAGAGCCTGGCTGGGTTGTCCTGTATTAGCTCAAGGTCAAGAGCAGCTTGCTGTTGCCAGAGATCAAGCCTGAGCACAAGAGAGCCCACTACCCCTGACTACTTCTACACCTGGGAAAGGAAGTCCTAGACATAGATCTGGGTAGGTTATTACGCTGGACGCTCAGGAACTATTTCAGTGTGGGAAGATCGGTAGCGACTATAAAGTATCCCACTACGCCAAACCCAAACTCTTAGAACTCTGAAATCCCTAAAGAATCCTGATAGTTTGTAAGATGAATATAATCCATTTGGACAGCCTCTTCATAAGGAGAACATTGCAGCAAAATCTCCTTTAGAGTACTAAAGTACAACTTTAAAGTACAAGCAAAACTGCCTCGGTCTTGGTTCTCTGTCTTGCTTGTCCCATGTTTTAAACCTAGAACTTAGACATGCACTTCTTTCTGTCCCTCTACCACCCCCATTCCCTTCCTCTTCCTCTTTCTTTGTATTCTTCTCTCAGACCTACACAACTCCATCCTGGAAACCTGTTGGGGTGGCAAAGAAATACAGATAGGACAGACACATGTACAGAGAAGCTGGGATTGGGTGGGCTGTGCACTGTGATGGAGACACTGACCCCGAGAGCCACCTGGAAACTCAATGTGAGGAGGCCTGTTGATTGAACATAGCTGAGCAAGGAAGGTTGTTTAGCTAGTCTGAGTGCGGGGTGCGGGGGGTAGGGAAGCCTTAGCCTGTAGTCTGAGAGGAAGCTGTATTTGCTATTTTCTGCATAATAGCCAATCTTTCCTAAATATGCATACTTGGATCTGAGCAAGGTTTTACCAGTTCTCTAAGCCTGACTTGATAAGACTGCCATTCCCATGGGTCTGAGACACGGAGGTCTTTGACATGGCTGTGCCCCTGTCAATAACACACATTCGTTCAGGACTTCATCCTCTCATTTACTCATGACTTCCTCTGTTCCCCACAATGTAGTGATTTTAAGAGAGTTGTAGAAAATGACTAGCACCTCGAACAATTTTGGCAAATCATTTGGTAGAAAGGGATTTTTACTTTTGCATATGTTAAACACATTTGGGCTTTCTACACTCATGTATATTCCTTCATTTGTTTACCTAATCAATATTTAATTCATTAGTAGTAGTTGACTAGTCGTATTAGAAACTGGATGTAGAACTGAGTTAGAATTTGTCTCACAGAACTTAATCTTGTCTAAAGCTTGCTATTATCTAATATATGCATTTATATTCTTGACTTGCCTGATTTCATTAAAAAAGAACATTTATTTGTTTTATATGTGTTTTATCTGTTTGTGTATATGAGCACCATGTGTGTGTGTGTGTGTGTGTGTGTGTGTGTGTGTGTGTATGTATGTGTCTTGTGCCCATGGAGGTCAGCAGAGGATATCAGATCCCCTGAAATAGGAGTTACAGATAGTTATGAGCTGCCATGCAGGTACTAGGAATTGAACCGTGAACATCTGTAAGAACAAGTGCTCTTGTCCAGTGAACCATGTTTTCAGCTCCTGCTTTCATTTCTTTAATAAGTTTGGGGTTACATGAAGGGTAGTGGTCATGTCTTTGTAATTCCTTTTACCTTATTATTTTTACTTCTATTAAGCATGCAGCAAGCCTTATAAATACCTCACATATATAGATACAGACATACACATATGTATACCTATATAATTGATAGACCTTTTAATTGAATGGATGTCATTACATATACACCCATGTTCTCATCTCTGCAAACGAGGAGCATAGCTCTCGATGCTTATCATTCCTGGCAAGGTTTTCTACTGCTTCTTTACAGATAGGTAGAGTTTGTTACTTAGCCCATTTCCCAAATTCCTTGGCATATGTAAAACATAGTTTTCAGCCTTTCAGAAATTATATCCTGGTTAGCATTTGCTAAGTGTCATCTATTTTCTCTGGCATGACATTTCAGAACAGGTAAGCAGTGCCTTAGCATCCAGGTGTTGATTAAGTTGGTTTCTTAGTATTGTTTCTCATGATTATCCTAACGAAAGGCTTTTCTCTTTATTTATTAAACAGTGCAAGAAACAATATGAGAAAGGAATAAGAATTTATTACAAGAGAGTAAGTTACTGACCCTGAATAGCACTTAGCAACAAACAGTTGTTATCAATAAACACAGCTTATTTTTAATATTTATAGTGAATATTCATTTTAAGGTTTCATTTTCACATATTTGCTTTCCTCAAATGATTATTATAGTGCCCATATGTGCGCGCGTGCGCGCGCGCACGCACACACACACACACACACACACACACACACACACACACACACACAATTCTGGGTCAGGAGCATGCAAAAGTATGTAACTTAAGACTGAACATTTAGCTTACCTTGTACAAGCTAATTGCGTGCAAAGTGCAATGCATAGTAATGTTGATTATACTTGTTCAAGGCAGGTTAAACTTAAACAGAATTACCCTTAGTTATTAACTATTTTTAGTTTTGTTTCTATAATTTTGTGGAGAATATAGTCTCAATTCTATTTTCTTTTGATGTTTAAGATCTGCAATATACTGCCAGGACATTTTGGAAAAAACAAAGTTTTAATTTTAAAACATACATTTTACATTGTAAAAAATTAAAATGTAGAATCCTAAGACTGACCTGGTTATATTTGCTTCAATTAGCGAAGTTCTTTAAAATGGCATCTTAACAGAAATGCTCTTCCATTGCGCCTCATTTCTCCATTGTGTAGAAATGTGAGGTTTTGCTGCCCTCTGCCTGTGAGGAGTCACCAACAATTGGAAGGCAATTTGAGCCATGTTCACAGTACTTTTCCTTTGAAATTGATATTTTTTGATTGAAAATAATTTTGTAGAGTATTCATATTTGGTTAAAATGTTAGCAATCTCATGAAAAATACTTTTGATTGGGATTGAACTGATTGGGAAATAAAATGAAGGTTGTTTTACTTGAGTAAATATTTAGGAGGTATGGGGGAAGAATTGAAAATACTAGCCTGAACCAGAAGAAGCAGAACCCAAGATCCAAGTGTATTTTAGGAATATACTTTTATGCTTCTTAGCTTGCAAGCAGAAGTAAAAGTGAGGAGGACTTCATACCCAAGTCTTCTGGCTTTTGGTGATGTATGTCAGGTGTCTTGGTACTGACTGAATGATTCAGACTAGTACATTTTGAAGTATAGTGTATAAACAGATCTCCTAGAGATCTTGATAATCTTATTTTCCATATTCTGATTCATCAGGGTAGGGCCCAAGGGGATGGATTTCCTGTCCTTGATACCCTCTATTGTTGGAGACAAAGGGCCTTGTGTTTGCTAGGCAAGCACTCTACTACTGAGCTAAATCCCTAACCCAGAGGTTTCCTTTCTATCAAACTCTTAGATAATACTGCACCATGCAAGAATTAAATTTAGGATATTAGCATAGTGTTTTGAGTTGTTGATATAACAGAGTTTCAGATACAAATATGCAGAGTGAAAATGTCAAATTCCTCCTTGAGGGGAAAGGGGAAAGGAAGAAAATGAATATTTATCAAGTACTATGTACTCTGTTCTTTGCTTAATGCTTAATTCAAACCCAGTTATTATTTTTCTCACTAGATTTAGGCATTGTTCTTTCAAACTAATGAAGGGACCTTTTCATCCTATTTTGTCACCACTTAGAAACTAGGCCATAAACCATTTGCTCCAGCAGCAGACCCCTAAGTCCAGTAACAAGACAATAAAATCCCACACTTGAGGAACAGCCTAAAGATACCCACATGAATGGGAAATAATCTTAGGATAGGCCATCTGTGCTGGGCAGCACATCCTGTGGTTAATCATTTATGACGCAGCCCATCTGGGTCATCCCAGTACACATCAATGAGGTCTTAGATTACCTTATCCTAACAATATAGTAATAATAAAATGTTTGTCTACTTTAAGTCTAAGTCAATGCCTGTCTGAGTAGTTCTGAGGCTGGAAACGGCAGTTTCCAGTAGCATCTCATAGTAGAACGGGTTGCGTGGGGGAACTGTTCAGCTCTTAGTTGAAGTCTTGGGGGAAAAAAAGGGGAGGGTGACATGTCTCTGCTCTTAGTTCTCAGCACTTGTATGTCTTCCAGAGTGTATGATCACATGGTAAAAAAAAAACACTACAAGTTTGCACATAAATTTAGGTCATAAATCAAATGAAAGGTTTACAACAGAGGATGTCTTTATGTTTATCTACTAAGAGTAATTATCTGGCTAAACATTCATCATTTGTTATTAGCTCTACAGGTTCATGGAGAGTTAAAAACCATAACTGTGTTATCCTTGAAGTTTTGTATAGGTAAACCTACTCAAATATATATATATATATATATATATATATATGTGTGTGTGTGTGTGTGTGTGTGTGTATGTATGTGTGTGTGTGTGTGTATATATATATATATATATATATATATATGTTTATTTATTTATTTATTTTTTTCCTGTCCTTGCACCTATAGTAAATCCTTAGTTCCCTTTTTATGACCTTTGGTTAATGGTTCTTACAACCTTTTGGAATGCGCTGTAATTTTTAGATATCTCAGAAGTATTTAGTATTTTGCTATCTCAGAAGTAATTAACTAGGGACACTTGAAGACTGGAAGAATTCTCATTGCAGTTTTGACATCAGAAATGATTTAATAGAGAAGTCCCATTATAAAAGAGACCTGAGTGTCTTTGAAGTGGTGGGGACCCATGAGTGCTGGTTGCTTCTGCAGATTAAATGCTCTTTGGTCTTGCATACTATTTGAGTCTGGGGGCTTCCTTCAGTGATTTTGAACCCTGACACTAAAATGTAGTTACCATGGAGTTAGAGCCTCTGGGTTATATTATTTCAGTACAGTGCGTCCAAGTCACAAGTTCTCCCTTACTTGTTTTTCTTTAGCTTTCTTAGTCTTTCAAATGTAGAAGACTGACCTTGTGAAATACTCCCTTTATGTGACCTTTAAATGTGATTTACTTGTTTATGATTCCAGGACTTATGCTTACAGGCAAGACATTCACATGTTTCTTATCATTTATATGTTCTATATCTCTAGTGTTCCATTTCAGTACCATCACTTGGATAGTGGTGTTTCTAACTCCCTACATCAGACCTAATCCTTTGCTTCATAAGTGTTTTCTCCCCGTAGACTTTGTTATTTCAGTATCTTCATTTCCTACATGTTACTTTTTTAGGTGAAAGGTTCTAGTCCTTAAGTATTGTTTCTCCAGCTTGAATTACCTGAGTTGAACCCAATGTCCTGTTTGGTCTGTGCTATTGCAGTAAACGATTCACTGGTCTGTCTCTTTTTATCTTTGTTTTACTCTGTATTCTCTGCAGACTAGTCAGATGAATACTTGCATCCTGTCAAGGGCCTCAATCTGTGAGCAAATCCTTAAGAAAGATCAAAGCCTTAATTAATCTGGTTCTTCTTTCTCTATTTCCATCCCTCAGCACTATCTATAATGGCCTATTTAGAGCTCTCTCGCTCTCTCTCTCTCTCTCTCTCTCTCTCTCTCTCTCTTTACCGCTTTCCTCCCAGATATCTATGCTTCCTGATGGGTCCAGGTTGCTAAGGACGAGCCTCAGCACGGAGAGGGTCTCTGAGAGAAGGATTGTCTAGGAACAGCAAAAAGAATGACTCAAAGTCAAACTGTGTGTCCAAGCTTGTGGCCTATTGTCTGCTGAGGTGGCTTTTCAGACTGTTCCCCGCCCCTCGTGTTCTGTTCAGCTCTAGACAGTTTTTTCTTGGTATTCTAAAAACTCTAATAGTAAAAATTCTAAAAGCTGTATGGATAGCTCATGACTTTTCTGACCAAAGTCAGAAAATCTGCTATAAAAAAATTATTGGATCTTCTAACCAAGTCAGAAATCCTTTTAGGCAACAATCCTTGAAGAGCTAGCTGTGTTGCTCTCCAGAAATCTTCAGACAACTCTGTTTTTGCTAGGGAAAAAAAATGTAAAAAAGAACTGCTATCTCTTTTTGCTAGCTCATCTACTGCAGACCAAACATCCAGTTTTTAATTTACATATCAATTCAGTTATTTATTCCAGGTTTCTTTTGCTTATCTTATGAATCAGTATCCTGTGACCCTAGCCATTTGATTCTTAAGAGACAGCAGGCATACATTTTTTCCCTTAATATTGTGAAAGAATTCAGAAATCTGTCTGCCTCTGTTTAGCACAGATGAGAAGGTGGTTGGGTGGGACCCTGCTATGAAATTACCATTTCTACCACACCTGGCTTTGTCCTAGGCTGATGTTGACTCAGGAATCTGCCTGCCTTTGTATCTTTCTGACAAGCTGGCTCATACTGTAGCTGCCTTTGTTCGTTTAGATTCATGAAGGCCCTCATAATTCATATTGTGACCTTATATTTTACATAGTTGAGAAATTATATATATTTTCGAACTCATGTATTTAGAGCTCTTTCCCATAGCCTTTAAGGGCTGTCCTGAAGGTCCCAGCATTTATCATTTTGGTGAAACATCTTCACCTCCTGGACTTGTGCTGTTTCTGATTCTCATGGAATAATTAACATTAACAGGGAAGACATTCCTTGGAGGAATGTGAAAATATGTACATTATTATACAAACAAGCCTTATGCCCACAGTAGCCATCTGCACTTGTGGAAGCTTACAGCAGGCCCTGTCAGGGGCAGGAGCCATGTCATCATGTCACCCTGTCCCTACCTGGGCTGCGCTAGGGCAGGAGCATCGGGGAAGAGTTGTCTCTCTCAGAGTGGCCTGTGGACATGTCTGACAGGCGTTTTTTGATAGATGATTGTTGTGGGAGAACCCAGTACAAAGTGGACCATGTTATCTTTGGGTAGGTGGTCCAGAGGTGTATAGGAAGGAACTGAGCAAGCCACAGAAATCGAGCTATTAAGTAAGATTTCTCGTTGGTTTCTGCTTCAGTTCCTGCCTTCAGGTTCTTGCCTTGAATTCCTACCTGGGTTTTCTTTGATGATTGTCTGTAACTGGTAAGCCAAATAAACCCTGTCTTCCCTAAATTGGATTTGGTCATGGTGTTTATCACAGCAATAGAATGCAAACTAGGAAACTCTGATGTCGTCTGCCAGAGATGCTATACTGCTTTAAAGTTAGTAGCATTTCCCTTATCTAGTCCATATAGCATTTCTCTAGCTTTCCCATCCTGATTTAAAAATTTTATTAGTACTTGTAGCCACATTTGCCATCATGTGAATGTATTATTTACTCTCTGTCTTCTTCAGTGGAATGTCAGCTTCTGGAGGGCAGAGATTTTGATTTGCTTCTGCTGTGTCCTCAGTCTCTGGTACAGTGCCTAGCTTATACAGCTGCAGAGGGGAGGCTCAATTACTATTTTTTGAGTGATTTGTAGGTGAGCAGATATATATTTTTTCTCTCCTCCTTTTTTTAGTAAGAGTGTTACTAACAAAGCAATGAGGTTCTTGTGACTTACTAATAGCTGTTCTCTTATGTGTCTAAGTTTTTCAGTGGTTTTAACCTAAAGTTTGATTTCTTTATCTTTTGATATTCTCTTGGCAACTCTTTTAACGGCATTATTGCTTAACTGATTCAGCTCTTAATATTAGACTTTCAGGCAGATGATGATTATTGTTAAAATAGGATGCCAGTGAAATAAAGTTATGATTAAATTCAGTGATAAAGAAAATATTTCAGCCATACTATTGAGCTTGTTGAAAGATTTTTCTTTAACTTGGACTAAACTACATTTTATTTTTTAATTAATACTTAGAATCTTACCACAGAACTATAACCATTAGTTAAAATTAATTCTAGTTTTAGATCCATTGACTTTGATTATAAAATATATTGTAATTTAAAACAATAGAATAGGTCTGTCTTCTATAAGTTTTCTGAAATGATTTGAAATATTATGTTAAATTCCATCTTAAAAGGAGAGCACAAATCAATTTCTGCTCAAATAAATCAAGTTGGAATTGAATTAGTGCTGTACTGTTTTATGTGTAGTTATTAATGCCTGCACTGCTTGTATATGCTTGTATATGCTTGTATATGTCAGAGAAAATGTTTCTGTTCTCAGGAGCGTGTCGGCTTCATTCTGTACTTCATAGCAGAACTGTAAACAAGGGACCGCAGTTAGAGGGAGAGTAATTCTGGGTATTAGAGGGAAGTAACCGATCTCTCCAGCTGGGACAAAGGACTTAACATTTGGATTAATATTTGGACTTAACATTTTAGGCAGAGAGAAATTGCATTAAAAAAACATAGATGTACATGATATGTTGATATGTTGGGAAATATAATTTTCTTTTGAAAAAATATAGATTTTTGATAGAGAATTAATAAGATAGACTCAACTAATATTATAATATACACTTTGTTTCTAAAAAGATTTTTTAGAAAATACTTACTTAAATTTTTTTTTTTCCATCAAGGCTAGTGAGTTTTTGCCAGAGTCCATGTCAGCAGCATTATTTTTTGTCTCGTTGGACATGCCTATTTCTTTGGAATATCCAGAGATTCATGACACTGTTGTGGCTTATTTGGAACAGCTGGATTCTGAAAATTACAGCATTTATAAGCGAACTGCAGAGGCTGTTTATTCAATTGAATGTACCTGTAACTTCCTATCTGATGTGGGGAAAGAGGTAAAATATTTTGCAAATAATCTCTTAAATCTTTTTGGTGAAGTGTTTAGAATAGCTAACCTACAGTGTTCCAACTGATAGATGTACAATAAATTAATTGGTTGTTGATATGTGAGAAAAATGTGATACATTTGATTGGAGTGGTTTATAGTCTCTTTAAAATAAAGATGCAATTTGTACATAAGTAACACAGAGACATTAGGGTACTGAATAGTGTATTCTCAAAGAATTAGTGGTTTCAGAAAGCTATAACTATTTCGTTTTACACATAATAGCAAGTACCTGTTATCAGTGTCTCACAGTTTGAGAACTGAGTGATGACTGATTTAATCAGAATTATGAGAGTTGTGTTAATGCATACTTAAAGACTTGTAGATAAAATTTTGTTTTAATCTTTTATGACATTTACTACATATTTTCATGAAGAACCTGATATTTTTGCTGTTAATTACAGTCTTGAGTTATTATTTGTAAGATAGTGGGTATCTTGAGTTATAGCATCCTAGCAGTAATTATTAACATTTACCTCATTTAAATTTACTATTGAAGTATAACATATTATACTGAAAGGCTAGTGGATCCCAGAGATGGGTTCCAGAGATGGCATTGTCTTGAGTAGAGGTATGAGAATATCAAAATGGTCCCTGCAAAGTAAGCACACAATTCTAATTCCTTTTGAAGTATCTTGAACCTCATGTTTATAATTTATTTTTATATATTATGAATTTTTTCTTTTTATTTTTATGTTACCCTCTTTAACACATTGCCCCGTGCTGGGGATGGAAGCTCAGGCCTCTTACTTATTAGGTAAGCACTTCATTGCTGAAGCTGAACTAAGCCTCCAGCCCTTTTGCTTGCCTTTCTATTTGTTTTTATAAATTGATCAGATTTGATTTGAGTTTATTTTATAGTCCTGGTGGGCCTTATACTTGATCCCCTGCCTCAGCCACCTCAGTAGCTGGGATGAAGGCCTGAGCTACTTGGCCTGGCCAGTTTTTTTTGTCACTTCTTGATGCCACTGGTTTCCAGTTTATTCTTTTACAATTTTAATTAGCATCTTAAGTAGATTTATTATTTATTATTTTTGTGCATTCTTTAGTCTTTTGAGTGTGCATGTATAGATGCCTTCTTGTTTCCAGAGCTTGTCAGGATGGTAGGTAATAAAATGCATCAATCTTTTAGTCACAGAGGTCACAAGTGAGCAAGTGAGCAAAGGAAACCCAAATAAGGAACAATCTCAGATGACATTTCACTAGGATTTCCCCCACACTTTGCTTTCTAGGTTGGGATTTTTAGATTAATATGTCAGAAAGTGGACTTAAACAAATGTGAACAGGGTCTCTGAATGGTTTAATTTCCTGAAGGTACTTAGTTAACTATGAGAATTTTATTCTATGTGAATTTTATATTTCCTATCCCTTTTCTCTTTTATTGCAGGGAGAAAAGAATCTCCTAGAATTAGTGGAGCTGGCAGACCAAGCCTTGCGTAGCTTTTCCTATCATCAGCATTCCCCCCTCATAAAGGAAGTCATCTGCCTTTGTTCAAAGATGTAATATTTCCTTTTTAAATGTGACAGTGTTAATATAGGTGTGTGTGTGTGTGTGTGTGTGTGTGTGTGTGTATGTCTGTGTGTGCGCGTGTGTATGTGTGTGTGTGCGTGTGTGTGTGCATGTGTGTGTGTGTGCATGTGTGTGTGTATGTCTGTGTGTGCGCGTGTGTATGTGTGTGTGTGCATGTGTGTGTGTGTGTGCGTGTGTGTGTGCATGTGTGTGTGTGTGTGTGTGTGTGTGTGTGTGTGTGCCTGTGCGCGCGCACGTGCATGTGCATGTGCAGGCATCGGATGTGAGGCATGCATATACAAACTTAAGAGTAATATAAATGAGCATGGGTCTGTAAACTTTGGAGTAATATAAATGAGCATGGGTCTGTAAACTTTGGAGTAATATAAATGAGCATGGGTGTGTAAACTTTGGAGTAATATAAATGAACAAGGGTGGGTAAACTTAGGAAGAATATAAACGAAGCTGGGGGCTGGAGAGATGGATTGGTGGTTAAGAGCACTGCCTACTCTTCCAGAGGACCCAGGTTCAATTTCCAGCACCCACATGGCAGCATACAACCATCTGTAACTCCTCTTCCAGGGGATCTGACACCCTCATGCAGACATAGGCAGTCAAAATACCAGTGTACAAAAAATACAAATAATAAAAGAATATATAAATGAAACTGACCTTACACATTTTCTATTTTAATTTAAATTGCTTTATGGGTCACACTATTAAATTGTATTAGTTCATTAAGTGCATTAAGCTAGTTAACTGCTTTATTCAAGAATTAATTTCACAGTGTCATGCCCATAATGAAAATGAGTATTTCCTGGATCTGTGTGCATTTGTAGCCATCCTTGTCACCTACTCAACTCTTAGTTATTAATAGTCAGAGGTGCTGGTTCACACCTACAGGCCTAGCGCTCAGGACACAGAAGCAGGAGATTCACTTGTAGTTAAAAGTCGTCACTGCCTAGTAAGAACCAATCTCAAAAACACTAATGTCAACAGAAATAATTACTTATGTATGTTTGATTCCTTTTTATAAATTTTATAAAATTACTAATTTTCTTAAATGGATTTCTAGGAAGCATTATGCATTAGTTATTTTATTTCAAGATAGTGGACAGATTCCCACAATACATTCTATAATATGACAAACATCAGCTAACTTATGAGTTATTCACTTTTTTACTAATATGTATGTGTGGAATATGGCACATGCCATGACCTGTGGAGGCCGAAGGGCAGTTTTAGGAACTAGATTCACTCCTTCTGTAGGACCTAGGGGTTGAACTCAGGCCATCAGATTTGTGTTACAAACACCTCTATTCTCTAAGCCATTTCACTAAGCGCTCTACCAGTGAGCTAAATCCCCAACCCCCTCAAAGATTCTTTTTTAATAAAGATTTTATTTATTTATTTATTTTGCATGAGTTCTTACTGTGTAGCTTTGGCTAGCCTGTAACTTCTTATGTCCAGGGTGGGACTTAGTGATATACTTACCCCCGTTCTCTGAGTGCTGGACTTGAAGGCATGTGTCATCATGACTGGCTGCAAGTGTGAGTGCAAGGATGTTTTCTTTTTGTCTCTTTCTCTCTCTATTCCTTTAGAGAGAATTATTATTTTACCCAAGTTCATGCCAGTCTAGTTAATTAAAGAAAGATGTCACTCAAAGGAACTGGAGTAGGAGGGGGTCTTTCCCAACATGCTTTGTAATCCTTTGCTTAGTAACTTGCTGACCTCTGATGATTTAGCTGTTTTTCTTTTTTTTTCTTTTTACCAGCTGGAAATCTGCACAGGCTAGTCCACTACTCCAGGGAGAGAGCCAGAAGGTGTTTCTCCATATGCTGTCTCACCCATTGCCACAGGTGAAGGTGGAGACTTACCAGTGCTGCCTGGAGATTGTGAAGGTGGAGCTTTTCTTCTTCTGTTTTTGTGTTAATCCTAAGAACTGTATTCCAGAGTAGATGGTAGTCATTAGTCAGCTCTGGGAAGGTTGCATTTATAAATCTAACAACTCCTGTAAGTCTGTTTGGCTGTAACAAGTGTTTGTATTTTGCCATTCTTCTAATTAATAAAAATACCACAGTGACAGACATCTCAGCCAATCTTGCTGTTGGGGTGTCTTTCCATCCATGTTTTAGAATATATGTTTACTCGATACACATGTCTTTATAATACAATGTATTATTGTTTGTTTTGTGTGCCTAAAGTATATTTTCATACTATACATGTTTTTGTCAAATGTTTAGTTTATCTGAAGGATATGGGATCTACTTAGTTAATTCATCTTTACTGTTATAAGTTGAAATTTACTTCCTTTTGCTTAATGATTTCTTTAGGTTGAATCTCTTTTTTACCTAAACAAGAATTTTAATTCCGAGTGTTTGGATTTTTAATCCATGGTGCTCAGGTGGCACTGTGGTCACCTGAGATGATTTTTAAAGCTATAATTTGGGTAGTATTTAGGAGATGGGCATAGAAGGCTTGTAGAAGGAATTATTACATTTTTGGAGGAATAAATTAAAGCTCAGAGAATTGTGTGTGTTTTAAGGAAGTGACAGTAACATTAAGGCTGAAGCCTTAGCTCTCAAGAATTTAGAGCATTTTTTTTGTTGCATTAAGTTAGTAGTTAAAAGATAGTTTATATGCATATAAGTATGTGAGATTATATGTATATATTTTGACCTGTGAATTGTTACTAGTTCTAAGTAGAGAATAACTTGCAGTATGAAAGAAATTGAGCTTAGGTTTGTGACCCACTATTTCATGTGCTCCACCTATTGGGTCTATATCCTCTTAATATTTCTGATCACTTCTCTTCTCTCTCACATTAAATAGGTTCTAGGATAACATTTTCTCTTATAATTGAGAAAGGATTTAATGTTTCTTTTGTACGTTTCATCACATATTCTTCAATACACACACACACACTCCCTTCCCTCTCTCTCTCCTTCCTCTTTCTTTCCTTCCTTCCTTCTTCCCTTCTTCGTTTTTTTACTCCCTCCCTCCCTCTCTTCCTTTCTTCCTTCCTTTTTTTAATTTGAATTTTGTTTTTCTTTCTTAAGCCTCAGTAAATCAAGTCACAAATCAAGTCACATTAGGTTAACGTTTTAGAGTTTTAGATTTCTGGACGTTATGTTACTTTTTTTTTTTTTAAATTTCTGAAGACTTTGCACATTGATCATTATATAGTCCATATAGACTTGAACAGTTAGGTAGAAAAATCTTACTAGCTAAAAAAAGTTTTTAATGATGTAAAAACTAACAGTGGAAACAAATTATAAGCAGAAGAAAGAGGACTCTTAGAAAAATCTTTCACTAATTTCAAATATTTGTATTATTTTGCAGGAGTGTTTAGGTGTCCATAATGTCACTAAACCTGTGTCTTCACTGTGTAGTGGAATTCATTTTCTGCTTCATCCAAAAGTTCTCTATGAAATCTCTGCATTTGGTATTCAAGAATCCAAAAATGAGGTATAATATGTTTAAAAAAATGGGCAAAAGATTACTCTACCAAGTCAAAATGCTCTAATAAAATTGAATAGCTTGATGAAAAGCTATAAGGACATGTATATTTGGTGTATTAGTTCAGTTTTGATACTATTTATATAAAAAGATGTTAAAGAAAATGGGTGAATCAAAATACAGAATGCACTTGATCTCATAGAATCAGATGAACATTTTACTTACGATTATCTTTTAGATGTAGGGAGCTACAAAATAGTTGTTATTTCAGATTTTTTGATAAGGGTGAAGTAGTAGAAACTAGTAAGGGGGCAAACTCACTAATATCAGAATATAGATGATATATGGAGAGAGGAACACTTTAAGAAAGAGGAGTTGATTCTGCACCTTTTCAGATTTTATAAACATAGGTCTGTGAGAGGACCTAGTAGGACATCTCATATCATGTCTCCTGTTGAGCAGGTGAATGCTGCTGCCAAGGCTGTTCTCCTGTATCTGCTTCAAGGACGATTTATGATGACAGCTCTGACCTGGAACAAGTTTATCGAGTCTCTCTGTCCTGTCATTCCAGTGCTACAGGTACTCTACAATTCATTTTTTCTGATACCATTTATCTTTGGCTGGTTGTCAGTGATTTAAAAGAATGCAAACAGCAGAACTGTCACATTGTGAGAAAAATGAAATGGAGCTGTGAAGGCACCGGTGATAAGTGAGCAGGAAGTGTGTGGCTGTCTTGTTCCTGGCAGAAGGTTAAACAAGGATAGCAAATTTGCCCATGTACACTTACATACCTGGGTGGGAGGTCAGAAAGTATTGACTGTGAAAAATAGAATTCCATCTTTTATAAAGGCTTTGAGGCAAAGCCAGCAGTCTTTGTAAAACTGACATTGCATAATTAGCTTGCCTCATGAATTCTATTTGTGCATGTATTTAATTAGAATAATACTTTGATTAATGAGCTTGTAGGTACAAGACTTTCTTAAGCAGCCCCTTTTGGCATTGAAAGAATGAGGAAAGTTTAGGTTCCTACCTCCTTTGGATGGAAAGGTAGAGAGTGAGGACCCACACGCTTATTTATTTTAATTAATTTTATTTATGTGTACATGTGTGTTTGTGTGAGTGTATGATATATATGTATGGGTACATATGGAGACCAGAAAGAGGTGCCAGATCACTTGGAATTGGAGTGATAGTTATGAGTTGCCTGATATGGGCGCTGGGAACTGAACTTCAGTAAGAATTATTCATTACAGCTGAACCATATTGCAAGTCCCAGGTTTATTTGTTTGTTTGGTTGTAAATACATAACTATCTTTATCTTTAGAAACTGAACAACTGTCAAATTACTATATAAAATACTTTGTTTCCATGGTCAAAAGTTCACATTCAAAATGTAATTTCTTTGTATTTATTAAATAGGATCCTATTTAAGTGTGCTAATGTGTGATAAGATACTCTGTTCTGAAAAATCTCATTGGGGTTCAGGTGGTTTGCCTAAGAAAGAAATAATCTGCAGCTAAGCCACATGAAAGAAAGGATAAGAATGTAGGGGAACCTCTTGTCTAGTACCATGAAGAAAAGTGATTTTATTTATTTTTCCTGTTCACATTTTTTTTCCACTTTTATATTGTTGCTATAACAAGCATCATGACCAAAAGCAACGTAAGGGAGGGAAGGGTTTTTGACTTTCCCTTCCAGGTCCCAGCACATCATGAAGGGAAGACAGGGCATGTAGGGACTGTTGTGGTGTGGCTCATGCTCATGCTCAGCTGTGTAGGACTGGTACTACCCACAGTGGACTGGGCCCTCCTGCATCAGTTAATAATCAAGACAATCCCCACAGACATACCCACAGGCAAATGTAGTCTATGTGGTCCCTTGATTCAGGCTTTCTTCTCTGGTGACTCTAGGTTGTGTCAAGTTCACAGTTAAGCTTTTAGAATGTCTAAGAATGAGTTTCAGAAACATTCTTTATTCTCACTTTTATATTGTCTACATTGCATTGTATTATGTAGAAAAAAATAGCTTACTTCACTGGAGACTGACTACAGCTTCCTATGGACAATGGTTATATGTTCCCAATGGAAACATAGGTTTTAGTCCTTGAAGCTCACTGGTGTAGTTTTCCACATGGAGTTCCTATAGCACTCCTGCTTTGTTCTGTTTGGAGAGGGCTAAAGATCTGTCAAGTGTCTCAGGTATGGAGATGCTACTGCTCAGATCTTGGAAAACAGACATTTCAGCACATTTTTCTTAAAATATACTTTTAAATTTTATTTTACTTTTAATTTAGTTTTATTTCAGCTCCTAATCACATGTAGGCTATTTTCAAAAGAGGCTCTGTTCTTCAACTGACATGAAAGGATTAATGAACTGCATGACATGCCTGTATAATTACTATTATTTTCAAATTGAAAACTTAATATTAATAAAGCTGAATGGTAATTTCTCTTAAAAACAATTCTTAGGGCTATGCTGATACAGAAGACCCTTTAGGCAACTGCATTCTCCTTCTAAGCAAAGTGAGTTCTGAGACAGGAGAAGGCATTCTCCCCTGCACTACCCGGCTGAAGTCTGTGCTACGACTTTTGCTAGTGAAAAAACCTTCGTGAGTACAATGTAACCTTTTGAATAAAAATGATTAATGGAGCCATCCTAGGAGAATGTAGTAATTATATGAATCTGAAACAGAACTAAAGAACGGAATCAAGGTGGTTCCGTGTCATTACCCTGGAGAACCAATGCATGTGTAACAGTGAGCAGTGTGAAGTCCTTGGCTGCTTTCCTGAGTGCTTTAATCTCTCTTTGGTTTGTGCTGTTACTTGTGAAAGCTAAAAGGAGCCCTTTCCTTAGTAGCTATCATCTTTTTTTTTTCTTATTCAGTGACACATGAGTCGTCTCTGTTCCCTTCTGTAGTTAACGGTGGATATATTTCCCTTCATTGAGAAGAGGAAGAACTTTAAAGTCAAGTGGTGATGAAGAGTATTCAAGAATACTATTTTAAAATTTAACTATTTTAAAATTTTTAAATATTTTTATTTTATTTTATATGTATGGGTGCTTTGCCTGCACATATTTTCTATGTACCACATCTGTGCCTGGTGTTTGTTTGTCAGATCCCTTGGTACTGGAGTTAGGATGGTTGTGAGTCACCATGTGGAGTCTAGCAAGTGAACCCTAGTCTTCTATAAGAACAGCAAGTGCTCTTACCTGTTGAGCCATTTCTGTAGCCAGAGCAATCTTTAAAAAAAATTTCTCTTTATTATTTTTTAATGATGGGTATATACATGTACATATCTGTTTGTTGGTGCCTATGGAGTCCAGAGGTACTGGATTCCCTCAGAGCTTCAGTTAAAGGCAGTTGTGAAAGTGAACAAACGGAGTTCTCCTTTGGGACTGGCTTCTGTGAGTGTGCCATGGTCCCTGGAAAACACTAGTATTTATTGTTTTAGTACTGTACTCTTCTTTTTCCCTTAACCAGCACCTGCATTTGATGAGGAACATACAAATATATTTGTTATTCTCTTAGGTAGATTGTATTAGTTTTTCATTGTTTTTGTTCATGCTCTGACAGAATACCTAACAAAAGCAACTTGTTTTGCTTCATATCTTAAGGTTACAGTTTCAGTCTTTTATAGTGGGGGACGTATGTAAGGCATTGGGAACTTGGAGCAGCTGACCACATAAGTGTTCAGCAAACAGAAAGAGGAATGCTGGTGCTTAGCTCAATTTCTTTTTATCCAATCCATGTCCATAGTTCATGGGATGGTACCGTTCACAGTTAGGTTGTGGGCCTTCCCACTTTTTTTGGGCATACCTACATAAACATGCCAGAGTTGTTTCTGTGGTGATTCTGAATCTAGGTAAGTTGACAGTGAAGATTAGGAAACATCACAGGGTCCAAGACCTCTAGTAAGCAGACTCAACAGGATCCATGAACAAGGTCTGAACTCTATTAGAGTATGAGTAAAGAACTTAGCATATTTAACTTAGTCATTTTCTTCATTGGATTAGTTTCATATTATCCCACTTATAAACTCAGTGAAGTTGGGAACTCTGTCTACTGACTAATTTTCTATCATTACAGATTATATATCAGGATAGTTGAAAAAGTAGGTAAATATTAGGATAATTGGATTCTGGAGGCCAATACCAAACCTAAGAACATGTTAAGTTTATATACTAGAAAGGAAGACACAATAAACATGGTTTATTCTTCTCATCTCTGGTCTTATTGTGGTGTTTTGAAACTCTCCCTAAATCCCAGCTTCTGCATAGAAGCCTTAGAAGAAAGGAACAAGAAACAGCATTAGGTAAATTGAATGTATGCCCTTGCTTTATTTCCTTCTTCCTTTTTATCCCTTAGTTACTTTTCTATCAGGTGACAAGACACCATGACTGAGGCAATTTATTGGGATTCATGATTCCCAGTAGAGGTTAGAGACATGATGATTTTGGCCTTGAATCTGGCAGTAGACAGGCAGTTGTGGTCCCAAAGAAGCAGATGGGAACGTCTTTGTGATCCACAGCTATGAGACTGGGTAGGGTGAGGGGAATATGTCACTCCCAGTGACACGACTCCTCTACTAAGACCACACCTCCTAATCTTTCCCAAATAGTTCTACCTGTAACAGACCAAGTATTCATTAGTCTATGGGGGCCATTCTCATTTAAACTGCCACATTCTACTTGCTGGTCCCTGCATGCTTTGTGCCATATAAAAATGCATTTAGTCCAACTTCAAAAATCCTCAGATGTTTCCACCAAGTGTAGACCATGCATTCAAATATATGAGCCTATGAGTACCGGTCTTCAAACCACCACATCTTGTAGGTTTATTTTTAGACTGGCTTTATCATTGTGATGCCAGGACTACTCTCAACCTCCTGTGTTTAAGTGATCCTCCTGTTACATTCATGGGCAGTAGGGACCACAGATCTGACATGGAGATTAACCTCCTGTTTTCTTCAGTCTCAGTGAGTCTACCTAATTGTATTCTGAGTTTCTGATGGTATTTTATAAAATAATGTTGACTCCTTATGAAAATAGCTATATATGAATTTTTTGTAGAAATAGGAAAATATTAGTAATGGCAATATATATATATATGGGTAGTTATACTTTATTATGATAATTATGTATATTATTCTAAGCCTTTTTATAAAATTATAAAATTTTGACTTAAATACCTTCTGTTTTTAGGGTTCGCTCACTAGCATTAAAACTTTTAGCATTTCATCTTACCGGTGAAGAAGGAGCTGATACAAAGCGCCCATTCGTAGATGCTAGAGTTCTTTCCAGAGTTACTAATCTGTTTATTGTGAAAAAACCTATTGATCTTAAGTTGGATGACAGAAGAGAACTAGTTATTAAGGTAATTTCAACACTTGAGTTTATTACTATGTGGTAATTTGACACATTTATATAAGATGTATTTCCTGTGATGTTTTTTAGGATGTATGTGCATATGAAGGGAGATGGTTAATTTGGGGCTATTTCATGCAGTCTGTATTGATCTGACTTCTGGATGTGTTTGTTTACTGGGCAGGTATCACCTGAGTACCTGTTGTCTTCCAGGTATTATACCTTTAACTGAGTGTGTGTGTTGGAAATACAAGTTATTCATGGAGTGTCTGAAATGCACTACAATTGAATACAGTGAGAGGTTTTGTGATGAATTTTAATTTATCTTTCTAATTAAAAAACCCCTTATGTATGTATGCTTATGGCTACAATGCCCAGTTGAAGGCAGAAGAGGGCGCTGGATTTCTTGGAGCTGGATTTATAGATGGCTACTTGCTATGGATGCTGGAGTTCGAACTCCAGTCCTTTGGAAGAGTAGCATATGCTCTTAATCTCTGAATTATTTCTCCAGCCCTGTTTTTTTATTTTTTCAGTTAATTTCTTAAAATATATAAGATTTGTCTGTGTATGTTTGTGTTAGAGAGGAAAGGGCTTATTTAATCTTACAGATTAGTACATCATCTGGAAGCCAAGTCGGGAACTTAAAGCAGAAATCATGGATAAACATTGGTTACTAGTTAGCTCCTAGGGTCAGGTTCAGATATTTTTCTTCTACAGTTCAGACCCACCTTCCTAGAGATGTACCATTTACAGTGGCCTGGGTCCTCAAGCATCAATCAGCAATTAATAAAATGCTCCATAGACTTCCCTATAGACTAATCTGTTGGAAGAAATTCCTCAAATGAAGTTTCCTATTCCTAGTTGTGTCAAGTTGACAGCCGTTATTAACCATCACTGAATAGAATTTAGCAGAGGGTGCAAGAAAAAAATAATGTTGCTTTTTGTTCTGTTTATATTGCTGCCTTTGCTGTTTCAGACTCTGTCTTTGAAGTAAGCCAGTCTCTGCCTGTTAAAACTACTAGACTTGTGTCCAGGGCAGAGATAGTTAAAGAAGAGGGCTATGGGTGCTGGTGGTTTACAGGATTGAGAGAAAATCTTTCTGAGTCGTGCGTCTGAGTTGTTTGTTTCAGGTTTGTGTGGTATAACACATAACCGCTAGGAAACCTGGAAGTTTTTATTATATTCTCAAGTGCTAATAGATTAATGACCTATGTCCTTTAGCAATAATGTTCATTTAGAAGAGAAGCTTATTTGAACATTGTAGTTGCTTCTTTTTAAATTTCCCTATTAAGTAACACATCACTGTGGCAAAACATATAAATGTTTATATAAGTAAGTTGACTGCAAGCTTTGGTTTTTATGTCATGAACTGTAAAATTTTATTGGAATTGGAAACAGGTAAAAATGTCTATTTTTTGATTTCCAGTTGGAGACTGTTAAAAAGGTGTATGAAATCTTCACCTCAGATGATGTTGATCTTGTTTTAAGAAAGTCAGCAGCAGAACAACTAGCTGTGATAATGCAAGGTAATGAGGACTTTTGTTTTGTTTTGTTTTGTTTTGTTTTGTTTTGTTTGTTTTCCGACAGTGGTTGTTGCTGACCTAGGGTTTGAGATTGCTGCGTAGTCGTCTTGTTATTGGGTGGCTGTCACAGGCCAGCTGTGGCCTCTGACTTACTTTAACCTTGAAGATAAGAGTGCCTTTTTTTACGTTTGGAATTATTATAATCAAGTCTCAAGAATGTGTGATAGATTTTACATGTAATATTTACTACTCAGTTCTTCACAAAAAATTGGCTTGTTAAGGATGTTGTCAGTGTTTTTCCATACGAAGTTGAGAATTGCTCCTTCCTTGTCTGTAAAGAATTGAGTTGGAATTTTGATGAGGATTGCATTGAATCTGTAGAGAGCTTTTGGTAAGATGGCCATTTTCATTATGATAATCCTACCAATCTATGAGCATGGGAGTTCTTTCCATCTTCTGAGGTATTCTTTGATCTATAGAATGCCATTTGGGGGCATTATCAAATTATCAAATCTATTATAAAATATTAATAAAATTATGAGTGTAAAGTTTTATATATTTTTACAACTTATTAGTATATGGTAATTTTGATTTGTACATGTTGTCCAGAGAACAACCAAAAAGTACTTTTGAGTACGACTGAAAATAAATCACAGTGAGCTAGAGAGGTGACATAGTGGTTAAGAGCACAATGGTTAAGAGTTCCCAGTACCCATACAGAGCTTACAACCATCTGTAATCCAGACCCAGGGGATCTAATGCCCTGTGTTCTCAGGGCACTGGTTGTTATACAACATGTAGTTGGTGTACAAATATACATTCAGACAAAACACCCATACACATAACATGAAATGGAAAAAGTGCATTGTAATTGTCTGTATTATGACCTATTGTTTAAAAAGAGTGTGTGTGGTTTAAAAATAAATTAGAAAAAATACTGTTTGCTTTGTTTGTACTATTACTATTGTATAGGCTTCCAGTCTTTGTTAGTGTTTAATTTTTCTCATCTTTGATATGTTCTTTAATGTTTTTGAAAAAAAATGCTAATTTCATTTATATACTGAAAAGTCATATGGTAAGTATTCCACAGTTATCCTGAGATTATTGGACCCTGGAATGAGAGGATATTTTGAAAAGGAATAATCAGCATATTTCTGTTTTTATTTTATTTTTTATTTTCTTGATTGGGACATAATTCAGCTAAAATATTGTTTAAATAGCCAAGTAGACACTTTATAAATGAAGACAAGTAGTTGGTCACAGGTATAGGAAAACATGTTTCCCACCACTAATTATTATAGCATTATAAATCAAAACCATATTCTTGTTAAAATGTCTGCCTTTAAAAAGAGAAAAAAATAAAAACAAACACCTACTGGCAAGGTTGGGCAAAACAGGAGCTCAATCTCCAACTTTTATGCTGCTGATAGGGATCAAGGTAGTGTAGCCATTATGGAGAACAGTGTGCAAGCTCCTCAAAGACTTCAGTACTGGCCTGCTGTAGTATCTGCATAGCCAAAAGACAAGAGATTGTTATCTTGGAGAGACATTGCATGTGTCGACTAGTTTTATGTCAGTTTGACACAAGCTAAAGTTATCTGAGTGGAAGGAACCTCAATTGAGAAAATGCCTCCATGTGATCTGGTTGTAGGACATTTTCTTAATAAATGATTGATATGTGAGGGCACAGCCCACTGTAGGGAGTGCCATCTCTTGGCTGATGGTCCTGGATTCTATGAGAAAGCAGACCGAGTAAGCTATGAGGAACAGTCAAGAAAGCAGTACCCCTCAATAGCTTTTGCATCAGCTTTTTCCTCCAGGTTTCTATCCTGTTTGAATTCCTGTCCTGGCTTCCCTCAGTGATGAACTGCAATGTAGCCAAATAAAGCTTTCCTCTCCAACTTGCTTTTGTTCATGATATTTTATCACAGCAGTAGTAGTACTAACTAGGACATTACTCTGTGTTTCATGTAACCCTGTTCAGTGCTCTGTCTGTGGTTTTAATAACAGTAATATAGACTGCAGAAAATAGGCTCTAAAGATGTGGAAGCTTGGCATGACACGCATAATCACAAGTCTCAGAAGGCCGAGGCAGAATGATTCTGTGACCAACCTGGGTATAAAGAGACCGTACTTCAAAATCTGGAAAGAAGGAGCTAGGTATGGTGGTATATACCTGTTATCCCAGTTCTTAGGTCTTGGAGACTTGAGGACCAGGAGTTCAAGGTCATTCTTAGCTACAGGATAAGTTCAAGGCCAGCCCAGCCTGCCTGTAGCCCTGCTTCTAGATACATGAATGAATGGAGAATTTTGGTTAAAAATTGAAGACCTTTTTGAAAGATTATTACTTCAATATTACTAAAATTTCATAAGTAGAGTTTGAAAATATCCTATACTGTGGTTACTGGAAATTCACTTTTTAAATAGTAGCCATAAGCTAGTTATAATGATACTTACATCACAGTATGAAGATTCCTATGATTTTATTAGTGATAATAGAGGAGAAAATTTGCATGTAAATTATTTGCCAATACTTGTAACATATCTAGCATTTCTGGCTCTAGTAACATCTGTGTGTGTGTGTGTGTGTGTGTGTGTGTGTGTGTATGTGTGTGTTTCTCTGTACACAATTTTAAATTTTTTCTGCATATTATAATATTTGAATATATTCTTACAATTATTTTTCTGAAATATATAGTACATTAAAGTTTCTTTAAAAATATTTCTTTCTTGGGGGGGGATGCTAGGGTAGTGAGGTAGGAGTGGGTGGGTAGGAAGAGTTGCATCCTTATAGAATCAGGGAGAGGGGGGATGAGAGGAAGAACCAGGAAAGAAGATAACATTTGAGATGTAAATACATAAAATATTCAATAAGAAAAGCAAAAAAAAATTCTTTTTATATTTCCTATTATTAACTTGAGAAGGAAAAATCATTTGTTAATAGACTCATCTTCATGTTTAACCCATATCTATATATCAGTTTATGGAGACTTCTAACTATTTTGAGGTAAACTATTTGGGAAAGAGAAGAAATGAAACAATATAGAGAAAAAATTTACCATGTGGAATTAAAATAATTCATTTGCCTTCTTAAAGTTCTAGTTTCTACTTAGATACTAGATATTCTAGTATCTAAAATAGTTTTTATTAGTTTTTATAGTTTTATTTTTTAATTTAATTTTTAAAATATGTTTAATTATTTATACATTTATATATTTACATCAAACACTGCCCTTCCTCTCACAGAGACCCTTCCCCCATCTCTCTCCCCTTCTCTTCTGAGAGGGTGGGCCCTGCTAGGTATCCCCCACCTTGGCGTATCAAGTCTCTGCCAGGGTAGGAGTATCCTCTCTCACTGACTGTCAGACAAGGAGGCCTTTTTGGGGAACGAATACCTCAGTCAGGTTACAGCTTTAGGGATAGCATTCTCCCCTTCATTAACCCATCCCCCTTGTGCTCCAGTTGTTGGGGGACACACATGGAGACTGAGTTGCACTTCTGCTGCTTGTGTGCCAGGGACCTCAGTCCAGCCTGTGTATGCTCTTTGGTTGTTGGCTCAGTCTTTGAGACCTCTCAGAGGTACAGGTTAGTTGACTCTGTTCGTCTTCCTGTAGGGTTCCCATCCCCTTCAGGGCCTTCAACCCTTCCCCCAACTTTTTCATAAGAGTTCCCGACCTCTGTCTAATGTGTTTGGCTGTGGGTATCTGCATCTGTTTTAGTCAGCTAAAACAGCATCAGAGAGGATAGTTACACTAGGTTCCTGTCTGCAAGCATAACAGAATCATTAATAATGTCAGGGCTTGGTGCTTGCTTGTGGGGTGGGTCTCAGTTGGGCCAGTTAATGGGTGGCCATTCCTTCAGTTTCTGCTCCATCTTTGTCCCTGCATTTCTTTCAGACAGGATACATTTGGGGTCTAAAGTTCTGTGTGTGGCCTGGTGTCCTATCCCTCCACTGGGGGTCCTGCCTGTTTGCAAGAGGTGGCCTTTTCCGGCTCTATGTCCCTACTGTTAGGGATCTTGACTAATCTCACCCGCATTAGTCAATTAGGAGTCCTGGGAGCCCCCCATTGCCAGCAGCTGAAGATTTCCACTCATTTTCTTGGTCCTCTGGGTCTCTGCACACCTCATCCTGCCTCCCCAAAACCTATTCTTCTCCCCCTCCCCTTTCCTACCACTTCCCTTTCTCCCTCTGCTTTCTTCATCATGGAATGAATCAATAGATGCAGATTTACTTGTAGCTTACATGTTTTCACAGTGTACAGATTCATAAAAATACTGAGTCTTAAAATTTCAGCCTAGGTATACCCTATTTTTTAGTATCTAGAAATTTGTATGCATATAACTGTCTCATATATTTCAACATGTTTTTAAAGCCACAAACATTTATTTAACTTTTAATACTGTTTTGTCTGTAGATATTAAAATGCATACAGTGGTGAAAAAGTTGTGCTTAATTGAGAAGATTATTGGATACCTAAATGAATTCGTGGGTCAAGATGGCAAGGTAAGACAATGAAGTCAGACATTTATTATAGGTCGGCTTTTTTGGTAAAGAGGTTATTTCTGTATGCCTCTGCAGATGTGCATGTACATGTGTGTGTTGTATGGTGTATGCATATATGCATGCAAGCGTACTTGCCTGTGCATGGATGTGTGGAGGCAAGCAAGTGAAACTGGATATCTTCTTTCCCTCTCCATATTACTTTTGAGATGGGGTTTTTCATTCAGCTGTACTTCACTCAGGGCTTTTGTTGGACTTCACTCAGGGCTTTTGCTGGTTAGGAATCTGTAGCATCCATCTGCCTCACCCACCATGTTCTGGTGTACTACACTGAGATTGTCCATGGAAGCTAGGGCTCAGATCCAGGTCCTTCTGCTTACAGAGCAAGTAATTTCCCCACTGTGCCATGTTTCCAGCCCAGTAGGTTGGTTTAATTTGTTTGGAACTGAATTTAGAGAGAATAGTTGGATTTGTAGTGTCAAAAGGGATACCCACTCATCTTTTTTTTATTTCTAAAAAGGGTTTATAAAGGAGAAATAAGATAGTTTTATAAAGAGAAGTGTATTCAATATTGCTTTTATTTTTAAGTAGTTTTTTAAAATTAAAATAATCATCAACTTATGAGTATAAGGGTTTCCTGAATATATGCCTGCACATCATGTGGGTGCCTGGTGCCAATAAAGGGCAGAAGAGGGCATTGGATTTCCTAGAAGTGGGGTTACACACAGTGGAGAGCCACCCTGTGGGTGCTAGGAGTTGAACTTGGGTTTTCTGCAAGAAGAGGCAGTGTTCCTTAACCACTGAGCCATCTCTCCAGCCCAGTGTTTAAAGTAACTCTCAATATAATTTAAATATGTAATATTTAACATCCTTTCATCTTAGTTTCATATAAATTGATGAGAAAGCAATTAAACTTAGAATAGGATAATGTGGTATATTTTATCTTCTTTCCTGCTGGCAGGTTATAGAATGCTTGATTCGGCCATGTCTCACACTCCTGAGGAAGGTTGTGTGTGCTGACCTGGTTATCCGTGCCTCTTTGTCACAGCAGGCCTCTCTCTTGACCCTCTTACTCAGAGGTGAGTAAGTAGTGCCCGAAGGGCTCCACCTGTGCTTATACTCTGACTGAAGGCTAAAGTTACTTCTCACTGTAGTAGGAGAACAGAGTTCCTTACTGTTTACTATACTGAAAACATAATCTTAAAAAGCACCTAATGTGTGTTTGGAATTATCCCTTCTACTGCTGTTGCCCAAGTAGGCAGCAGCTGAGAAATGCTGAGTGAACGTGGATTGGTCTCTGCACCTGCTTGTTAATATGGAGTTTACTACTTATATGGCGAACATTGTGAAGAGCAAGGCCAGCTGTTTTTTTCCTTTCCCTTAGTATCTGTGTCCTACCTCTGTTTTCTCTTGCACCTTCGCTTGGCATTTGTGTATGAGATCAGGCTGGGATTGAGACTGGAGACCTAACTCTATCACACTGAGTGACCTACTCTGAGCATCTGTTTATGCGTGTCATTTTAAAAACCATTTTTAAAATGTGCTTTAAAAAATAATTCTAGGTTTGATTGGATGTTAATGATAATTTGAGAGAAAACATGGGTTTATGTTATTTCTTATCATTTGCTTTTAATACAGACTTGAGTATTTTTATACGAGGTAGGATTCTCCAGAGGAACAGAGCACAGAATGAGTGTGTTATGCAAGGGGGTCTGAAGGCGGACGGGCAGAGGGCACCAGTCCCCAGATTCCGTCTGTGCTGCGGCCGAGATCCAGCACAGGCTGCCTTGGTTCTGTCCAGCCCTAGTCAGGTTCCCACCCCAGGCTGACCAGCATAGTGTTCTACAAGCACTGTGTTTCCTCCAGCATCACCTCACTGCTTTTAATTATTCTAAAGAGGCGTTTTGGTCAAATGTTTCAATATTTTGTGACCTGTTAGGCATTGGTGAGATAAATGATGTTTATATTAGAATATTTAGTATTATAAAATAATTTTATTTTAGAATTTTACCCTCAGTGATAATCTGCTTACAAAATGAGTAGGACACAGTTTAAGAATCATTTGTGAAAGTCCAAACCAGGCTAAAAAAAAAAATTCATTTTTAACATCATAAAATTATATAAGTAGAGTGTGAGATTTTTTATAGATCTTTACGTAGTGATCACCTGAAGGGATAGCAAGTATAGACTTCTGATTTCATCTTTCCCCTTTAAAAACACTTACTTATTTTTCATTTGTAGCTTTCTTTTTAAAATTGTTCTCAGAAAGGGTATCTCTCTGCAGCAGTTTTTGGCTAGAACTTAGTATAAGGTGGTCTTGAAGTGATCAGCTTCTCTCTGCCTTCTGAGTGCTAGCAGAACACACTGTGTTCCATTGTGTCTATCTTTAACTTTTTTTATGTTAATAATTCTCTTATTAACTCTTTTAATTTCATCTAGTCTCTCATTTACCCATTTTCTTTTAAATTATTCAAATACTGCACTTATGAGTATCTAGCAGATACTAAAGCATTTTTGCATGTTTGGGATGGTGTTGGGAATTAACTGAAGTTTTGTATGTGCGAGACAAGTGCTGCACCAGTGAGCTACACTCCTAGCTTTCAAAAGTACTTTCTATGGCCACATAATCTGTATCCTTTGGGTATTTTTAGCAATTGTTCTCTGTCATGTGTACACAGGGAAATTTTTATTTTTTAACCAGCTACTCTGCCAGGAAACTATTCCTCTGTAAGCATTTATGAAGCACATACTATGCTTTAGATGCGGTAGTAGGCCCTTTTATTAGAGTTATTAGCATGCCAAAGGGACTGTCTTTATAAACAATTAAAAATACAGCATATAATACCTGAAGTGGGATGCCTGGTACCAGAGGAAGTGCTGAATGTGTTAATTAGTGTGAGGGAGGTAATAGATGATGCTTCTAGGAACCATGGTGTCTGAGCTGGGCTTTGAGCATTGCATGGGAATTCAGATGGACGTGACTGAGCTACTGATAATGGAAGAAGATATGCTCCACACGTTAGCTTGCTAGGAGCAGTGTAAATTCAAAGGAACATAAATGAAGGGGAAATGGAAATTGTAAGGAGGGCAGCTCGTGTAAGATCCAGTAAGAAAGAGCAGGGAGGAATTATACGAGACTGTTAAGTGGGAACATGTGTTTTAGAGATTATTCTGTCCTAGTATGGAAAACTGATTGACAGGCTTTAATGATTAAATAATCTTGGCAAAGCTCTGTTTTGAATTATAGCCTTGCTATGACAGAATCTTATACTATATTGTAGGGATAGAATCTAAGTTAAATAGTGAGGGGATGGGAACAGGAACAGGGATGAAGTGAGTGAGGGAGGGGAATGGAGGCAGAGAGGATGGATTCTGGAATTATTATTCTAGAGACCAGCATCAGGGTGCAGATCTAACTTCCTTGTTCAGTACAATAAACTTATATACAGTTTTTCAGCTAACCAGGGGGCAGTTACAGAATCAGTGGCCAAGCGGGAATTGCACACATTGTCCTGCTGAATGTAATTCACTTGTCCACGACTCTGTAGGGGAGAGGGTTAATCATCCAGGGAGATTGCCATGCCTGTGAATAGGGAAAGCAGCCAACTCCCTGATTCACCTGTGTGCTGGAGCCATCTCAGAGTACCATGTACAGCAGGTCAGGATTCTTGGAGGAGGTGCAGGAGCCAATGGAGCTTTGCTCTCCATCTCACTTCTTCCCCACCAGGTTCCCTCCCATAGTCCCCAGAAGACAGTATTCATGATATCGTTAGAGAGGGAGGAAATTGAGGTCTCACAGGTACTTGGGTGCTTCAGCATATTCCTAGTACTAGCTAGATATGTAGTAGAGGCAGAAGAACTCCAAATTCTTTATCTTTCTTAAAAATGATAACAAGTTACATATCCCCATTGCAAAGTTCCAGACAGTTGTTGAGCTATACAAAATAAAATTCTATAGGTTTTTTTTTTTTTTTCAGGGCCTTGCGCTTGCTAGGCAAGTGCTCTACCACTGAGCTAAATCCCCAACCTTCTATAGGTTTTTATCATCTCTGTTATTTTCTAATATCCCTTAAAAAGAATGACGTATTGTTGTTTTTTGTTTCATTTGCCATATTACTGAATATTTGTTTCAGATTTCATATTGTCAGAAATCATTTTTCGTCATCTTACGCATGCACTGTCATAAGAACTGCTGCCCTTACTCTGGAATGTGGTTAAGTTCTTCAAGCCAGTTTCTTCACAGTCTGCTATGTCTGGGGGTGTCTCATTTAAAATTTTTTTTGTAGATAAAAATAATAGTTCAAATAGGCTGTTGAGGAGAAGATAACCAAACTAAAGTGTGCATGAGGTTTTGCTGCCTTAGTAAAAGATAAAATGAGGGGTGTAGTATATCACATGTGAAATGAAGGAATTGGCCTGGGGTGGAGTGGGAACTGAAGTTAAGCAGTTCTCACACAGGGGAGTAGGGGAAAGAGTGGATAAAGGAGAAATGAAAAGTAAAGATATGAAAGAATCCTTATGCAACCTCACTGGTTTATAAGCTATTTAAAAATATATCAAGAAACAAGCTTGTATTATAGCTAAAGCCTTTAATAAACTTAAATATTTTAATGGAAATAAAATTTAAGGTAAGGTTCCAAATCTGTTTTAGCCTCATACAATAGCCAGTTGTACTTCAGAAATTTTTTACTATTTATACACTCCAAACCATCTTTTTAATATTCGTTCATTTTTATATAATTCTTATTTTTTTACTTTTTAGGTTATATTTTTAATAATGCTAACTACATATTTATCTTTTTGTACAATTAGGAAAGTTTGTATCTAAAATACAGATTTCTTGTTTGTGAGTCTATAAATGTGAAGATTCTGTATTGTTACTATTTGTGTGTGATGGTACAACTATTAATTCAGTTTGTTTAGTATTTCTTAGTTTTCAAATAGTGAAAAATGTCTCATTGGGAATGTTGCAGAAGTAGATGAGGCTTTTTTTTTTATGGTAAAGGACGTGACTAGCCCTCTGAACTAGTATGTGGTGAAGCTAGTGTTATTACCTGCTAACTCTGGATGTTTTTACCTACATTTTCTCCTAGTGAGTAAAAAAGACAGAATAACAAAGCATAAGTACAACATTTTAGTATTAAGTCTAAGTTATAGGACCATATTTGTTCCTAAGATCCAAAGTTATAAAGGATGTCTAGTAAGAAAACTTCAGCTAGAATTATGTAACTTGATAAAGCATCCCTTGACTTGGATTTCTTTGCTGAGATCACCTGCAACTGGACAGTGTTTAGTGAACAAGTCTGCATGTGTGGCTCTGGACCAGTACTGTCAGCATTTTCTGGGAAGGTGTTGGAGATACACATTACTTACATAGAACTGTTGCCTTCCTAGTAACTCTCACACATTTGGTAGCTTGAGAGACAGTGTTTTAGATATGTCAGTTTTTCTGGGTTATTGCTATATTTCTTTTTCTTTCAAGTTTCAAGTGTAAGACATTTACAAGCTTAATATTTTATGAAATTGCATTCCCTCTTTCCCTCAGTTTCCTTGATATTTCATGAAGACTGTGCTGTGGTGGCTGAAGTCGGGGCATTGTTTTGTCTTCTGTTGTTCGATGAAGTATCAAGAATGGATATGTGGTGAGATATAAGGATTTTATTGGTGTGCTTTTGCCCTGAGTTATCTAAGGTATGATGCACAATTCTTTCCATGCTGTACACATCATTCATCCTCTTCAGTTTGAGTAGGTGTGAGTAAACGATATTTAAAAACCCATGCTTTCAGAAAGTCACCCTCAGTTACTTTTTTGAGCATAACTAAGTACAAAATTAAAAAAGTAATTATTATAGTGATTTTTGTCTTGGATATGTTTTTAATATATATTTCAGCATTGTATGCTTTAAAAATTATTATTTACAAGAGGAGAAAATATTTAGAATAATAATATTTGATTAATGTGACCCTAAGAAGCATCAGTCAGAGGGGTCACAGATGTCACTTGCTAGTATATCTACTTTGTTATATGAATGCTTATTATATGAAACTACAAACAGAAATACAGTTTACTTTCAGTTCAGGTGATAGCAAACACTCGACTATACTGAATGTTAGACTTAGTAATAATCTCAAATGCACTGTCTAAGAAGGAGTGGGCTGTACCTCTCAGAACTTTGGCCTACTCAGTTTTCATTTTGCCTTCTTTTTATAGGTCTGATAATTCTTCTAATAAACCTTCTTTGTCATCAGTCTTCAGTTTGCCTGTTTCAGTCTTTAGAAGGTAAAGAATTTGTCTTATTTTCATAACTAGTAAGTTTATTTCACAAAGGCGAAGTTGCTGTCTGTAATTGTTTCAGTCTCTTCTTTGTCAGGACTTCCAGAATTTCCTCACTGGGATTCTTTGAAGGGTCCATGAGTTCTGCTCCCTCCAATCAAATCAGCTTTTTACTTCAATCTCTTGCAAGTTTACAGGACAGCTTATTTCAGTGTCCCTTCAGCCCTGAGTCATTGTTCACATGCTGTCCCTTTCTCCACATATAATCTCTATTTTCAATCATTTGAAAAGAAGCTTTAGAAAATTTTTTTCACTGTTTCAAAATTCAGAATATAATCAAGATCATGTGTTGAATTTTATTATATGTACATTTAGAACTTGAAAATATATGTCATTTTTTTATGTATAATATACATGAAATTATACACAACCCTTGTATTTCTCAGTAAACACTAGAAAATACTATGCAGATAAAGAAAATGGCTGTTACTTCTAGGTCACAAACTTCTTCCACCTTTTTTAAATTACTTTTTACTACTCCAGAATGTAATTCTGTTTTCATTTTTGTCAGTATAGCTTATTTTTGCTGACTTTTATCAACAAAGTGCATTTAAAAAAATGTTTATTTATATTTCGAATGTTGCCCCTTTCCTTGTACCCCCTCAAACAGGTCTTCCTTCTACCTCCCCTCCCCTCCACCTCTGAGAGAGTATCCCCATCTATCCCACCTCCCCCAGGATCTCCCTACTTTGCTACATGATTAGGTTAATCCTTTCCCACTGAGGCTAGAAAGGCAGCCCTATGGTACATAAGTTCCAGGGCCTCAGACAGCTCTTTGTCAGTCACAGTCTCTAGCAGCTATTAGGTTTCCAAGGTAGTTGATACTGTTGGTCTTCTTATGGGGTCACCATCCCTTTCATCTCCTTCAATCCTTGCCCTAACTCCTAGGGGTCCCTGACCTCCGTCCAATGCTTGACTGTGAGTATGAGTGTCTGTCTCATTCAGCTTCTGATAAAGCCTGTCGGAGCACGTTAGATTCCAGTCTGTAAAAAGTCCGTAAAAGTGTTTGGAGTGCCCATGGGGTGGATCCCAAGTTGTGACGGTCACTAGTTGCCATTCCTTCAGTCTTTGCTCCATTTTTGTTCCTGCATTTCTTTTAGACAGGAGCAGTTTGGGGTCTAATGTTTTGTATGTGGGTTGATGTCTCCATCCTTCTATTGGGGGTCCTGTCTGACTACTGGAAGTGGTCTCTCTAGGTTCCATATCCCCACTGTTGGGAATTTTGGCTAAGGTCACCCATATTGAGTCCTGGAAGTCTCTCCCATCCCAGGTCTCAGATTTTTCTAGAGGTTCCCCCCCAGCCCTGGCAGCTGCATATTTCCATTCATTCTCCTGTTCCTTTGGGCCTCTCTCTTGTCTCCCTCCATACCTGATGCTGTCCTCCTTATTTCCTCCTTCCCTCTCTCACCCAAGGCCCTCCCTCCCTCTGCTTACCATGATTATTATGTTATGGACTGGGGAGGAAAAGGGGATAGGGATTGGGATGGGAGAGGGACATGATCTGGTATTTGGTGGGGGAAAAGAACGGAAGCCCTGATGTCTAGGGGGAAGAATGGAAACAGGCCATCTCAGGAGGTAGGAGTGGGAGGACCCTCCAGAATGTACCAGAGATCTGGGAGGTGAGAGACCCTCAGAACTCAAAGGATGGGGATCCTAGATGAAATGCCCTACAGTGGGAAGCGGGAACTTGTAGAGCTCATCTCCAGCAGAAAGACAGGACATCAAGAAAAGGATGGGGTTGATATCTCACAGTTAAAATTCTGACCCATAATTCTTCCTAACTGGAAGAACTACAGAGAGTAAATGGAGAAGAGCCCGAGGAAAAGAAGGTCCAGGGACAGGCTAAAATGTGGTCTAGCTCAAGTCGGGCAGCAAGGCCTGGCCCTATTACTGAAGCTGTGGATTGCTCAGAAAAAGGGACCTCTCCTGACTGCCCTCTAAAAGACCCAACAAGCAGGTGAAAGTGTCAGATGCAGATATGTACACCCAACCAATGGACAGACGCTGTTGACCCCTCTGATTGAATTTGGGAAAAGCTGGAGGAAGCTAAAGAGGAGGGTGACCCTGTAGGAGGACCAGCAGTCTCAGTTAACTTGGACCCCTGAGATCTCTCCGACACTGGATCACCAACCAGGCAGCATACACCAGCTGAAATGAGGCCTTCAACACATTTACGGAAGAGGACTCCCAGGTTTGGGTTCAGTCAGAGAAGATGCACCTAACCCTCAAGAGACTGGAGGCCCAAGGAGTTTAGAGGTCTGGTGGGGTGTGTGGGGTACAGACACCCTAGTGGAGATGGTGGGTGGTTAGGTATGGGATATGGAGAAATAGGAGTGTGGGCTAGGAGGAGAATAAAATCTTGATTGTGAAAGAAAAATAACAAAAAAGAAAAGAATAGAAGCAACTTGATTACAGTTTTTCAAAATATGCCAAGAGGCAAAACAGAAACAACAGCAAAAGAAGAATGTCATCCATTATCTTTCTTTGCAGCTCTTGTGTCTTTCTAACCTGCCCTCATGAATCAGTGTTTGGTTGCTTTCTGGCACAGAATAATCAAGGCTCCTTGAGACTAGCAGTAGCTGTTCATTTAAAAAGAGAGTTTTTTTGTCTAGAAAAAACCCAAACTTATTTGTGTGTGTGCGTGTGCGTGTGTGTGTGTGTGTGTGTGTGTATGTGTGTGTGTGTGTGTGTGTGTGCGCGCGCGCGCGTGCACGCGTGTGGAGAAACCAGAAAAAAGAATCAGATTTCTTGGGTCTGTGTCTATAGGCTTTTGTGAGCTGCCTGATGTGGGTGTTGAGAAGCTAGCTTGCTTTTCTTCAAGAGTGGCAAGTGCTCTTAACCAGTGAGACAGCTTGTCATCCCCAGTTTATTAGTTTTCAGTGGAAAATTGCTATTAAAATGTTTAAATTGCTATTAGAATGTTAAAAGCTTGTTAAAAGTAGCTTTACTTGATAAATCATAGTTTGATGTAGATATGAAATTATAGCATTGTTTCTCCTTCATTGGTGTGTAGAAAGTCAGAAAGAAAGCATGTGTTCTTGTAAGCTAAATGATATAATTACTTGTATTACAGTGGTCATTAATGAGGATTAGGGAATATGCGGGAGGGGAGCATTGTGAGGGGGTACCTGAAAAGAGAGGGATACTTCAGTTGGGATGTAAAGTGAGTAAAAAATAAATTAATGGGAAAAATTAGTCATTAATATGTAAATTAGAGACATGTGGGTTGGTGGGGGGTGTTGATTTTTGTTTTTTGCTTTTTCTCTTAAAGAGCTCAGGCTTCCTTGGTCCTGGACAAGAATTTGATTGCTGAACTATAGCTTCAACCTATTGGAATATGTTACATTATTAAAGTTATACTTTACATATAGCATATGAACTGGGACTGTCTTGCTAGCCACCACTGTTAAATTGCTTTGAGTTCATTTAAGAGACATCAGTATTTAATTTCTTCTTGTATCTAGAAATACTTGTGTAGTCTTGAGTTTATTGATCACTCGGTCAAAGGAAAGCAGTGCATGGAGTGCAGTCACTTAGTAACTTTGATCATAGGCAATTCTGTAGCTCCCTCGAGAGCCTTATTTTTGTCCATCTGTATGCCATTGCATTACCCAGTATAAGTAGAGAAATGGTGGTTTGGAACAGTGTTTGTCAAAAATAGTCGGCATCCTTGTTTTAGCAAACCACCTTTAATTTTCAGTGTAATTATGTTCCTGACTTCAGGGAGCACTGACTATCTCAGTAACAACCCTAATGTAGAGAATGTAGCCATTCATAGATAGGAAAGAGTAATACAGTATCTTGGAGAATGTAGAGGAGAGTGACAGAATAATTAAACTATTATGTAAGATGTGATAAATTTAACATTGTTATGTATGGGAGTCACAAAACTAGCTCACACTTCTGGTTCATTATTTGAGTCCTGTTTACTAATTTAAAGTTTGTAACTATTTAAATTCATTTTCTTTAGGTATCACCTACCAGTTTATGTGAATGGCCACCACGCTGTGAGTCCTTACTCAATAGTTTTGCCATTATCTACTGAATGTTTGGCCCTCAAGCCTGTGTCAGATATGCTGAGAATAGCTTGGAACCTGGCATGGTATCATGGGAGTGATAATCTATTGAAACAAACGACCTCTGAAACTAAAATTCAGGAGTAAGTAGTTATATTAAGATAAATCACAAACAAATTACATGAAATTAATTAGGCTTCAGAAGTTCTTAAAAGTTTTTAAAAGCATTTTTACCTTGATATCATCAACTGATTGTAATTTAAGATTATATTTTCGTTTTCTTTTAGGTCTGTGCTTATTAACAATTATATGCTGTCTAAACTGTTTCTAAACTGTATAGTGTTTATTCAGTTAATAGTTGTAAATCATTTGGAAAGAGTAATGTGTACCCAAGAATATTCTTACTTCTAGATGTGGTAATTGGCTCCCATGAGTAACAATATATTGGTGTGTCATTGATAAGAAGGGAAAGTCAGTATCCACAGTTGGAATGCTAATGTGAAACTGTGCTATTGATAGATTTATATGTTAGTATTTAACTATAAGTTAACCTTTATTGAAAAGCACATGAAGCCAAACAGAATTTTTAAGAGGCTTATGAATAGAAATAAGTATGGGCTTATGTTCTTTTTCTTTTTATGCTTAGATTTTCAGATACACTGCAGCTGTCCACAGAAGATATCCTTACACTGAAGATCACATACACGGATAGTGGGCTGAAGGACTGCCTTCAGTCCATTGTTCAGGCTGGAGGCCACAGGGATGTGAGGGCTGCTATTACCAGGATGAGTTTTTATCTTTTGAACGACAAACTGTCTTTGAAGGATGATATTGGTCCATGTGGGTTTACTTTAAAGTCCTTGGCCTGGCACACTGTGCTGAACAGGTTAGTGTAAATTTAAGGCTGACAGTTTGAAAGACCTGCTTTGAATTATGTTTAGGATTATCTTCAAACCTTTGCAGGGAAGAGTGTATATTTGTACAGTTGCTATCATGAGAGAGATGCTTTAAACAGAAAGAAAAACTAAACTGCTATTTACTTATCTGTGATAAATAATAACAAAAGAGAAAAACTTTACCTCAGTTCCAGCATTTCTGAAGAAAGTTTCTTATAATAAGGTTACAACATTGGCTGAAACATAGCTATTGGATTCATTACATTGAAATAATATTCATTATTTTAAACGAATAGAGCCATAGTAGATTGACGACAAATAGGTTCTGTACACCTGCTACTGGTCGTTTTATTTTGCCTTTGTTTTCTTCTCAAATAAATGATTTCAGTTTTCTTTCTGTTCAAATTCCATGAAGTTAATGGCCATATGGCTGTCTTTGGTAGTTATTGGAAAGACTCTATCTTGTAAATTTCAGATGTTGAACTGATAGCAGATGGCTCCATTTGAAACAAGACTGAGAAACCTTCCCTCAAAGCAATTTTTCATCTTATGTTTCACATGAATAGTGTAGATGTGTATTTTTCTAAATAGGCACAGCATATGATTTTCAAAGTGTTAGGTGATATGAGCTTGTGAATTTGAAGTTCTCCAGTTCCTTGTTAAGAGTGTAAAAGAACTTACCCTCTCCAGTGGCATGCTGAACCAGCTTGTGAGGTGGTGGTGTCACGATTATGGATTTTTCCAATTAATTACATAAAAATTATTATGCAGTATAATTTCATATATTGTTAATTTATGAATTAAATTATATGAAAAGTAAAAGCAGCAAACATGAAAATTGTCACTTTTTAATTGCTTTACATTTTACTATTGTCTGTGCTCTGGTGGTTATTTATAATAGATCTTTTATGGATGTACTGTTGTATTGTGTGCTATAATTTTTCACAGCCCCCTAGTAAATTGTAGCTAGAAATAGGCCACAGTAGGGATATTATTATACTATGTAAATCGGCAAACAAGCACATTAGTAATGTTTTATCAGGCTACTTCTTTTATACATACCAACTAAAGCATGTGCAAATTTTGCAGTTTCAATTCTTTTGATATATTCTGTTTGTCAAAAAAATAAACAACAAAAGCCATTAATATATCTTGATGTAATTGTACATGCTAGGTTTTCTTTTGCACATTAAAACTATAATTGCATGCTATACCACAGTGAAACAAAGGCTCTCTAATAAGTTTGTATCAGTGGAGCCTCCAGGGGAGTTCAAATTGAATAGTAGCAGAAACTATGTGAGAGTCACATTTTTTAGGATTATGTTTTCCACATACAAGGACAGAATTGTATGTGTGTGCCTCATAAGTATGCATCTGCTACAACCATGCATTTAGCCAAGTGTATATTGAAAATAATAAGAATAATAACAACGGCTGGTCAGATGGTTCAGTGGGTAAGAGACTTACTTCTCTTGCAAAGAACCCTCCTTATTTCCTAACATCCACATTGGGTGGCTCAGAATTTCCTATAATTTTAGTTTCTGGAGATTCCCTTCCCTCATCAGTCCTCCTTGGGCACCTGCACACACATAACACACATATATACATATACATAATCAGTTCCCCCAAAAGAAGCATCTGTGATGAAAAGGTGTTTTTTTGTCTTGTTTTGTTTATTTTTTATGTAATTGTTTCCTAGACAATACAGTGTAACAACTGTATGATAACATTTATATTGTATTGGGTAGTCAAAGTAATGTTACAGTTTAATGCTTGTGAGAGGATATGTGTAAGTTATACTTAAATACAGTGCTATGCTGTAGAAAGGACTTGAACAATTGCAACTGCAAATTTTGGTTTAGGAACCTAATTAATGCAGATTGGATGAATAGCAGCATGTAGAGATTATTTTGTCTACCCATGTACTCATTGAATCCCTTTCTGTGTTTCCCTGTTAAGCAGCCATGTACATTCATGTGAGGACCTCTTCTAAAGAAAGACTGTTTCATTTTTGCACTTGGACCAGAAGTTCTAGCTTTGAACTGTTTTTGCTTTTGCTTTTGTAGTTATTCCTACCAGTATATCCTTTAAACTTACTTAAAACTAATCCTCACTCACTTCGCATGTTACATCTCTCCAGTTATTTAAGTACAACTATAATTTCTTCTCTGATTTTTCTCCTTACATTCTCTCAATGTTCCTTAGACTTACTTGTTCACACTTCCTCTTTCACCATGATGTGATGACGTTTAAATAGGACATGTAATAAGGAATGGAGTAGGCAAGGAAAAGGGATATTACATTTTTTCCCCTTATTGCATTTAGTTAACATTGTTTACCTACTAGATGCAAGTCACTTCTAGGAAATTTAATAGAAAGCCAAATAGGTATGTTCCCTCTTATGGAACTCATGGTGAAGACAGCAAACAGTATTGTGAATAGTAAGTAGTACAGCGCCTGAGGAAGAAATGGGTGGAAGACTGGATGAGCAAGTTCTAACCTTATGCCAGTAGGGAACTAATATTTCAGTGGAAGAAATTTAAGTCAAGACATAATAGAGTTAAGAAGGATGAAACAGAAAAGATGCCAGGCAAAGGGGCATAGGCCTCCTGTAAGAGAATAATCTTTAAGCAAGAGAAAGAAAGAAATTACACATGGACTTAAAGAATATGGAAGTCAATACAGAATGAGTACAGGGATGATTATGTGTATTTATGATTATGTTAGATATCATGGAAAAGTTCTAGAAATTATTATGTATTCCTTTAAAACAAGACTTCGTATCTTCTCAACTGACTGTCATTTTGCAAAGTGGAGATTTTAAGTGAAAAGGTGTAATTTAGCAAGTATCTACTGTCTAACACTTAGTAGCCACATGACTATAAAGAAAACTGCCTAACCACATCTTTGTCTGCATTTCCTCATTTTAACAATAAAAGCATCGAGGTTCTAGAAATATTTTTTTATAATTTATTAGACTTTTTATTTATATTTCAAATGTTATCCCATTTCCTGATTTCCCATCCATAAACTCCTATCCCATCCCCCTTCCCCTTTTTCTATAAGGGTGTTCCCTCACTTAAAAGATCACCCCTTCCTGCCTCCCTGCCCTGATATTCCCCTACACTGGGAGTCCAAGGACATTTCCTCACATTGGTGCCCAACGAGGCCACCCTTTGCTACATATGCAGCTGGAAACATGGGTCTGTCAATCATACTCATTGGATGATGTGTCTCCTCTATGCAGCAAAATGCTGGGTCTTCTTTATGTATCAAGTCTGTTAGTCTATGTCTTTTTATTGGGGAATTGAGTCCATTAATGTTAAGAGATATTAAGTAACAGTGATTGTTGTTTCCTGGGTTTTTTTTTTTTTGTTTTGTTTTTGTTTTTGTTTTTGTTTTTGTTTTGTTGTTGTTGTTGATGATGATGTTAGAGAAGGAATTATGTTGTGTGGCTCTCTTCTTTTGGGTTTGTTGCAAGAAGATTACTTTTTTGCTTTTTCTAGGGTATAGTTGTCCTACTTGTGTTGGAGTTTTCTATCTGTTCTCCTTTGTAGGGCTAGATTTGTCAGAAGATACTGTGTAGATTTTGTTTCATTATCTAATATCTTGGTTTCTCCATCTATGTTAATTGAGAGTTTTGCTGGATACAGTAACCTGAGCTGGAATTTGTGTTCTCTTAGGGTCTATATGACATCTGTTCAGGATCTTCTGGCTTTCATAGTCTCTGGTGAGAAGTCTGGTGTGATTCTGATAGGTCTGCCTTTATATGTTACTTGACATTTTCTCTTACTGCTTTATATATTCTTTCTTTGTTTTGTGCATTTGGTGTTTTGACTATTATGTGACGGGAGGAATTTCTTTTCTGGTCCAATCTATTTGGAGTTTTATAAGCTTCTTGTATGTTTATGGGCATTTCTTTATAGGTTAGGGATGTTTTCGTCTATAATTTTGTTGAAGATGTTTTACTGGTCCTTTAAGTTGGAAATCTTCGTTCTCTTTTATACCTATTTTCATTAGGTTTGATCTTCTTATTGTTTCCTGGATTTCCTGGATGTTTTGGGTTAGGAGCTTTTTGCATTTTACATTTTCATTGACGGTTCTGTCAATGTTTTCTATGGTATCTTCTGCTCCTGAGATTCTCTCTTCTATTTCTTGTATTCTGTTGATGATGCTTGTATCTCTGATTCCTGATCTCCTTTCTAGGTTTTCTATCTCCAGGGTTGTCTCCCTTTGTGATTTCTTTCTTCATTGTTTCTATTTCCATTTTTAGATCCTGGATGGTTTCGTTCAATTCCTTCTCCTATTTGGTTGTGTTTTCTTCTAATTCTTCAAGGGATTTTTGTGTTTCCTCTTTAAGGAATTCTACTTATTTACCTGTGTTGTCCTATATTTCTTTAAGGGAGTTATTTATGTCCTTCTTAAAGTCCTCTATCATCCTCTTGAGATGTCATTTTAAATCCAAATCTTACTTTTCCGGTGTGTTTGGATATCCTGTGTTTGCTTTGGTGGGAGAGCTGGGCTCTGATGATGCCAAGTAGTCTTGGTTTCTGCTGCTTAGGTTCCTGGGCTTGCCTTTTGCTCTCAGGTTGTCTCTGGTGTTAGCTTGTCTTTCTGTCTCTGACAGTGGCTGGACCCTCTCTCTTTTTTTTTTTTTTTTGGTTCTTTTTTTCGGAGCTGGGGACTGAACCCAGGGCCTTGCGCTTCCTAGGTAAGTGCTCTACCACTGAGCTAAATCCCCAGCCCTGGCTGGACCCTATCTTAAGCCTGTGTGTCAGCACTCCTTGAGATCAGCTTTCTCCCAGCAGGATCCAGTACAGAGAGCTGTGTCACAGGGTCAGCTCTAGGTGCAAGCAGAAACCAGAAGGATCCCGTTCCAGACTGCTCCTAGGTTCCTGAGTCCTAAGGGCTCCAGGCAGGTCCCTCGGAGCAGAAGTGGTGGTCTTACCTCTGCTCTCAGGTGTGTCAGGGCTCCTGGAGACTGGTTTTCAACTCTGAATGCAGGCAGAAACTGGAAGGATCCTGTCCCTGACTGCTCCTAGGTTCCTGTGTCCAGAGGGCTCCAGGAGGTTCTTGGTTTCTGCTGCTTAGGTTCCTGGGCATGTGAGTAGGATTGGTGGTCTCCCCTGCGCTCTCAGCATTATATGTACTTCTGAAAGTCCAGCTCTCTCCCCCATGGATTTGGGTCTAGAAAGTTTTTAAAACTGGCAAAAGTCCAGTGGGTAGTGGATGATGAGTGACCCAATTCTTATTACTGCGTACTCCAGCAGTTGAATCTCATCTCTCTTCCTATTTGCTTTTTCCATGATCCTCCTCCCCTACAGAAAATTTTTTGTCTAACTACTTTAAGCTCTTTTATACTAATGTTTGTTTAAAAATCTTCGAAAGTTGCTTTGGCTTTTGTAATTCTGAACTTTAATTATTTTTCCTAAGCCTCTTTCTGCTTGTTGCAAAATCTAGTAACTTCTTTGCAAGATTGGTGTGTCTGTTCGTTTGTCCATCCGTCCGTCCGTCCTTTTTTCTTTCCTTCCTTCCTTCCTTCCCTCCCTCCCTCTCTCCTTCCCTCCTTCCTCCCCTCCCTCTCTCCTCCCCTCCCTCCCTCCCTTCCTCCCTTCCTTATTTTTGCACCTTGATTTTCTTAATTGGTCAGACTTGGTTTTGAAGTCACAATTCTTATTAGTGAAAGTTGACACTTCCAGCTTGAAAATACAGAGGTAGAGAGATTGTTTTTGCCCCTGGCATCCCCTTTAGTATTTTTCTCTGAAGTTTATGTTTTATTTTGAGTGAACCTAGAACTTTGTACATGGTAAGGCAAATGTAGATCATTTTTTTGCATTTTTCTTTTGGTGACTTACTTGTCACTTAATTCTCTTTCACCATTAAGTTCATCACGTAATTTTCTCCACTATACTGGGGTTATGGGAGACAAATGCCCCGTTCCCTCCTTCTGTGCATTTCACAACTCTAGACTCTTATCTTAGAATATACTGTGTTTGTGCTAACTATACATACTTGACCAACAATGATGACGTCTGCATTTTGAAGAGCTAGGAATCATGATTACTGTCTTTTTCCAAAATATAGGTTTTTACAAGTACTTCCTGCTTGCACTGAAGATGAAAAACTGCTAATAGATATCATACATTTTTTGAATAAGTTAATAAAGGAACAAAGAAAAAATCCATCAGTAGAACTTTTAAACTGGATTCTAGAATTACTTCTTAGACATGTAAGTATATTAAAAGAATTCAAATTTTTGGTTTGGGAAGGAATTTACTTGGAAAAATCACTTATATTGGAAGGGGTAATGCTTATATAGCATGTGATAAGTAAAATAATTCTTATTTTGAATGAGAATTGTGTTGAGTGTTTAATGTAGTGTGGTCTTCTTGACATGATTGATTCTGTTTATTTAATTGACATTCCATACAATGACTGAGACCATTAATATTCATGTTTAATTAATCCAGTTTTGTTTGTGAGCTTTTTGCTATATTTAAAATTTTTTGTTAGTGAGTTTTTAAATTTGTTTTGGTATTTTAGAGAAGTTCATACAATGCTTGAACTTTCCTTCCCCTTACCACCCTCAGATCTTTCCACATTTCTTTTTTCACCAATGTCATAGTCTTTCTTTCTCTTAAAAAAACACTGAAACCCAAACAAAGCAACAAAAAGAAGTACAAGTGTGGGCATGCCACACGAGTGTGTGTACATGTGCACAGATGTGTACCCATGTGCACCTGTGTACACACACACACACACACACACACACACACACACACACTAAACAACAAGGAGTCCTATTTGTGTTGGCCAGTATTCCTGAGCATAGGGAATGTCCTGAAGTGTGGTTGATACACCCAGTATCTTCCCATTAAAAAAAAAAAAACAAAAACTAATTTCTCTTCTTTCAGCAGCTAGCAATTGCAGATAGTTTCTAGGTGGTGGTGGGACTTTGTGCCTATTTCTCCTTGTTGTTCCTGGGATTTTGCTTATCTTGTACTTAGACAGGTCTTGGGCATGCTGCTACAATCTTTTGGGGACAAAAGTATACCAACTATGTTGTTTAGGAAACACTGTTTTCTTGAAGTCTTCTACCACTTTGGGCTTTTACAACTTTTTGTCTTCTCTTCTACATAGATCCCTGAACCTTGATGGGGAGGGTTATGGCACAACATTCCATTTAAGATCTGTGTCTCTAAAGTCTCTTACTTTCTGAGCATTGTCCAGTTGAGGGTCTTGATGTTTATTACCATCTTCTGTAAGAAGCTTTTCTGACGAGAGTTGAGCAATGCAATGATCTGTGAGCATAGCAGTATGTCATTAGAAGTCATTTTATTGCTTTGTGCATTGATCAAAATAATAGTAGTAGGGTTTCCCATAAGGCCTATGACCAATTGAGTATCATGTATGGATTCAGTTTCATGAAGCAGGCCTATAATCCAGTTTTTTTAAAAACCGTTGACTGTTCCTATAACATTTGTGCACTATTGTATCAGTGGGTATATGTGATAGGCAGGTGAGTGGCTATTGTAACTTGGAGGGATCTTGGAGCTGGCTGAGATTCATACTAACTATGAATGCTAGTTAGTAGTAGTGGTGAAGCTTCTAGTTGAACTGAACACTATTTTTCCATGTTCTATAACATTAGTATTTAGTGTCTTTAGCAATATTGTTGCTTTCAGGATGTGGAGGTTAAAGGGAAATATCAAGAGGTAGGTAACTGACTTAGTATTCTATTGCTGTGAAGAGACACTGTGATAAGAGGAGAGCATTTAATTGGGGTTTGTTTATATTTTCAGAGGTTTGGGCATGATGGGATCATGGCAACATGCAGACAGATATCATAGTGCTGGAGAAGTAGCTTAGAATTTTACGTCCAGTTCCCAAGGCAGTGACTAGGCCTGGCTTGAGTTTTTGATACCTCAAAGCCCACTTTCAGTGACACACTTCCTAAAAGAAGGCCACACCTACTCCAACAAGATTACACTTCTTAATCATTCTCAAGTAGTGCCAGTCCCTGGTGATTAAGAATTCAAATATATGAGTGAGTCTGTGGGGATCATTCTCATCAAACCACCACAATAATGGAAGCTTGAAGGTGAAATGGAGAACTGGGTAAATGGTATTCAATCTTTACTGTGGGATTACTAGGGGATTAACCTGCCCAGTCTTTACAAACTCAAAGTTTCTAATAAACCTGCTAAAAGCACTAAAAGCTAGCTCACAATGTGGTCCTCGTGGTTATGTTCATCTATGTATTTATTTCTGTGAAGTTAGTAAAGATAAATCTTTTCAAAAATAAAAGTATATAGGAATCAGAAAAGGTCTGATCTGTTATAGAAGATGGTAGATGTCTATTATGTTTTGGCGTATTTGCAAAATTTTTAAGAATACTAAGTTCTGTATCTCAAAACTTGGAAATTCTAATTGACAGGAATGTCTGTATACAACTTAAGTGTTTATTATCTTCTCTTTTATTGTAAACCAGTGAAACCAGGCTGTTTTACCCACAATGAAATACCACAAACATGTAGTAACTCAAAAACCACACATAAATTCATAAAATTAAATTTTTAAGTGGCTTACCAACAACAAAATGGTCACTGTAAAGTGTGTTGAGGGGTACATGTGCCAATATATTTATAAACTAATTATCTAGAATTGTTGCTGTGCTATGTTATAGTTTTGTATGTGTGTGTATGTATTTTGAGGTTCTATTTGTTGGTGGTGTTCTATAAATAACTTACATTTAGTGAGTTAGAGATGTTTATATACTTGAGGCATTTTTTATTTTATTTTATTTTTATGAATTGTTCCTTGATTTCTTGCTGGTTTTACTCCATGATTGGTTGGCTTTCTCCCTCCCTCCCTCCCTCCTCCCCCTCCCTCCCTCCCTCCCTCTTCCCCCTCCCTCCTCCCCCTCCTTCCTCCCTCCCTCCCTCTTCCCCCTCCCTCCTCCCCCTCCTTCCTTCCTCTCTCCCTCCCTCTCTTCCTTCCTTCCTTCCACTCATTCATAGAAGAACTTTTTATAAATTAGTCCTTTATCTGTGGTGTGAAGTACAGAATCTTTTGTTATGATTTGTCATTTATTATTTGATTGACATAAATGCTTAATCTGGTCAAAAAAATACTAAGAGGAAATAAAAGACATATCTATTAGTTTTCTGAGGGTAGGCTAGAAACTTTCTCCCTTGCAATTTTTGCCTTGGCTTTATTGCCATTTTATTTATTGTAGTGAGCATATTGTTTGAGAATATATTACCTTATTCCTCTGTATCTTAATATTTTATTAATGTTACCTATTTTATTATTTTGTCTATTTTAGCAATATAGAGCTAGCCTAGCTAATGAGCTGATTTAGATTTGTATCAGAATGATATGTAATGCTAATGTATCAAAGTAGGGCTGTAATTTTTCTTTCTTTGGAGGAAACTAGTTGGAACTTCTTTTTTTTTGTCGCTATTGACTTTCGTGTAACATGTCCTGGTGCCATAGTTTCATGAAAGCATTGAACAGCCTGCAATCATAGACGTGGTGACTGTGGTAAATAGAATAAGACATCACTGTAAAGATGTTTGGCTTTTTAGAGGTCAGCCTTGACAGAATAAAGGTTCCAGTAGTTTCGAATGAGAATAGAATACCAATATGAAAAGACAAAAGCTCGAGGTGTGAGAGGTTGAATATTTGTGATCAGGACATATTAGTACAGCCATCCTCCCTGTTACTTCTTGTGCTTGTCTTGTGTTTTAGAAGATACTGGTATAGTTCACTAGATCTGAATGTCAACAAGTACATGGAATATACAAAGGGAGAAAAGTCTCAGCAGTCTGCCAGCAGAAAGAGCTTGCTAATAGGATTGAGAGACTTTGACAAATCTTACTTTTAGCCCAGGACCAGATGGGTTTAGTTGAGAATTCTATTAGACCTTTATAGAAGACCTCATAACAATACTGTCCAAACTATTCCACAAAATAGAAACAGAAGGAACACTACACAATTCCTTCTAGGAAGCCACAGTTACACTTATACCTAAATCTCACAAAGACCCAACAAAGAAAGAGAACTTCAGACGAATTTCCCTTACGAATATCGACATAAAAAATAATCAATAAAATTCTTGCAAACCAAATACAAGAACACAGCAAAATGATCATCTATCATGATAAAGAAGGCTTCATTCCAGGGATGCAGGGATGGTTCAATATACAGAAATCCAATCCACTATGTAAACAAACTCAAAGAAAAAAAACCACATGATCATTTCATTAGATGCTGAGAAAGCATTTGACAAAATTCAATACCCCTTTATGTTAAAAGTCCTGGAAAGACCAGGAATTCAAGGCCCATACCTAAACCTAGTAAAAGCAATATACAGCACACTAGTAGTCAACATCAAACTAAATGGAAATTAACTTGAAGTGATCACACTAAAATCAGGGACTAGACAAGGCTGCCCACACTCTCTCTACTTAGTCAATATATTGCTCAAAATCCTAGGCAGAGCAATCAGACAAAAAAAAGGAGGTGAAAGGCCTACAAATTGGAAAGGAAGAAGTCAAAATATCACTATTTGCAGATGATATGATAGCATAATTAAGTGACCCCAAAAATTCCACCAGAGAACTACTAAGCCTGATAAACAACTTCAGAAAAGTGGTTGGGTATAAAATTAACTCAAACATACCAGTAGCCTTCCTCTAATCAAAGGATAAACAGATTGAGAAAGAAATTAGGGAAATGACCCCCTTCACAATAGTCACAAATAACATAAAATACCTCGGTGTGACTCTGACCAAGTAAATGAAAGATCTGTATGACCAGAACTTCAAGTGTCTGAAGAAAGAAATTGAATAAGATCTCAAAAGATGGAAAGACCTCCCATGCTCATGGATTGCCAGGATTAATATGGTAAAAATAGCCATTTTGCCAAAAGCAATCTACAGATTCAATGCAATTTCCATCGAAATTCCAACTCAATTCTTTATAGAGTTAGAAGGAGCAATTTGCAAATTCATTTGGAATAACAAAAAAACCCAGGAGAGCAAAAACTTCTGGGGGAATCACCATCCTTGATCTCAAGCTGTATTATAGAGCAATGATGATAAAAAACTGTATGGTATTGGTACAGACACAGGCAGGTAGATTGGTGGAATAGAATTGAAGACCCAGAATGAACCCACACACCTAGGGTCACTTGATCGTTGACAGAGGAGCTAAAACCATCCAGTATAAAGAAGATAGCATTTTCAACAAATGGTGCTGGTTCAACTGGAGGTTAGCATGTAGAAGAATGCAAATTGACCCATTCTTACCACTCTGTACAAAACATTAGTCCAAGTGGATCAAGGACCTCCACATAAAACCAGATACACCCAGACTAATAGAAGTAAAAGTAGGGAAGACCCTTGAACACATGGGCACTGGGGAAAATTTTCTGAACAGAACACCAATGGCTTATGCTCTAAGATCAAGAATTGACAAATGGGACCTCATAAAACTGCAAAGGTTTTGTAAGGGAAAGGACACTGTCATTAGGACAAAACAGCAACTAACAAATTGAGAAAAGATCTTTTCTAACCTTATATCTGGTAGAGGGCTAATATCCAAGAACTCAAGAGGTTAGACTCTAAAGAATCAAATAACCCTATTAAAAATGGAGTACAGAGCTAAACAAAGAATTCTCAGCTGAGGAATATCAAATGGCCGAGAAGTATCTAAAGAAATGTTCAATATCCTTAGTCATCAGGGAAATGTAAATCAAAACAACCCTGAGATTCCACCTCACACCAGTTAGAATGGCTAAGATCAAAAACTCAGGTGACAATAGATTCTGGCAAGGATGTGGAGAAAGAGGAAAACTCCTCCGTTGTTGGTGGGATTGCAAAATGGTACAACCATTCTGGAAATCAATCTGTAGGTTCCTCAGAAAATTGGACATTGCACTACCTGAGGACCTAGCTATACTACTCCTGGGCACATCCCTAACAAATGCTCCAATATACAACAACAACAAAAAAAACAAAAACATGCTCCACTGTGTTCATAGCAGCCTCATTTATAATAGCCAGAAGCTGGAAAGAACCCAGATGCCCTTCTACAGAGGAATGGATACAGAAAATGTGCTACATCTACACAATGGAATACTACTCAGCTATGAAACACGATGACTTAATGAAATTCATAGGCAAATGTATGGAACTAGAAAATATCATCCTGAGTTAGATTACACAATCCATAAAAAAAAAAAACCCTCATGGTATATACTCACTTGATAAGTGAATATTAGCCCAAAAGTTCAAATTACTCATGATAAAATTCCCAGACTACATGAAACTCAAGAAGAAGGACAACCAAAATGTGTATGCTTCAGTACTTCTTAAAATGGGGAACAAAAATATAAAAATATTCATAGAAGGATATAGGGAAAAGTTTGGAGCAGAGACTGAAGGAATGGCCATTCAGAGCCTGCCCACCTGGGGATCCAACCCATATACACACAGCCACCAAACCCAGACAATATTGATGAAGCCAAGAAATTCATGATGACAGGAGCCTGATGTAGTTGTCACCTGAGACGCTTAGCCAGAGCTTGTCAAATAGAGGTGAATGCTAGCAGCAAACCATTGAACTGAGAAAGGGGTCCCTATTGGATGAGTTAGAGAAAGGATTGAAGGAGCTGAAGGGGCTTGCAACCCCCATAAGAACAACAGTATCAACCAACCAGAGCTCCCAGGGACTAAACCACTACCTAAAGAGGACACATGGCTCCAGCTGCATATGTACAGATTTTGGCCTTGTTGGGCAATAATGGGAGGAGAAGCCCTTGGTCCTGCCAAGGCTGAACCTGCCAGTGTAGGGGAATGTCAGGGTGGGGAGGCCAGAAGGGGGGGCTTTGGGGAGGCGGAACATCCTTATAGAAGAAGCGGGGGAGGAGATGGGACATGGGGGCTTATGGACGGGAAATTGTGAAAGGGAATCATGTTTGAAATGTAAATAAAAAATATCTAAGAAAGAAATTCTGACTTTTTGATAAATATTTAGTATCGATATAGCAGTTAGTAGTTTCTGTTTAATTTTTACTTGTGTATTAGTTCTGTATAATTTTTACTTATATACATTAATTTTTACTTCTTTCCTGATTGCGAAGTATAGACATTTGAGAACATTAGTATGAATAGTTTGTTCATTCTATCACTATTCATAGGAGTCAGTTGACATATAACTGTATTACCTTTTGGTCTATGGATGTTACTGAAAATATTTTGAGTTTTTTTAAAAAAAAAAAACACAACCTAAGTATATGATCTGATTGTTTCATTCTTGGGAGAGAAATGGATTTTAGGTAATTTTAATTGTCCCATGAGTATTTTTTGTTCAAGATAACACATAAAGATTGGCAAAAATTCTGCTCAGGTATAAAGCGTAGTATTATAGAACAAAACCATGACAGCCTCCCTGGTTCTTTCCCAAAGTTTTTACTGATAATTGTTTTTATAATTACATATCTGATTAAAGTATTCTCAACATACTTTATAATATAAGTGACTTGACAATTGTCTTCACGTTTTACACTAAGTACAACGTAGGCATTTTAAACTTTAATTTGTTACATGAAAAATTTAATAACAGCAGTAGCTACATTTCGATTTGATTACTTTCTATGCTATTACATGCACTTGTGATGTGGCACAATGCTAAGAGTGGGTGTTAGATTGGAAATGTGATGCCACTTGGTCTGCTTTGTAGGCTTTACCTTTTCTCTTTTGATATCCTATCTGTAAGACCGAGGTAAAAACAGAAATCTTGGAGCTACTCAGGAAGTTAATTGGAATCTTGCCTTTCCCCTGTTTCGCATAGACTCTGACACCAAAACGATTATTGTAAAATATGTCTACCAGTGCTTGCTGACACCTTATAATGCTTTCTACTCTCGGTATTGTTAGAAACAATCCTTTTAAATACCTTTAGGTACAGTGTTTTAGTTGGTAAACTGGACATATTTTACAAAGTCGAAGTTTGATTCTCTTCTTAATTTATCATATTGCTAAATATTACAGCAGTAATAACCCTCAACATTGACATATACTTTAGGATGTTTTACATACTAATTAGTCATATACATCAGTACTTTTGGGGGTGGGAGGGTAAGGGCAGTATGGCAATATACCAAAAGGTTTTAAACTATAACAATGTATTGTCTTAGTAATTTCATGGCTTACAATTTTTATATGAGTCATAATTCGACATGTGCATACTCTTTATTGAAGCTCAGGAAAACCATAATCATCGAGTAGCCATATGTAGTGTTGTATTCAAGTACATATGCACAAGGAACGGTCAGATACCTAAACAAGGTGTAAAGACTGCTAATTAGAATAAGGAAGAATTGAGTAGTGGGTCTTTCACTTAGTGTCAGTTTTGTGTAAAACATATAATTTAATTTGTCTCTATTTCTAACGATGGAGACAAAGACAAGAGTATGGAGCCGATTTCTTGCGTTCCTCTGTTTCCTTCATTTCTTTGTAATGGTTGCATTTTGTTCTTATCAGCATAATACATTAAGACTGTTGAATTTAGAATGTCTTTATGAATACAGTTAAAGCCCAGGGCTACCAGTTTTAATAGTTGGATAATGACATAGCAACAGAAAACTTTTATAGGAAGCAATACATATCAAAGAATAAATATATTTTAAAAATGTTTCGTTTTAGAATCCAAACCCACTATTAGACCTGCTGGTTCTGACAGAGTCACATACACGAGAAGTAACAGATGAAATCCGGACTGCTGTCAGACAGCAACTCCAGAAAGAATTGATCACTCTTCTTAATTCCTTATTGCTGGTTTGCATGACAGTTTCTGACAGGTACCATTTTTGTTATTTACTATTTGAGTATGTTCATATAAAGCATACTTTTCTTCAATTTCTAAAGGTTGACTTCTAGTTCTTTAAATTAAGAGGTTAAAAACTATTCATCAGATAGGCTCAATCTGTCTGTTTCTAGTAAAGCCTGGTTGTCCTTTTTTTTAATCTTTAGTACAATAATGAATGTATGTATGTGTTGGAGAAAAAAATGAAACATTTTCTTCTGCTCCCATACTATGGTCACAAAGGACTCTCTCTACACTATGGTCAACACAGAGGACTTTTGACTCTTAGATGTGGTTTTCACTCTTACCATGAAACAAATAGTTTCAGTGAATAATGGTTGGGTTTGTCCAATTCAGTTTAATATGACATACTATCCAGAAGTCCCATCTGTTTCACAGGTTGAAGACAACCTTAAGAATGCCCTTAGTTTCACCTTCGATGCTCATTGGCAGGTTCAAGTTACACTGCTTGTGTTCTGGCCCACCTCCTATTACCTAGAATGCCAGCCATCTTCTCAGCTGGTTTCTTAGTTCACATGAGTAGCTCATAGAATTTGTGGATGTACTTAGATTTGCTGCTTTATAAAAGGTTATGACAAAGCTTATGGATGGAGCATATACAAGGAAGACTGAGGAGTGAGACATGTTGTTTTCATGCCTTCTTGGGGTGCTTCACTCTTCATGTTCAGCTATTCACAAATACACACTGATCATTGCTTTGTTTAAAATTAGTGACACAAAGAACTTACACTAAGGCTAAAAGTTGCTTATATACATTCACAGTTCAACCACAAAGCAATCTAATACAATTTAAAATGTTCCTATCTTTTTTTTTTTCTTCAATCAAACCTTCTCTTCCCTCTTCTCTTGCCTCCTTCATAACTACCACTCTGGATAGTTCAGATGATTACTCCAATCCCAGAGAACAGCAATAGAATACTCATTGTTTTCTCCAATGAGATAAGTTATTGGCAAAGATCACATCTACCAGAAGAATACGTTTACTCCACTATGTGGAAATCTGTTATTAAAATAAAAACTCCTTATTTGAAAATAATCAGTTTCAGTGTAAATGGTTCTTTAATAAAAGAAGCGTCTATGAGAACACTCCATTTTTCACTGTATTCCTTTTTCTTCATGTTAATGTTATTATACTGTTGGGTTTAACCTTTTATCCATAAAAAGCAAGTAGGAAAAAGGAAAGTGTATAAAGCACTTTAAAGTTGCAATAAGCATAATTGTGTCTTAGTAAGATGAAATAAAAATTTCTTGATGCAAACTTGGTTCTCATTGGAGAAAAACAGTAGATATTGTATTGTTAATCTCCAGATTACCACTCCATAACCAGAGTGGTTATGTGGGAGGGAAGGGGAGGAGGAAGAGAAGGAGGTTTGAAGGTTTGAAAAAGAGATAGGAACATTTTAAATTGTATTAGATTGCTTTGTGGTTTACCTGTAAGGAAGTGAACTTAGAGAAATAATTTTTGATGTTAGTGTAAGTTTTTTTTTGTGCTTCTAAAATGCTTTAACAGCCAGTGAGAAGTATGTAAAATAATGATCTTAGAACACATATATTTGATGGAATAAATAGTGATGCAGTTAAAGTTGTCAGATTTAGAGTTTTATAATTAGAGGTATTGAAAGATTTCTGGCTTTATTTAGTAGCTTGACTGATTATTTATGAATTACATTTCTGAATCCATGCCTAGGTATTTAATTTTAGGAATTTTTCTTTAGTAAAATAAATGTTCTTTTTATGATCATTTTGCTTATGTGTTTAGATTTTTAGGGAAAATGTGAATTTTAATTAAACAAAAACCACTCTTATGACAGTGAGTGATTTAAGTATAGTATTAAAATATGCAAGTTAAAGTCATTTGAAATATGAACTTTTGTATTTTAGCTTTCTACCTCTTTACAGGGTGGTAATGCCACAATCTACAAACGTGTATTTTCAATGTAACAATGTATTTGTTGCTTATTTTTCTCTTGACTTACCTTTGTTGATATTTTTTCTGTGCTCCCCTTGAAGAATGTTGAGCAGCAATATTTTCTATCATCTTTTTTAACTCATACATTTCTAATGTAGTGCATCATCAGAAACATCCTCAGCTGCTAAGAGAGCACCTGAGCTCTAACCATGTGGTTTTCCTCTTTTTCCACAAATAGGAAATGCCTGGAACTATTTTATGTTTTCCAAACACAGCTGTCTCTGAAGCTACTCCAGTGCCTCAGAGTCACAGATGCTCCCCATTTCTATGGCTTGCCTTCCTTGGAGAGGACCTTAGCAGGGATGGCTCACCTCACTGCCTCCCCTGGGTGGAGTGCACATTCTCCTCTCTCAAAGCCACTTGAGATTTGTGGGAAGTACTTGTCAGGTCTCCTGGAGGTAAGTGAGAATGACAACTCTAACACCTAGCTACTGTTTATTGGTCATTTTTTAATTTCTAAGCCAGGAACAAATGCAGTATATATTGTTATATTTAAGGTAGATTATAGTACAGTATATGTATAACTTATAATAATTTTGAAACGTTTTAATTTTTTAAACAAATATGTGAGGTCATATATACCTAGTTACATTTACAAGAAAAACTGAGACTTATCCTAAGTCTCTTTAGGGATGTGATTTGTTTTTTCACTTATTTCATTTAGCCAGCTAAAGTTTTGGTTTTACTTTCTGGATGCTCAGGAAGGGTGGGGTGGGTTTGTCCTTGCCACAACACAGGTGTGACTACCAGAGGACAATTCAGAGCAAGCAGTCTTTTCTTCCCTCGTTCCATGTGACTCCTAAGGTCAAACTGTTCATGAGGCTTGGTAGCAAGCACTTTTATGTGCTGAACTATCTCACCAACCCCGTTTAAGTTTAAATTATGAAATATAACATATATCCAGAAATACACAAAATTAAACAATAGCCCAGTGTGTTATTACATGACTAAAATCCCACATGATTGCCCCCAAATCTCTAAATAGAACCTCGCTGACAGCTCTGGCATGTTGTTAATCACATTTCTTTTAATAACATTTCTGAAGGGTCTTGATTGCTTGGCATTTTGGTCATTTTGATAGTTTTACTCCTTTGTCTTGTGTTGGTAGAAAATATTTTCTGACTTTTTAAAAATATGCAAATGGAATCGTTTGATTTCTTTCTTTCAATGATATTCTTAGGAAATTTATTTATTTTTTCCATTTTTATTAAATTGGGTATTTCTTATTTGCATTTCAAATGTTACTCCATTTCCCGGTTTCCTGTCCATCAGCCCCCTATCCCCTTCCCCTCCCCTTCTATATGCCTATTCCCCTCCCCATTCACCACCCCCCATGTTCCCCTACAGTGGGGGTCCAACCTTGGCAGGACCAAGGGCTTCCCCTTCCAGTGGTGCCCCAACAAGGATATTCATTGCTACATATACAGTTGGAGCCCAGGGTCAGCCCATGTATAGTCTTTGGGTAGTGGTTTAGTCCCTGGAAGCTCTGGTTGGTTGGCATTGTTGTTCATATGGGGTCTCAAGCCCCTTCAACTCCTTCAGACCTTTCTCTAATTCCTCCAATGGGGGTGCCGTTCTCAGTTCAGTGGTTTGCTGCTGGCATTCACCTCTGTGTTTGACATGTTCTGGCTGAGTTTCTCAGGAGTTTTATTTTTTTGTTGCTTATAGGTGTTTAATTTTTTTTTACAGTAATCTACATACTACAAGAATGACTTGCATTTAGTTTTAAGTTTTGTTTGATAGAGACCAAATTTGGATACTGTTGCTATGAAATTATTGCCGTTGGGTGAAAATGTGTACAATATATGTATTTAAAAAGTTTTCTTATTCTTGTTAATTTGTGGAAACTTACCAGTTTCTAAGCAAATGCCTTTAATTTTTTACTCATTGATTCATTTTGTTTATGAAGTCATTCAGGCTGGAATCGCCTATTTGGGAAGATTATTAGTTATGCATTGAGTTTTAGTAAATCTATAAGTAAACTATTTTTTCATGTTTGTTTTGTTTAGTAGGCTATATTTTTCTAGAATTAAAATTTTTATTTACCTAAATTTTCAAAATCATTATCTAAAAATTCTTCAGCACTTAAATGTCTACTGCATCTATAGTTGCTACCATCCAGATATTAATTATCCTTTCTCCATTTTTCTTTCCTCATCTCACCAGTGCCGATGTTTGTTACTGTTACAAAGCAATCAGCCTTCATCTTTGATCCTCTGTCCTGCTTTTCCCTATTAATTTTTACTTATACAAAAAAATGCATTTACAAAAAGTGTACAGCTTTATTAATGTTTTTAGGTACAGTCTTACTTCACTAATTTTTGTTTCTACTCCAGCTTTTCTTTTTTATTTTATTGTATTTATTTATTTATTTATATTATTTATACAATATTTATTGTATTTATTTATGTATTTATATATGTATTTATTTACATCGCTGCCCTCCTCTCAAACATCCCCTCTCTGTCCTCTCCTTCCAGAGTTCCTCCCCCACTCCCTCCCTTTCTCCTCTGAGAGGGTGGAGCCTCCCCTCCCCCCAGGTATCCCTTCACCCTGGCACATTATCCTCTCTGAGGCCAGACAAGGCAGCCCTATTGGGGATGGATTCCACGGTCAACAGCTTTAGGGCTAGTCCCTGCCCCCTGCCTTCCTCCACTCTAGTTTTTGGGGGCCACATGAAGGCTGAGCTGCACATCTGCTACATAAGTGCTAAGGGCCTCAGTCCAGCCCTGCATGCTCTTTGGTTGGTGGTTCAGTCTCTGGTAGCCTCCAAGAATCCAGGGTAGTTGACTCCGTTGGTCTTCTGGTGGAATCTCTATCCTCTTGAGGTCCTTTAATCCCTATCCCAACTCTCCTTTAAGAGACCCTGACCTCCATCCAATGTTTGGCTGCGAGGATCTGCATTTGTTTCTGTCAGCTGCTGGAGGGAGCCTCTTAGAAGAGAGTTATGCTAGGCTCCTATCAGCAAGCATAATAGAGTATCATTAATAGTATCAGGGATTGGTACTTGCACATGGAATGGTCTCAAATTGGGCCAGTTGGCCATTCCTTTAGTCTTTGCTCCATCGTTGTCCCTGCATTTCTTTTAGACAGGACAAATTTTCTTAAGTAAGCCTTTTTGTCTCTTAGTAGACTAGAAGCATGGCCTTAATTATATTCCGCAGTCATCATTTGGTTCAAAGTATTTCCAGTACGATGTAATTAAATGAACTGAGATATGGTTGTGCAAAGTTTTCAGAGAACAACTTTGCTCTGGCAGCCTCACATTATGCCTAGCTGATGGATGTCTTAGCAGAATTGTCTGAGATAGCTCTGCAATTTAAAAATCTCTTCATGGGACTGTCAGAAGATTAATTGACATGCTTGTTCACTATTTGAAGTTGGTTATGAACTTCTAAACTTATGTGTCTTTTTATTTTTTATAGCTATATGTATTTTATTTTGCTTTTATGATTTCAATCTTTTTTATTCTTTAGGATTTTATATGTTATTTTGATCCTAGTTACTCTCTCCCTAGTTCTTCCCACTTCTCTACCTGTCTACGTTGTGTCTTTTTTTTCTGATTTCTTTTCTTTCCTTTAATTTTGAATTTTGAATTTTCTGTTATTTTTGACTACTCATTCATAGAAGCTTTCCAGCAAGAACTATTCAGTAGTGTCTGTCTTTTATAGAAGTCAGTCTCTATATATATAGAGTTTACATCTTAACTTGCTTCTTTTAATAAGCCTTTTCTTTTTCACAGCTATGTGCTAAGTATTGGTTGCTGGTCTGTAGATGACATCTACTTATAGAGGCTTACAGATGCCACTGTTAGTACATAATCTTTTAGATACATTGTATTTCTTTGTTTTACATGTCTTATCATTAGTTTATGATAATGGTTTTTGGACCATTTCCATTACTGGTGCCTATCTGCATGTTTAACACAATGATTATGATCTGCCTTTACCCCTAAACTTTGTTTTGTTTTTTAAAAAGTTTTAAAAGTGCTAAATTTTTAGAAGCATTATGAAATCCAGTATAAATTTAACTGTAGCCTCTTTAAAAAAGTACCCTTTTTCTTAATTATATAAACCAAGAAAGATGTACTATAAATTGACTCATTAATCACTCTATGCTACAAGGTTTTTGTAATTAGAAATATATGATTATTTTACATAAATATACTAGCCAATAACTTCCTTCTAAGTTCAGCTATCTTGAAATAAAAACATTAGCAGTTTATTGACCAAGGAACAGATAGAAATATTCCCTATTTTCTAATATTGCATAGTTATGAAAAATTTAATTAATAAGTACTGATTTGGAATGAATAGGTGTTTCTTTAATGCTTCATTGAAAGTAATGGAAAATGTATGTCTTTATATTCAATGACAGGAAGTTCATGTCAAGAAGTCATTTTTTGTTAGAAATTATAGCTGAGTTACATTCAATCTAGGATTTTTTGCTCAGTTAATTATGTGAATGGGTCTCTTTATTGTATATTATCTAAACTCATACTATTAAGGAGAAAGTAAAGTTTATGTGAGTGGATGTGTCAAGATCTATCGTTTGTCCCACTGATTTGCTTAATGTTTGTCACTGAAGCTAATCCTGTCTTGAAAGAGCTGCTCTTCCAATATCAAGTCCTTTTATTTCTCTACAGCAGATCTGATATTTGTCTTTTGCAGTACTTTATTATTTTCAGCTATTTATACCTAATTATGATATGTAGATAAACACCAAATTGGTATTTGAAATCACCTACATGATCAATAATTCCAGAGATCTGATGAATAATACTAAAGTTATTACCAGGTATTGTGATCTAAAAAATAATATTATTACAAAGATGGTAAAAACAAAGTGATAAGGATTTGATCATGTATGACTTGTATTTTTAATGTAGTCTCATAAAACTTAAGTTTTTAATTACTAAAAATATCATATAAACCTACATTTTGGAAGACTAGTTGAGCCTATGGAACTGTTGTTCACAGTTTTTAACTCCTGCCTAGTCTTGCTTTTTTTTTTTTTTTTTTTTTTTTTTTCCGGAGCTGGGGACCGAACCCAGGGCCTTGTGCTTCCTAGGTAAGCGCTCTACCACTGAGCTAAATCCCCAGCCCCCTAGTCTTGCTTTTTAAGAGATAATTTTGAATTATCTGTTTTTAAAAAACTTAATTTTTCATCAAAAACCCTTAGTTTTCTATTGGCAGGTCATTTAAAAAAATGTATGTATGTGTGTGTGTGTGTATAACATTGTATGTATATTTATATATTAATATGTATATTTATACATATAAATATATATGGTTTTAAATATGCTTATATGTAAATATATATTTAATTATATAATTATAAATCAAATTAAAATTATATATAATCACATATATAATTGATGTATATACATATACATGTTATATATACTAACACAAACATATATGCAGTGATTGCTATATATAATTTCCTTTGCTTCATGAGTTGAAGAAACACATAAAAGAAACCCTAGAAGACCCCCAAGGGAGGCGATTTGAAGTTGTCCACATGGAGGTTTACTACGGAAAGAGAGCAGTGAAGCCTTAGCCAGTGCAATACTTACAGTAGTATTAGGACCAAAAACTAATAGTATTGCTTATTTGGACACACAGAGAAATTTTTTTCAAAGGTATTATGCCTAAACATGGCATCTTTTTTAAAAGAAATATTATAACAAGAAATTATTTTTGTCTTACTGAATTTTTATAGTTTAAGTTAATAATCTATAAAGAATATTTTTGTAATCACTTCACAGTTAGTTACCAAGTCCCTGCTCGGGAACAGTGTGCTATTCACACAGAAATGGTGAATATTAAGGATATTGCTGCACAATTGAGTTTTCCTAATCAGGCATCAGGACTCCTTCTGATGTAGTTGCTTAGTTAAGGGTGTCTCTTCACAAGAGAAATGCTTCTGTGTTGTTACTGTTGAAGAAGTGTCAAAGCTCTCAAATATGTGAGAAAGAAATTACCTAAAGACCAGTTATTGAAATAATAATCACATACTAAAATGAGCAGTAGCAATGCAAAATCTTTCAGAAGTAAATACAATTTCTGTTTACATTTAACACAAATATTAGCATAATCCTGGTAATCAGTGCATTTTATAGAGCTTGTAATTTTATGTATACTTTTCATTATACATTTAAAAATTGGATTAAAATTGCTACAGCACTAAACAATATCATATTCATATTTTAATTGTAAAAGAATGTCCTAGGAAGGTCCTTTGAACAAATTCCAAAGTTGAAAAAATTTAAAAACATTTTTTTAACTAGAGTAAAATTTACCACCACTGTCACTATTAAATGAATTAATAGGACTTTTAAATTTATGTAGCTAATATTTGATTAGATAAGAGAAAGATGCTTACTATTATATTCCCTTAAGAAGAAGTCCACTATAAAATTGCTGACCTTTGCTTTCTAGGTAATTACTTCTTTTTATGTGGAAAGGGGAGGAAACGCTATGTCCTTCATGGGGAAAGGTGTGACGAAGAGCACAGTTCTTTGCTTACTTCATTTATCCCACGAGATGATAGTCCAGGCACCAAACTCGGTAAGAGAAGCTGACATATGACAAGCTCAGATGACAGGCTGCCATCATCTGAAGTGTTGTGAAAAGGAAACGTGCTGTGGTTTAAGCCTATGGGCTTTCTACATGGAAATGTTAATTTTGACTTGGTCGCGAGACAGTAAGAATTACTTACGGATGTTGAGTGCTGGAGAGGTGGCTCAGTGGTAAAGTGAGCTGGCTGCTCTTTCAGGGTGCCTGAGTTTGGTTCTTAGCACTCACCTACATTGATTGATTCACAGCTGCCTATAACTCCAGCTCCAGGGGTTACAAGGCTCTTATAACATTTGTAAGCAACTATACACACACACACACACACACACACACACACACACACACACACACACACCCCATAAACAAAATAAAATCTTTAAGACAACAATTGTTTTGAGTTACAACATTTCTTTGATTTTATATGTGTCTGAGTTTATTTAAAAAATTATTTTGGTTGAAATCTTAAGTAGAAAACTACTTTTTTTGTCTAAATTATGGGAGAAAAGCCTCTGTTGAAAAAATTTTAAAGGGAAGCCAAGATATTTACTTGCATTATTTTAGCCAAAAGTGCATTTTTATTTTTTGATCTTTAAAACCTTAAGAGTTATTTTAAGCTGTATAAATGTACTTTTAAGTATTGTGTTCTTGGTTTTCATTCTAGGAGTGGATGCCACTTTGGTTCTTGCCTTTGGGTAGTCACAGTGAAGAAAACGTCCCTTCTCAGCAAGGATTGGCCTGGCTGATTCCCTTATGGGTTGATCGAGACCCAGAGGTCAGTGTGGAGGAACACCAACTATGTTATATCTAAATTGAAAAGCAACTAAAAGCAGATTTACTTATGTAATATTGTGGGTTACTGTAATTGATAAAACATGTTTTATTTAGCCCCCATCTTTCCTCAGGCAACCCTAAAGAAGCATTGTTGACAGAGTTATTGCAATAAGAATTTCTTGCCTTATAGTTTTGTTGACTGTACGAGCACAGTCAGGTTCTGGAGAGAGCCTTTAATTTTCACTTACAGATGCTTGTCTTTTTAGAGAATGTCCACAGAGCTTTTCACTGTACATGTGTTGGCAGTCCCCGGTCTGGTTGTGGGAAGGATGTTATCATTAAGAGTTCATTTCATTCTAATTATTTTGAGGAAGCCCTATTTCCAAACAGGACCCATTGGGAATTAAAGCTTTCACTGAGACTGGAAAATCATCTTTCAATCTAGCTTTATAACTCTGTTCCATTATAATTTTTATCCTTTTTAAATACATTAATCTCTGTAAATAGATTTAAAAAACAATACTTAGCTCACTGCATTATCATCTTTAAACTCTGAAGTCCAAGGTCTTGTATGAATATTATCTAAATCAAGAATAGATGAAAATTTATATATTTCATCTCAAGGAAAGAATTTGTTCTCACCTAGGATCTGTGAAACAAAGACATTAGGTATGTCTGTCTGATTGTAGAATAGTTGTAGGTTACATATTTCTAGTCCCAGAGGGAGAAATAGGAATGGAAGAAACGAGGCTCCAGAGCAAGTGTACATGCTGTGGAAGCAAAATTCCATTAGCACTTAAGACTCGAGCCCTTTGTCTTGATACTGTGCATTTTAGGCGTGCTGGAGAAATATTCTCAGCACCCCATGTTCCTACAACTCAGTGGGTAGCTGACCTCCTCAGGCTGTCTCCCTGGGCTCCACCTGTGCTGTCGTCATTACGGACAGCACCACAGTCCCTTAGGCACTGACTGGACTGGGCCATCCTGGCCCAGTGAAACTAGAAAGGCAGCCGTAGCCTTAGAAAGTGAGGCTGTGCTTTGCCTCCATGCTAGGGTAGGAGTGACTGAGCTAAAGATCTCTGAATTCCATTTGGAGCCATTATTGTCCTTGAAGAGTACCACACACTGCCTTCTGGAATCTAAGCCCCATAGTCTCCCAGTCATTGCAGTTCACTTCCTTATTTCCTGCCGTTCCACACTGGCACTGTCTTTGTCTTATCTCCATTCTGGCTATTGCTAAAATGTCTAAACAACATTCATAATCTCTTCATGAAACAGTTATTCAGCCATCCTTCCGTGGCCTTTCCAGAACTAGAGTTCTCATCTTGTATGTAGATAGCCTAGAATTTTCTTAATTATCTATAACTGTCCCCCTTTTACAGACATATCATTAATTCCTGATTCAAATCATGCTTCCTTTGCATTTTGCTATAAGCACTCATGAGAAATTGATATACTCAGCACTTTGCTTAGAAATATTTTCAACTATGTGTATAATTTCATTGCTCACAAAAACAACACTTGAATGCAGTTTTACCACTTTTAACTTTTATTTGTATAAAGCAGCTCTATATTATTATAACAAATACCTGAGCAGAACTAACTTAAGAGTTAAGAAGTCAAGGTTTATTTTCACTTACAGTTTCAAGCATTCCGCTCTCTTTGCTTTTGGTCCTGTAGCAGTGTCTTGGTGGGAGCTCATGGAGTAGCACACCTGCTGGCCTCCTGGCAGCTGGGCAGCAGAAAGAGAGAAAGTAGAGGGCCGGGGTCTCAGTATGCCTATTTTGTGCATGCCATAACATGGTTAAAAGACTTCTAACTGCCTACTATCCTTAAAGATTCTACCTTCTGTCAATGGTTGCATGGACTAGGAACTGCACATTAACACACCGGTCTTTGACGGTTACTTGTGCAAATCCGAGCATGACCTCCTATGGATCATCCTTCCTCCATGCTCTCATTTCTTTCTGCTATCACAGCAGAGTCATCTTGCGGCTGAGCTTCTTGGTATGAGCCTGGAGTCTTCCAGACTCTAACTTGTGTAGTTCAAAAGTCACTTCTGTGTCATGGTATTTGTTTTAGTATAGCTCCTCTTGTTAGTTATTATTAAAAAAGAGAAATTAAAAAACAACTTGTATTAATGTTCTCAGGTTGCCATAATAAATACCACAGAATGGATTGCTTAAAAAGCAGCAATGTAATTTCTCATGGTTCTGGAGGCAGCAGTCTAAAATCTACAGTTAGCTTCCTGGAACACTCCTTCCCACTGTGGATGTCTACCTTCTCATTCTGTGTTCATTTTCCTCTTCTTGTTGCGGGCACTTGGTGAAAGGTCTCTCTCTCTTTTCTTTTAAGGGAGCCACCCTACTTCATTTTAAATGCCTAGTAATATTTAAGTGCCATTTTATACATAACTTATATTATTTAGACATTTTTCAATGATGTTAGGTAAGAAATCATGGGTCTTATTAAAAACCTTGATTTGTGTAAGTATTATTTGATCTGAACTTAGAAGGTACACTTGGACTTATTACTTGACTGTTTTGTGACTATGTTATTTTATTCCTGTAATTCTCACTGAAAATGTATTTTTGACTCAAAATTCAGAAATGCAGCAAATTGTTAACTTAAATAGCAGTTATGCTATGGTCAGTATTACTGTAACAACTTAATTTTGATTTTTTGAGACATTTTCTTCCTCTTAAAATAACTTGAGAAAGTACTACATGCCCTATAAAGAATTGTAATTTATCTACATAGTTTTGAAATGAAGTATTACCAAACAAAACTATTTGGAAAAATACTGCTAACTTAAAAAAAAAGAACAAAGTAATGGGTATATTTTTTAAGAATGAGGAGTAATAGAAATCATGTTCAATAAATACTTCATTTGCATATGAAGTCATGTTCAAATGCCTTTCCTTAAAAAAAAAAACCTTCTAAATTATAATTGCTTTAATGCTTACTTATAACTACCTAGGCTACCTCATGTAACATTTGATCATAGTCTACTTCTTTTTCAAATCATTGATTTGTTTTTTCCCTCCACTCTGATATGAAATTTCTGCAAAGCCAATGACATAGTCACACACATGCAGGACACTTCCTAGTGTTCTATAATGTGTAGGAATGTAAGGCCAATACCATATTCACATATATGTAGGACACTGTTTCTGAGTGTCCTTTAGTGTATAGAATGTAAAACCAATGCCATACCTGTGTAGGTCTAACAGTTCTTTTGTACCAGAAGGACAATCTAATGGTAGCAGTGAGTATTCTTGGACTTGATATCTTTGTCTTTACGTGACAGGTGAGATTCACTTCACTGGGGTTGGGATCAGCACTGACTACTATGGAGGCTGGCTGTGTGGCCCTGGCAAACAGTTGTCAGAATATTTCTGGTGGGCTCTGGGGAACTGTGGTGAACATTCTTCTGGATCAGTCAGAATGCAGTATGGTGCGGCGGGAGGTATGTCTGTCTGATTTAGCTGCCAAATCCACTTTCCCATACCCTTTATTGTCACAGAACTCTATTGCAAGAGCATCTATAACTCTCATTTGACTTGCTGTTCAGCAGAGTAGACTGAGAAAAAAAAAACATTATTTATTTTGCTTGCTAAATTTAAAATGATTTACAGTAAAAATTCAAGTCTTTTATTCTGATAAAATTAAGGCAGAATATTTAAAAATTTTGTATTAAATATTTATTTATTTGTTTTTATGTGTGTGCATGCATATACACATATGCGTGTGCACATGTTCTGCTGTGAAGGTCAGAAGACAACTTAGGAGAGTCAGTGCTCTCCTTTCATGTGGATCCTGAGGTGAGAATACAATCTTGGCAGTCAGTGCCTTTATTAGATGCGCCATCTTGTTGTGCCCAAAATGGTACTTTTTAATGTGAACTTTTCTATTCCACATTGCAGAGTAATACACAGAAGACATTTGTTTTTACCTCAACATTTATAGGCATTTAATGTTTTTAAACCCTTTATAATCATAGGTATTTTCAAAATAATGTTTTACAACGTTTGTCAGTGATACTTGAGAAGAAACACTAAATTAAATTGTGTTGTAAAATTATTTATGTCATCTACTTGTGTGTGCCCATGAAGGTCAGAGGGCAGATCCCGAGAGTCAGTTCTCTTTCACCATCTTGTGGGTCCTAGGGACCAAAGTTGGGTCATTAGTTCTACCCACAGAGTCCTGTACCCATGGAGCCATCTTGTCAGCTCCAAGTGGCTTTGTTGTTGTTGTCTCATTGATGCTTCTGTCAGGTGATGACTTACACTCGTAGTTTTAAAAATGACAAGCTGATGGCTCTCAGAGGTTCCTGAAGATACCAGCGGTTCCTGGCCCACCATTACCTAGTACCCAGTGGCAAATGTATAAGGACCGTATTCTTATTAGTTGCTGTCTTAGTTTTAAGATCTCTTAAACTTACGGATTAAACTTCTTACACTTATGGATTTTTCTTGATTAGATAATTTTAACCTTTTTAAATAGACTTCTGTGAAGATCGATGGAAACTTTACTCTTAGATTTTTTTCATATTCTTGTTATTCTCTTAGCATGATTATAGCAAACCTTCCATTGAATGAAAATCAGTTCTTATATTCGTATGACTATTTCATTCTGTTGTCTTATATTCTGATAGGTGAAGTTGGACATTTGTGCTTTACCTTTACTAGGAACCTTTATATGAATGAGGAGGAAATTGAGGGAGAAGGCAGATGTTTGCTATCTCTGTGTGTAACCCTACAAAGGGATTTGAAGACTATTTCTTAAATGTTCCTAGAATTATTATACTAGTCATGTTTTGTAGAAAACTAAATTTTGAAATAGTAAAAACTATATTTTCTTATGAAATAACTGCATTGTTTGGTCATCACCTAATTCAGTTATCAGCTAGTAAGAAATGTAGAGTATGAGACCTTGTGAGGGTCTCAGCTTGTATCATTGCCCATCCAGTTATTTAATTGCAACAATCGGTTATTTCAGAGATGACAGCAAGATGGCAGTATTGACATTTTGTGTTTTTAATTTTCAGGCTGCATTTATACTTCAGAATCTCCTTGTAATTCCAATGCCTTCAAAGGTTATAAAGGATTATACTTGGCAGGTAGGTATAAGCGGTTATCAATCTAGCAGATATTTTATATTAGTTTTAAATTTTCAGTATATTTGTTCAACTAGCCCTTTGTGGGTTTTATTTTTGTGGATTTAAGCAATCAGGAGCCAGGAGTCAAAAACATTCAATAAAAAGTAATTGTGTGGAATAATTATATTCTCTTTCTCTCTCTCTCTTTTTTTCTCTTTCTCCATAATATATATGTATACACACACACATATATGTATGTATGTATATATCATTCTCCTTGAATAGTATAGCCTGACAAGCACGTACAATAGCATTGTTATTGTAAGTGACTTAGAGAGCTTTTAAGTTATACAGTAGAATATGCACAGATAATAAACAGTTATCTCTGTCTACAGAGTTTGGTATTTTTGAGAGTCTAAGAACCACTCCCTTTTGATACCAAAGAGGCTAAGCTTTATTACTTAAAAAATTGTGTGTACAGCAGCAAGTGCTTCTTAACTAGAAGGTAGTAACTGATGCTCCAGTTCAGCATGTAAAATGTAAATGTAAAATGGTCCAGCAAAGGTGGAAGGAGAGAACTGACTTTGTAAAGTTGTCCTCTAACCTCCACACATACGCTTCACATGGTACATGTATAACCCCCATTACACATACACCATATATACACAATAAATTTTAATTACAAAAATTTAGGTTTACTTATGTGTGTGACTGTTTTGCCTTCATGTATGTGTGTGAACCATGTATGTGCCTGGTACCTATAGTGGTTAAGAGGAAGGTGTCAGATTACTTGAAACTAGACTTGCAGATGGTTGTAAGTTACTAGGTAGGTGCAGTGAATCAAACCTGGGTCCACTGTAACAGTGAAAAGTGTCCTTAATCACTGAGCCGCCAATAAAATCTTTTTCTCTAGCCTCCAGTAAACATTTCATTTTTCTGTATGTGTGTGGTTTTTGTTTGTTTATTTGTTTGTTTGTTTTTGTTTTCTTATTTGAGATAAGATCTCACCTTGGCCAGCCTGGAACTCATACATCAGGCTGACCTCAAACTCAACAGAGATATCTCTTCCTCTGTCTCCCAGAGCTGGGATTAAAAGCACAGGCCACCATACCCAGCCTGATAATGCTTAAAAAAAGAAGAAACCCTCTTTTGTTGTAGTGGTTAATATTTTTAAAATTAGTAATGCTTAGCATGATAGAGAAGTTTTGGGACTATTAACTAGAATAATTGTTGGAGTTGTGAACTATTTTCCCAATTACATAGTTGAGAAGTTTTATCACAAGGAGTTGAAAGAGCTTAGTGAAGCAACATAGTCAGTGGTATTACAGAGTCTCTTTCTCGTATACATTGTTAAATTGACAATTGGTAAATTGTAAAGTTGGTTGTATTTAAAAATACAATCATATTAAATTTCTTTTTCTGAGTTAGTGTACAGTTGGGACCATGATTTAGTTCTTTTTCTTTATATTAGATTTTTTTTTAAATAGTGAATATCAAGTCACTAAATAGTTAACATGTAATATGTAAGTAGGCTCATCATAGGCATAAGATGTATTTTTATCGTATCTTCATCCTCATAATTATGTTTATAATAATCTTGTATACCACTTCCCGTTCTCCTCCATAAAACTGTTTATTTTTCAGTTTGCTTCAGAATATTCACTCATAGTTACTGAATCAAGCTGAACTTCAGAAAGGGGGATTTCAGTATGTCACCTGTTGCATAATCTAGCTGGCATTTATCTCCTGGGTTCTTCACTTCTTCAGTCTTTACAAAACCAAGTTAGCAGTGCTGGTGCGCCAATTCATCTCTAGCCTTATTAGTATTGTTTGTGTATGTGTGTGTGTGTGTGTATTTGTGTATACAAGTCTCTATGTGTGTGTGTCTGTGTTTGTATCTGTGTGTATGTGTGTACTGTGTGTGTGTTTCTGTGTGTGTGTCTCTTTGTATCGGTCCATCTGTCTACATGTGTGTGTACCACCATGTGGGTTGAGAGGTCAAAGGCAACTCTGTGAAGTCTGTTTTTCCTTCCTTTACTCTGGGGTCCAGGGATGGAGCTCAGGTCATCAGGCTCTCATAGTCTGTGATGTTACCTCTGAGTCATATCTTTCCATCCCCTAAAAATAGTTGTAAAAATATTTTTACTAACCACTGTAGTCTTTAATTTTCTCTGAAAGACACTAGTATTTTGTTTTTTGACCATTAAATTGAGTTCATTACCACATATTAATTTACTGCATTGCCTCAATTCTTACTATTAAAATTTATCTTCTTATATAGAACTTTGTTTCAGAAGGTTAGAACCATAGTTTATTATTATTATTTTTACTTTCTTTCCTATGGCTCTAGGGATTGAACCAAGGCATTGCTTATGCTAGGCAGCAAATGCTCTACCACAGATAGGGTTTATGTTTTGAAAATGTGCTCTCCCAATTTCTGATTTAGTAGTGTGTGAAGAATTCAACTTACATTCTTGGTCTTATGTAATAAAGTCTTTGTTTTGTTTCATAATATTCCATTTACTTTGTTTGGATATGCTGGGGATGGAATGAACTTCAAGAGGAGGAACAGATAGGAAGCATGTACATAATCCTCATCCGTTGGCCTTCAGCGGACACCCACCCACACCTTCTGTTAGTAAGTAGGGAGCCAGCCTCTGGCTGGGTATGAGAGCTCAGCTCTTGTTACAGTAATCTTCACGTATTGTAGTTCTTTCGAAATTGGGGCATATCTTAATAAAATATGTTTATAGAGGCTCACCTTTATTCACATGCATTATCAAGACTGTCACTCTCTGTATCAAAGTGCTGAAAGTTGTATTGTAGTTCTCAACTAAGCAGTGCTTATAAGCTAGTTTCCCACAGCCTGACTAGGTTGTTAGTTCTGGATGTCCCTGATTTTGTTGCTGAGTTTACTTTGAAGACTACCAGGTCAGCCTCTGCAATGTTTTCAATTAACCTTAGACTTGTTTATGATAAGAAATCTAACAGATTTCTTATTTCATCTGGCTTTCTGTTGTTTGGTTTTGGGTCTTTTTGTCTATGACATTTATTTAGTGCCTACATATTGGGGATATGCAGGTGTTCAAATTAAATGATTTGGACCTAATGACATGATTTAGGGGAAGACAGGCGTTTTACAATGTTTTATGTATTCTATTGGTAGCTTATTCATAATTTTTGTAATGATTGAGTTATTCCCTTGAAAAGCATATCATACTTATTGTATAGGCATTTTCATGTGGGTTAATATGCTAGGTTATTGCTAGTTTGTGAATATATTACACTTGTTCTCACTTTGCTTTATATATTTGTAATAGGGCTTTGAGTTGGCACCTGCACTTTGTCTTTTTAACCCTTTGAAAAAATAGTAGATTTATAGAAAGTTGCAGAAACAATATAATTTCCATTCATCTTTACTCAAATCTCCATTGTTCATATGTGTCCTAAATTGTCTTTGTGCTGGTTGTTCTTGGTTGTCAGAAAGAGGGAATTTCAGCTAAGAATTAGCTTCATTAGGATGGTTTGTTAGTTTGTGTGTGCTTGAGTGCACATGTGCATGAGGGCGAGATACCTTTCTTGATTGCTAAATGATAGAGGAGAGCCTAGCCCATTCTGGGCAGGTGGTCCTGAGAAGCAGGAATTAAGCCAATAGGTGCTGTCCCCCTGGTGTCATGATCTCTGCTTCAGTTTCTGATTTATGTTTAATTGTACTCCGGAGTGGATAATATAACCCATAAGCCAAATTCCCAGTTGTTTATGGTCATGATATCTATCACAACAACAGAAATCAAACTGTTCAGCTGGTATCTTTTAAATTTTTGCGTACTATTCAAAATATGGATACACTGATACTTTTCCCATTAACGCCGAAGGATGAATTTCCTATAAACAAGGGCATTTTCTTATGTGATAATAATAATTCTCAAATATTTCTAGTCTGTTATACAGTTGTACCAAGGATCTTCTATAAACCTAAGGTTTATTTAATAGTTAACTGAATCAAGATGAGTTGCTGAAAGGCAGTTTCTAGGTGTTACCTGATGCAGACATAGGTGACATTTATTTCCTGGATCATTTCACTTCTTTTGTTTATGGACAAAGGAAATCCAATATTGTATCCAATTTAGAATAACATTTTTCACTTTTTTGTTTACATGTGAAATTGTTTTTAATTCTTCAAAACTTATAACCATTTTGAAGAATGCATGCTACTCAGTTTCTGCAGTGACTTTCAGTTAGTATTACTTGTTTCCTTATGATTGAATTTGGATTATTCTGTCTTCTCATAAAACACATAGAAATGGGCTAGATAATCTGCTCCCTTGAAGAGGCTATATCCTGAGGCATACCAGAGGATCCGCTGTACTCAGAACATTTGACAACATATCCTGAAGTGTATCACAAGAACCACTACACTCAGAACATTTGATAGTACATCCTGAGGCATTGCAAGAGATCCACTGCACCCAGGACACCACAGCTTAAAGGCATCCCAGGAGTTCATCTGTATACAGGGACAGCTGAGCAGTCGATACCACACCCGCGAAGACCTCCCAGGGGCTCTGTTGCATGCAGGGCACTGACCCAAAAGACTGAAAGCCTCCCTGTGGCTGCACACAAGGAAACAGAAACCACAGTCCATTGGCTCACCACCCCCTTCCCAAAACCCCTGCCCCTGGGAGAACAGCTTTACACAGGTCAACAGTTTGACTGCTCCTCTGAAGACCCAACAGTCTGAAGGCCACCCCCACCAGGAGATCTACTGCAGCCAGGACAACAAATCAGCTTCTCTGCCCCTCTGAATACCCTCTAGTTGGAAGGCCCCACAAGAGGTCTGCTACAGACAGTGCAGCAGGCCTACCAGGAAACATGTAGCAACCCAAGGACAAAAGAGGCAGACTCCAAACAGAGTCACCCAGACCAGCAAACACTAGGGATAACCAGATGACGAGAGGCAAACATAAGACCATAAGCAACAGAAGCCAATATTAATGAGCATTATCTACCACCACAGCAAGCCCTGAATATACCAACAAACCAGGAAATCAGGAAGCTGACCTAAAATCCTATCTCATGAAGATAAAAGAGTCCTTTAAGGAGGATATAAATAACTCACTGAAAGAAATACAGGAAAACACAGGTAAACAGGTAGAAACCTTTAAAGAGCAAACGAGTAAATTCCTTAAAGACATATACGAAAATACAATCAAACAGGAGAAGGAATTGCATAAAGCGGTCCAAGACCTATAAAGTGGAAGTAGAAACAATAAAGAAAACACAAATGGAGGCAAACCAAGAAATGGAAAACCTAGGAAAGAGGTCAGGAATGACAAATTATATATCACCAACAGAATATAAGACACAGAAGAGAGAATCTCAGGTGTAAAAGATATGGTAGAAGAGAATGACACAACAGTCAAAGAAAATTCAAAACATAAAACAAAAACCCAGAACAAAAATTCGAAGCTCAAAACATCCAGGAAATTCAGGACACAATGAAAAGATCAAATCTAAGAATAATTGGAATAGAGGAGAATGAAGACTCGGAGCTCAAACGTCTTTAACAAAATCATAGAAGACAACCTCTCCAACCTAAAGAAAGAGATGGTCATAATGGTATAAGAAGCCTATAGAACATCAAACAAATGGGACTAGAAAAGAAAATCCTCTCTTCACATAATAATCAAGATACTAAATGCACAGAACAAAGAAAGAATATTAAAAGCTACAAGGGAGGGGCTGGGGATTTAGCTCAGTGGTAGAGCGCTTACCTAGGAAGCGCAAGGCCCTGGGTTCGGTCCCGATCTCCGAAAAAAAGAACCAAAAAAAAAAAAAAAGCTACAAGGGAAAAGGGACAAGTAACATACAAAGGCAGACCTATCAGAATTATACCAGACTTCTCAACAGAGACTATGAAAGCCAGAAGAGCATTGTCAGAGGTCATGCAGACTCTAAGAGAAGACAAATGCCAGCCCAGGCTACTATACCCAGCAAAACTCTCAATCAATATAGATGGAGAAACCAAAATATCCCAGGACAAAACCAAATTCAAACAGTTCTACAGAGGATCCTAGAAGGAAAACTCCAATACAAGGAAGATATCTATACCAAAGTAAAGACAAGATATTAAGCGTCTCACAGCAAAGCCAAAAGGAGAAAACTACAAGCACATAAAGCTACCTACAAAAACAAATATAACAGGAACCAACAGTCATCTGTCTTTAATATCTCTCAATATTAATGGACTCAACTCACCTTTAAAAACACATAAGCCAACAGGTTTGGTACACAAACAAGATCCAGAATTTTGCTACATCACAAGAAACACACCTCAATAACAAAGACAGACACTATCTCAGAGTAAAAGGATGGAAAAAGGTCTTCCAAGCAAGTGGCCAAAGAAATAAGCTGGAATTGCCATCCTAATATCCAATGAAATAGACTTTCAATGAAAAGTTACCAAACGCTATGAGGAAGGACACTTCATCTTCATCAAAGGGAAAATCCACCAAGAAAAAGTCTCAATTTTGAACACCTATGCCCCAAATGCAAGGGCACCCACATTGATGAAAGAAATTTTAGTAAAGCTCCATATATTGAACTCCACCCATTCATATTGGAAGACTTCAATACCCCACTCTTACCAATGGACAGGTCATTGAAACTGAAACTAGACTGAGACACAGTAGAAACTATTTGAGGTCATAAACATGAACCAAATGGGTGTAACAGATATTTACAGAATATTTCACCCTAAAACAATACCCCTTCTTTTCAGCACCTCATAGTACCTTTTCTAAAATTGACCACATGATTGGTCTCAAAATAATCCTCAACCAGTACAAGAAGATTGGAATAATCCCACAAATCCTGACAGACCACCATGGACTAAAGCTGGTTTTCTATAACAGCAAAAGCAACAGAAAACCCATATACCCATAGAAACTGAACAGCTCTCTTCTCAATGGTAATTTGGTGAGGGATTAGATAAAGAAATTAATGATTTACTGAAATTTAATGAAAATGTTGACACATCATACCCAAACTTATGGGACACAATGAAAGCAGTGCTAAGAGGAAAATTCATAGCACTACGTACACTGGTAAATAAACTGGAGAGATCTTACACTAAACAGCATACCTGAGAGCTCTAGAACAAAAAAGAAACAAACTCACCCAAGAGGAGTAGAAGGCAGGAAATAGTCAAACTCAGAGTTGAAATCAACCAAACAGAAACATAGAGCAAAGAATCAGCAAAATCAAAAGCTGGTTCTTTGAGAGAATCAATAAGATAGATAAACCCCTAGCCAAATTAACTAAAGGGCGCAGAGGCGGTATCCAAATTAACAAAACCAGAAATGAAAAGGTAGACATAACAGAAATGGGGAAAATTAAAAAAAAATCATCATATCCTGCTACAAAAGCCTATATTCAACAAAACTGGAAAATTTTGATGAAGTGGATGGTTTTCTAGATAGATGCCACATACCAAAGTTAAATCAACAGCAGGTAAACTTTCTAAACAGGCCCATAACCAATAAGGAAATAGAAGTCATTAAAATCCTCTCATCTAAAAAAGTCCCAGGGCTAGATGAATTTAGTTCACAATTTTACCAGGCCTTCAAAGACCTGATACTAATATTCCTGAAACTATTTAATAAAATAGACACAGGAGGAATACTACCTATGTCATTCTATGAAGCCACAATTACTCTGATACTTAAACCATACAAGACTCCTAGCAAAATAGACAATTCAGACAATTTCGCTTATGAATATCAGTGCCAAAATACTCAATAAAATTCTTGCACACAGAATCCAAGAATACATCAAAGCCGTCATTCACACACCCGCGGATCCCGGCCTGCAGCAGCTCTCTGCTCCCAGACCCGGTGAGAGAGAGACCCAACCGCCTGGTCAGGTGGGCACTCCTGAGGCTGTAGAGCGGAAGAGACCAACAACACTGCTCACCCCTGCCCACATCCCTGGCCCAAGAGGAAACTGTATAAGGCCTCTGGGCTCCCGTGGAGGAGGGCCCAGGAGCAGCAGGACACCTGCCTGAGACACCACCGGAACCGGAAAGAAACAGACCGGATAAACAGTTCTCTGCACCCAAATCCCGTGGGAGGGAGAGCTAAACCTTCAGAGAGGCAGACAAGCCTGGGAAACCAGAAGAGACTGCTCTCTGCACACACATCTCGGACGCCAGAGGAAAAAGCCAAAGACCATCTGGAACCCTGGTGCACTGAAGCTCCCGGAAGGGGCGGCACAGGTCTTCCTGGTTGCTGCCGCTGCAGAGAGCCCCTGGGCAGCACCCCACGAGCGAACCTGAGCCTCGGGACCACAGGTAAGACCAAATTTTCTGCTGCAAGAAAGCTGCCTGGTGAACTCAAGACACAGGCCCACAGGAACAGCTGAAGACCTGTAGAGAGGAAAAACTACACGCCCGAAAGCAGAACACTCTGTCCCCATAACTGACTGAAAGAGAGGAAAACAGGTCTACAGCACTCCTGACACACAGGCTTATAGGACAGTCTAGCCACTGTCAGAAATAGCAGAACAAAGTAACACTAGAGATAATCTGATGGCGAGAGGCAAGCGCAGGAACCCAAGCAACAGAAACCAAGACTACATGGCACCATCGGAGCCCAATTCTCCCACCAAAACAAACATGGAATATCCAAACACACCAGAAAAGCAAGATCTAGTTTCAAAATCATATTTGATCATGATGCTGGAGGACTTCAAGAAAGACATGAACACACTTAGGGAAACACAGGAAAACATTAATAAACAAGTAGAAGCCTACAGAGAGGAATCGCAAAAATCCCTGAAAGAATTCCAGGAAAACACAATCAAACAGTTGAAGGAATTAAAAATGGAAATAGAAGCAATCAAGAAAGAAAACATGGAAACAACCCTGGATATAGAAAACCAAAAGAAGAGACAAGGAGCTGTAGATACAAGCTTCACCAACAGAATACAAGAGATGGAAGAGAGAATCTCAGGAGCAGAAGATTCCATAGAAATCATTGACTCAACTGTCAAAGATAATGTAAAGCGGAAAAAGCTACTGGTCCAAAACATACAGGAAATCCAGGACTCAATGAGAAGATCAAACCTAAGGATAATAGGTATAGAAGAGAGTGAAGACTCCCAGCTCAAAGGACCAGTAAATATCTTCAACAAAATCATAGAAGAAAACTTCCCTAACCTAAAAAAAGAGATACCCATAGACATACAAGAAGCCTACAGAACTCCAAATAGATTGGACCAGAAAAGAAACACCTCCCGTCACATAATTGTCAAAACACCAAACGCACAAAATAAAGAAAGAATATTAAAAGCAGTAAGGGAAAAAGGTCAAGTAACATATAAAGGGAGACCTATCAGAATCACACCAGACTTCTCGCCAGAAACTATGAAGGCCAGAAGATCCTGGACTGATGTCATACAGACCCTAAGAGAACACAAATGCCAGCCCAGGTTACTGTATCCAGCAAAACTCTCAATTAACATTGATGGAGAAACCAAGATATTCCATGACAAAACCAAATTTACACAATATCTTTCTACAAATCCAGCACTACAAAGGATAATAAATGGTAAAGCCCAACATAAGGAGGCAAGCTATACCCTAGAAGAAGCAAGAAACTGATCGTCTTGGCAACAAAACAAAGAGAAAGAAAGCACACAAACATAACCTCACATCCAAATATGAATATAAAGGGAAACAATAATCACTATTCCTTAATATCTCTCAATATCAATGGCCTCAACTCCCCAATAAAAAGACATAGATTAACAAACTGGATACGCAACGAGGATCCTGCATTCTGCTCCCTACAGGAAACACACCTCAGACACAAAGACAGACACTACCTCAGAGTGAAAGGCTGGAAAACAACTTTCCAAGCAAATGGTCAGAAGAAGCAAGCTGGAGTAGCCATTCTAATATCAAATAAAATCAATTTCCAACTAAAAGTCATCAAAAAAGATAAGGAAGGACACTTCATATTCATCAAAGGAAAAATCCACCAAGATGAACTCTCAATCCTAAATATCTATGCCCAAATACAAGGGCACCTACATACGTAAAAGAAACCTTACTAAAGCTCAAAACACACATTGCACCTCACACAATAATAGTGGGAGATTTCAACACCCCACTCTCATCAATGGACAGATCATGGAAACAGAAATTAAACAGTGATGTCGACAGACTAAGAGAAGTCATGAGCCAAATGGACTTAACAGATATTTATAGAACATTCTATCCTAAAGCAAAAGGATATACCTTCTTCTCAGCTCCTCATGGTACTTTCTCCAAAATTGACCATATAATTGGTCAAAAAACGGGCCTCAACAGGTACAGAAAGATAGAAATAATCCCATGCGTGCTATCGGACCACCACGGCCTAAAACTGGTCTTCAATAACAATAAGGGAAGAATGCCCACATATACGTGGAAATTGAAAAATGCTCTACTCAATGATAACCTGGTCAAGGAAGAAATAAGGAAAGAAATTAAAAACTTTTTAGAATTTAATGAAAATGAAGATAAAACATACCCAAACTTATGGGACAAAATGAAAGCTGTGCTAAGAGGAAAACTCATAGCGCTGAGTGCCTGCAGAAAGAAACAGGAAAGAGCATATGTCAGCAGCTTGACAGCACACCTAAAAGCTCTAGAACAAAAAGAAGCAAATACACCCAGGAGGAGTAGAAGGCAGGAAATAATCAAACTCAGAGCTGAAATCAACCAAGTAGAAACAAAAAGGACCATAGAAAGAATCAACAGAACCAAAAGTTGGTTCTTTGAGAAAATCAACAAGATAGATAAACCCTTAGCCAGACTAACGAGAGGACACAGAGAGTGCGTCCAAATTAACAAAATCAGAAATGAAAAGGCAGACATAACTACAGATTCAGAGGAAATTCAAAAAATTATCAGATCTTACTATAAAAACCTATATTCAACAAAACTTGAAAATCTTCAGGAAATGGACAATTTCCTAGACAGATACCAGGTATCGAAGTTAAATCAGGAACAGATAAACCAGTTAAACAACCCCATAACTCCTAAGGAAATAGAAGCAGTCATTAAAGGTCTCCCAACCAAAAAGAGCCCAGGTCCAGACGGGTTTAGTGCAGAATTCTATCAAACCTTCATAGAAGACCTCATACCAATATTATCCAAACTATTCCACAAAATTGAAACAGATGGAGCCCTACCGAATTCCTTCTACGAAGCCACAATTACTCTTATACCTAAACCACACAAAGACCCAACAAAGAAAGAGAACTTCAGACCAATTTCCCTTATGAATATCGACGCAAAAATACTCAATAAAATTCTGGCAAACCGAATCCAAGAGCACATCAAAACAATCATCCACCATGATCAAGTAGGCTTCATCCCAGGCATGCAGGGATGGTTTAATATACGGAAATCCATCAACATGATCCATCATATAAACAAACTGAAAGAACAGAACCACATGATCATTTCATTAGATGCTGAGAAAGCATTTGACAAAATTCAACACCCCTTCATGATAAAAGTCCTGGAAAGAATAGGAATTCAAGGCCCATACCTAAACATAGTAAAAGCCATATACAGCAAACCAGTTGCTAACATTAAACTAAATGGAGAGAAACTTGAAGCAATCCCACTAAAATCAGGGACTAGACAAGGCTGCCCACTCTCTCCCTACTTATTCAATATAGTTCTTGAAGTTCTAGCCAGAGCAATCAGACAACAAAAGGAGATCAAAGGGATACAGATCGGAAAAGAAGAGGTCAAAATATCACTATTTGCAGATGACATGATAGTATATTTAAGTGATCCCAAAAGTTCCACCAGAGAACTACTAAAGCTGATAAACAACTTCAGCAAAGTGGCTGGGTATAAAATTAACTCAAATAAATCAGTTGCCTTCCTCTATACAAAAGAGAAACAAGCCGAGAAAGAAATTAGGGAAACGACACCCTTCATAATAGACCCAAATAATATAAAGTACCTCGGTGTTACTTTAACCAAGCAAGTAAAAGATCTGTACAATAAGAACTTCAAGACACTGAGGAAAGAAATTGAAGAAGACCTCAGAAGATGGAAAGATCTCCCATGCTCATGGATTGGCAGGATTAATATAGTAAAAATGGCCATTTTACCAAAAGCAATCTACAGATTCAATGCAATCCCCGTCAAAATACCAATCCAATTCTTCAAAGAGTTAGACAGAACAATTTGCAAATTCATCTGGAATAACAAAAAACCCAGGATAGCTAAAGCTATCCTCAACAATAAAAGGACTTCAGGGGGAATCACTATCCCTGAACTCAAGCAGTATTACAGAGCAATAGTGATAAAAACTGCATGGTATTGGTACAGGGACAGACAGATAGACCAATGGAATAGAATTGAAGACCCAGAAATGAACCCACACACCTATGGTCACTTGATTTTTGACAAAGGAGCCAAAACCATCCAATGGAAAAAAGATAGCATTTTCAGCAAATGGTGCTGGTTCAACTGGAGGGCAACATGTAGAAGAATGCAGATCGATCCATCCTTATCACCCTGTACAAAGCTTAAGTCCAAGTGGATCAAGGACCTCCACATCAAACCAGACACACTCAAACTAATAGAAGAAAAACTAGGGAAGCATCTGGAACACATGGGCACTGGAAAAAATTTCCTGAACAAAACACCAATGGCTTATGCTCTAAGATCAAGAATCGACAAATGGGATCTCATAAAACTGCAAAGCTTCTGTAAGGCAAAGGACACTGTGGTTAGGACAAAACGGCAACCAACAGATTGGGAAAAGATCTTTACCAATCCTACAACAGATAGAGGCCTTATATCCAAAATATACAAAGAACTCAAGAAGTTAGACCGCAGGGAAACAAATAACCCTATTAAAAAATGGGGTTCAGAGCTAAACAAAGAATTCACAGCTGAGGAATGCCGAATGGCTGAGAAACACCTAAAGAAATGTTCAACATCTTTAGTCATAGGGGAAATGCAAATCAAAACAACCCTGAGATTTCACCTCACACCAGTGCGATTGGCTAAGATCAAAAACTCAGGTGACAGCAGATGCTGGCGAGGATGTGGAGAAAGAGGAACACTCCTCCATTGTTGGTGGGATTGCAGACTGGTAAAACCATTCTGGAAATCAGTCTGGAGGTTCCTCAGAAAATTGGACATTGAACTGCCTGAGGATCCAGCTATACCTCTCTTGGGCATATACCCAAAAGATGCCTCAACATATAAAAGAGACACGTGCTCCACTATGTTCATCGCAGCCTTATTTATAATAGCCAGAAAATGGAAAGAACCCAGATGCCCTTCAACAGAGGAATGGATACAGAAAATGTGGTACATCTACACAATGGAATATTACTCAGCTATCAAAAACAATGAGTTTATGAAATTCGTAGGCAAATGGTTGGAACTGGAAAATATCATCCTGAGTGAGCTAACCCAATCACAGAGAGACATACATGGTATGCACTCATTGATAAGTGGCTATTAGCCCAAATGCTTGAATTACCCTAGATCCCTAGAACAAACGAAACTCAAGACGGATGATCAAAATGTGAATGCTTCACTCCTTCTTTAAATGAGGAAAAAGAATACCCTTGGCAGTGAAGGGAGAGGCAAAGATTAAAACAGAGACTTAAGGAACACCCATTTAGAGCCTGCCCCACATGTGGCCCATACATATACAGCCACCCAATTAGACAAGATGGATGAAGCAAAGAAGTGCAGACCCACAGGAGCCGGATGTAGATCGCTCCTGAGAGACACAGCCAGAATACAGCAAATATAGAGGCGAATGCCAGCAGCAAACCACTGAACTGAGAATAGGTCCCCTATTGAAGGAATCAGAGAAAGAACTGGAAGAGCTTGAAGGGGCTCGAGACCCCAAAAGTACAACAATGCCAAGCAACCAGAGCTTCCTGGGACTAAGCCACTACCTAAAGACTATACATGGACTGACCCTGGACTCTGACCCCATAGGTAGCAATGAATATCCTAGTAAGAGCACCAGTGGAAGGGGAAGCCCTGGGTCCTGCTAAGACTGAACCCCCAGTGAACTAGTCTATGGGGGGAGGGCGGCAATGGGGGGAGGGTTGGGAGGGGAACACCCATAAGGAAGGGGAGGGGGGAGGGGGATGTTTGCCCGGAAACCGGGAAAGGGAATAACACTCGAAATGTATATAAGAAATACTCAAGTTAATAAAAAAAAAAAAAAAGCCGTCATTCACCATAATCAAGTAGACTTCATTATAGGGATACAAGGTTGGTTCAGTATATGAAAATCCATTAATGTGATCCACCATATAAACAAACTCAAAGAAAAAGAATGACATGATCATCTTCTTAGATGCAGAAAAGCATTTGACAAAATACAACACCCCTCATGTTAAAAGTATTGGAGAGATCAGGAGTTCAAGGCCCATATCTAAACATAATAAAAACTGTTTACTTCCAACCAACAGCCAATATCAAATTAAATGGAGAGACATTTAAAGCTATTCCACTAAAATTGGGGACAAGAGAAGGATGCCCACTCTCCCCACATATATAGGACTTGAAGTGCTAGTTTGCACAATAAAGACAACAAAAAGAGTTCAAGGGGATACAAATTGGCAAAGAAGAAGTAAAGGCATCACTATTTGCAGATGATTTTGATAGTATACATAAGTGAGCCCAAACATTCTACCAGAGAACTTCTCTGCTGATAACCAACATCAGCAAGTAGCCAGATATAAAATTAACTCAAATAAATCAGTAGCCTTCCCTTATGCAAATGAAAAACAAGCTGAGAAAGAAGTTAAGGAAACAATTTCCTTCACAATAGCCACAGATAATGTAAAATATCTTGGGGTAAATCTAACCAAACAAGTGAAAGACCTGTATGATAAGAACTTCAAGTCTCTCAACAAAGATATCGGAAACGATCTCAGAAAATGGAGAAATCTTACATGCTCAGAGTAGTAAAAATGGCCATCCTACCAAAGGCAATCTACAGGTTCAATGCAATGCCCATCAAAATCCCAACACAGTTCTTCAAATACATGGAAAGAACAATTCTCAAATTTACCTAGAAAGGCAAATAACCCAGAATAGCAAAAACATTTTTTTTTTTTGCTGTTAACTTTATTAATGTCCTATTCTTATCCCCCATCCCCCAAGTATCTGCAGGTCACTACTCATTGTCTTTTTTCGTTGTTGTTGGATTTTTTTATTTATATTTCAAATGTTATCCCCTTTCCTGGTTTTATCTTCATAAGCCTCCTATTTCATTCCCCTCCCACTTCTTCAATGAGGGTGTTCCCGACCCCAACCATCCAACCTTCCCTTCTCCCTGCCCTGACATTCCCCTACACTGCCTTAACAAAACCACAATTTTAGGTTGTTATTCTTTCTCTAAGTGACAAAGATGTTGGCTTCTTATGTTCTGCATTATAGCATTGTATCTTATCTTTATCATGCTCTGTTCATTTAAGCATACTATAACATGTGATGGTGACAGTAAGGTTGACTATTTTTTTTCTTGATAAATAGCTCACCTGTGATAATTAATAAAGTCATGTTTTAAAGGACCACAATGGAGTGCAGTTGTAGAGCACTTGCCTCTATGGTTGAGGGCCCTGGTCTCACTGAATAATTTATAAATAAATGACAAGCCACATTGCTTGTAACTGACCATGATGAGTATGCATAGCCTTCTGATGCCATTCTCCTGTTCTGTTTGACCTGCTTCTTCTAGATTTCTTTATTTAAATTGTTCATTTTTTCTGAATCACTGCTAAGTAGAAATGCGTTCAAACAATACTACTTAGACCACATTATTTCAGATCTTTATAATTGTGTTACTATCATGTGTTGGTTAAAAGATACTACTTGGTTGAGAATGATTGTTTTATAGTAGCATTTTTATGAATTGACCCTTCAGGAGGTTTAACCTTCTGGTAGAGGAAGTTTGTACATATATATACATATATATGTATATATATATATACTTTTTGTTGTTGTTGTTCTTAGGGAATTTTATTTTTTTTCCGTCTTTATTACATTGGGTATTTCTTATTTACATTTCAAATGTTATTCCCTTTCTCATTTTCCATGCCAACATCCCCCAACCCCCCTCCCATTCTATATGGGTTTTCCCATCCCAATCCTCCCCCCATTACTGCCCTCCCCACAAGAATCCCATTCACTGGGGGTCCAGCCTTGGTTGGACCAAGGGCTTCTTCCCTTTCCACTGGTGCTCTTACTAGGATATTTATTGCTACCTATGAGGTCAGAGTCCAGGGTCAGTCCATGCATAGTCTTTGGGTAGTGGCTTAGTCCCTGGAAGCTCTGGTTGGTTGACATTGTTGTTCATATGGGGTCTCAAGCCCCTTCAGCTCCTCCAGTCCTTTCTCTGATTCCTTCAATGGGGATCCTGTTCTCAGTTCAGTGGTTTGCTGCTGGCATTTGCCTATGTATTTGCAGTATTCTGGCTGTGTCTCTCAGGAGAGATCTACATCCGGTTCCTGTCGGCCTGCACTTCTTTGCTTCATCCATCTTATCTAATTGGGTGGCTGTATATGTATGGGCCACATGTGAGGCAGGCTCTGAATGGGTGTTCCTTCAGCCTCTGTTCTAAACTTTGCCTCCCTAACCCCTATCAAGTGTATTCTTGTTCCCCTTTTAAAGAAGGAGTGAAACATCCGCATTTTGGCCATCCTTCTTGACTTTCATGTATTCTGTGCATCTAGGGTAATTCAAGCATTTGGGCTAATAGCCACTTATCAATGAGTGCATACCATGTGTGTTTTTCTGTGATTGGGTTAGCTCACTCAGGATGATATTTTCCAGTTCCATCCATTTGCCTATGAATTTCATAAAGTCATTGTTTTTGATAGCTGAGTAGTACTCCATTGTGTAGATGTACCACATTTTTTTTAATTCATTCCTCTGTAGAAGGGCATCTGGGTTCTTTCCAGCTTCTGGCTATTATAAATAAGGCTGTTATGAACATAGTGGAGCATGTTTCTTTCTTATATTTTGGAGTATCTTTTGACTTGACCGTCCTATAGGCCTGTGCGTCAGGAGTGCCGTAGACCTGTTTTCCTGTTTTCTTTCAGCCATTTATGGGAACAGAGTGTTCTGCTTTCAGGTGTATAGTCATTCTTGTCTACTGGCTTTCAGTTGTTCCTGTGGGCGTGTGTCCTGAGTCCACCAGGCAGGTCACATGGAGCAAAAAGTTGGTCTTACCTCTCATCTCGGGCCTGAAGTCGCTCCTCAGGGCTGTGTTTCAGCTCTCCGTTAGGGCAGCAATCAGAAGGGCCTGCCCCTTCTTCTCCGGGGTCCCTGTGTGCAGGGAGCCCTGATGGTGCTAGGCGTTTTCCTCTAGAGTCAGAAATGTGGGCAGAGAGTAGTCTCTTCTGGTTTCCCAGTGGTTTCTGCCCCTCTGAAGGTCTAGCTCTCCCTCCCATGGGATTTGGGTTCAGGGAGCTATTTGACCAGGTCCCTTCAGATCTGGGCACCGTCTTGTATATATACATTTTTTTGCAGCCTATCTCCATAAATATTCAACCTTTCCTCTTGTTGACCACCCACCAGAGGCAGTGGAAGAGAAAGTTATTAGGATATGAGAGTAGTGGATCTGTTTAGCAATAGTTCTTTGGGGGGTGAACTCAGTCTTCTTTCTCTTCGTCAGCAGTTCAGTCAAGTAACAAACACCAAATATGAGTCAGCAGCTAGAGTCCAGTCCTCTTGGCAGGCAGACAGCACACATGAACCAGCAGATGTAGTTCAATCCCAAAGAATATGCAAGGTTTGCCAACTGTCCTGAGGTGAGCCTGCAGAAGAGTCAAGAAGCCACAGTAACTTTATATAAAAGAACATTTTGTCACGTTTCTCTCAATGGCAGCATTAGCATCTCGGAGCTCAACATTGGCATGTAAGCCACCAATACTTGCATGTCATTAGTGAAGAATAGTGATACAGAGAGAGCAAAGCAGACCAATGCTTCTTCCCAGTCTTTGTGGGATCATATTTATACTCCTTCCTTATGTGTCCTTTCTTGTGTCCACTGTAGCAAACTATCCTTTCACTTATGTCTGCTTCAGGAAATCATTCTTTCACATGTCTGCTCCAGCAAGACATCCTTTCACCTGTGTCTGCTTCAGGGAAACATTCTTTCATATGTCAACTTTAGCAAGACATCCTTTTACCTGTGTGCCCCAGCAAATGATCGTTGTACATGATTGACTTTCCTAAGAAGCTAGAAGTTTCCACTTCAGAAATTTAAGAAGCAGAAACCAGTAAAGCAAAATACTTTTTGGTCTAGTCTAAACTGCCGTACTAGAAGGATGATGGTAAGGCCTGGGGCACCTTTGCCATAATAGTGAGATGCAGTGGTTTTTGTTTTTGTTTTTTTTTTAAGAATGAGTTCCTAACTCAGTATGTCCTCTCTGTCTTCCCCACAGGGCCCCTGTGTCCATGATGAAGATTCTGGCCTGTCACTTTCAGGAAAACCTGCACTACAGGCCCTTTTGTATCACTGCCGTTTCTATGAACATTTGACTCACATGGTGAAACATTGTTACGTTGGAAGATATATGTTTGATTTTAATATTTCTGCTTTTACTGAAACTTCAGAATATAATGATTTAAATGGTAAGTATAATACCTTTATCATTATCATTATCATTATTATAAAATACAACTTCTGTTAAATGATATCGAGAAGCTAGGGAGATGACTAAGTGTTTAAAACACAAGTGGAAGGACTGAAGTTTGTATCTTCAGCATCCACACAGTGGTCTGGAATCCCCAGAGCAAGCTGTCTAGTCAGATTGACCCGTGTCACGTGAGAGATCCTCCTTTAATATACAAAGTGAAAAGAGCGCCTATGGAAGACATGAAGTAAACTTCTGACCTCCACACTCAAGAGTACACATGTGAATATTTAAATAAGCATGCATACCGTCTACACATGGGAAAAAAAGCACATGCTCACTAAAGAACATTTGGAAAATAGTAAAAGATTCATCAGAAAAAACTATCTCTAGAGAATACCTCTGATATATTTCTTACCATCATTTTCCCTATGTGATGTTTTTTCATATGTTTTATGCACACTTTCTGTTTAGTTTCTGCTTCTCTAAACATTGCCTGAACATTATTCTGTGTTATAAGTTCTTCATAGAACCATGCTTGACATTTTCTTAATGCTTCATAAGTTATTTTCTGGCCTTCAGTAAAGTTTATACCTTTTTTTCTATGGTACAGTCTTAAGCATTTTTAAGACATCTTGTATGTCCAAAGATGTACAGTCTTTCGGTTGTTTTCCCCTACCTTTCATATGAATGAGATCTTTTCTATGGCTTCTCGCTTATTTGGTAAAAGTCTTAAAAAAATCTATTTATTTTTGTATGTCATAAATTTATCAGAACATCTTACTGAAACCTTTTTATTTCTCATTTTCTAAGTTTTATATATTAATGCATAAATACTACTTAGATGTTATAAAGTGAAGATCCATTTAGCATAAACTGCTTTAATTTTGAAATTAATATTAAAATATAATGCTTTAGAATTAACATAACACAGAAAACGTTCAATAAAAAAATAAAAAACCATTAGCCATATTAATTTATTCACTGTCTCATGAATATGTATGTGTATGTAATTATAAATAAGATTTATGTCTGTATGCAAATATATACATATATAATAAGCAGTAAACTGAAATGAAATTCCATTACTTTTAATTACTTAAATGTGAATTTATTTATAATTATTTAAATGTATATTCACATTTTTATTCCCATCTTAGGGGAGTTGAAAGTAGCACTTAATGAAGCTCTTGAACTTTATAAATAACTGTCTCTATTAGAAAAGTGAGTTAGTTGTTCAGATGTTTTGATTTTATGAGTCACTGTCGTTCCTAACATGGCTTTTGAGCCAATCTGCACTGATGCGTTCTGAGTGTTTGTTAGAAGTGTGCATTCATGGTTTCATTCTCATGTGGGCTATTAGAATCCCTAGGGCAGGTGCACTGGAGAAACTGCACCAACAATCTCTGAGCAATTCTCAAACACAGTGAAACATACCATTCTTTACTTTATGGTTCTTTCCTTAAGGAGTATGTATTCTGTTGATTGTCGGAGAACCTTGAGGAATGTCATATTAACTATTCTCTGTTGTCACAGGTTTAGATGACTCATTCAAGTTCTGGAGGGCCCCCTCTGGGACATCTACTCAGGATCATGAGCCAAGTTCTCTTTCTACCTCAGAAACAATGGTAATTGAAAAGAACACATAGTGTATCATTTTGAGCCACTAAATAAGTTTATATTTGCATACTAGTGATAAAATATTGGATACAAATTTAAGGTTAGGATTATAATGTCTTTTTGAAAGTACATTCTGAGAAGACTCTTGCTCTGCATTTACTCAAAATATTCTGTTTAATATGTTCAGTTATCCTCATATGGTAGACACCCTTTACTTTCCCACACAAGTGTGTCATTCTGAAGTTAAGTAACTATGGTAAACAGCAATGTAAGAGGCAAGATTGGAATTTCAACTGGTATTGCTGGCTACAGTCATAGCTACATACATTGTTTCAGTTGAGTCTTCAGCCGCTCTTTCCTACCTTTTCTGATTGAATCGAGAATAAAATCATGTTAATAATTAAAAGTCATTAATTGTCCTGAAATTTTGATTAAGGGCAAAGCAGAATGAGAAAGTGTACATATTCAGGTCATTCCAATGTGGTATTGATAACTTCAGACACGTTTCTAAATACCTGTATGAAAAACTTTTCTACAGTATGTGAAATTTGCGTGTATGTACATGTCGTCATTCTTGCATATGTGGCTTCTTCCTAGAAGCTGACGCCCATTTTCAGTTTTCTTAAGTATATCAAAAGCATTTCTTCTAATTAAAAACATAAATTTTTCAAGTGTACTCTATTAATAATTGTGTTGTAGAATCTATTAGGAAAGCAATATGTATATGTGATAGTAAAATATATAGACATTAATAATATTTACCTCCTATATTGTCCTTTTCCCTTTCTTCCCTTTATTGTTTCAAAAGAAAGGAGTTGTATTTAGTGCTAAACTAGACCTTTATGTGGAAAAATGGGATAATTACTCTGCTCCCACTAGATGTCATACTTTCCAAGCTTAAATGTAAAGACACTGTATCTTCAGTTCAGCAAGAGAAATGATATAATTAAATGCTAAGATGAATTATATTAGTTGGTTCACAGAAAAATCACTGGAGGAACAGCATCAATATATTCTTAAAATTTTCTCAAGTGAACCAGTTTCTAGAAGACTATTGAATAGCCACTCTAGTGAACCTTTAGTTCTGTGACTAAATGCCTGAGAAAATGACCCTCAGGTAGAGAAGATGTATTGAAATTCACAGTTTGAGAGCTTTGGGCCTGTGGTTATGTGACTTCATTGTTTCTAGGCCAGTCCTTAGTGAGGCAGAACATCATGCAGGGAAGCATGTGGTGGTAGAGCAGAGATGTTCATGGTATGCAGTGAGCAAAAGATAGTTACAGAGGAGGATCTGGGGTCAAATGCTCCCTTCAAAGTCACCCCAATCTACTTCCTGTAACAAGACTATAACTCTTAATGTTCCCATGAACCTACCAATAATTAAGTAAACTATGAAACTTTCAATGTGTTGATCCATTGTTGTATTCAGAGCCCTTAAGAAATAATTGCCTCTTAAAGGTCTTCTGAGGGGCTGTGTTACAGGGGGATGGGGGAGAACATTTAGCACAGGAGCATTGGGAGGAAATTAGGAAATCAATCTTAAGACAGGCCTAAACTGTTTAATTCTTTGTTTATTAGCAGTATCAAGTAAATAGTAATTTTTTGTGTTAGCTATTTTGTGTTATTCAATTTATATTTATCATATGTAGGAAGACTTGATACAGAAAGAACATTTTAATTTATATTTTTAGTGTATATTAACGTATGAACTTACAGCTTAAAGCACTAGATTTGCCAAGAATCTAATTACTATGATCCATATTAAAATAGAAATACTTTTGTCCTCATTAGTCTTGTATTAATGTTAAAAATATTCAGGCAAAAAAAACCAAACAAACAAAAACAAAAACAAACAAACAAAAAAACCAATATAAAAGGAAGAGAGGCTTGTTTTGCCTCACAGTTTGCGAGGTTTCAGTCCAGTCTCTGCCCTGTTGCTTTTGGCCTCTGATTGCACAATACATTACAGTGTATGTGTACATATGTGCAGTAGGTAATAGAGGAAGCCTGTTCATCTCATGACATCTTAGACACTGAGAAAGATGCAGAAAGGAGCCATGATTCTCATATATTCTACCAGGGTACGTCCAGTAGTCTAATGTTCTCCAGCAAGCTCCACCACTAAAGATTCCCCTATCCCTTCCCTGTAGCACTGTGGACTGAGGACCAACCTTCAGTACATGGGCCCAAAGGGACATTTAATATCTAAATTAGAGTGATCTCTGTGAACATAACAGCCCTTAACTTCTTCACAGTTAGTTGTTACAGAGTGAGATGAATGGCAGGATGGCTCAGAGACTACCAGCGTTCACTGTGCAAGTTTAATGACCTCAGCTTTGATCCCTGGTTCTATTTCACAGTCGAAGGAGAAAACCAACTCTCAAGGGCTGTCCTCTGATCTCCACATAGGTGCCATGGCGTGTGCATGCCCACACTCATACACCCCCCACCACACACACACACATACACACACACATACACACACACACACACACACATTGCTAGTAATAAAAGATAATATACAAAAATGTGCTACTGAAGAAGTATTTGAAGTTTAAAAAGGATTATATTATATTATATAAAAATATTAATAATAATAAAATTACTTTATTAGGTTTGTGTAACACTTTCATACATGCATATAATGCTTTTTGATGCTCTCACCTCTTGGCCTCTCTTATCTACCTCATATCCTAATCAATCTTCCTTCCTACCAATCCCTTTCCCAGAATCATGACTTTTGGTTTCATTTCATGACTCTTATAATTTAATCAGGGCCAACTGTGGTTTTAATTATGGGGTCACCAGTGGGCATTTAACTGAAGGCAGTGACTCTCATCTTCTTAAGTCTTTCAATAGCAAGCAGTTGAATAGTGAACGTTGAGATCCCCAAGTACTTCCTTCATCCATGCCTGACTGTTGATGGTCTCACTCTTGGGCAGACCCCTGCACACATCTGTTATCTGCTGTCAGTTGGTTATTCTAATGGCTGTATCTTCCCTAGATGATATTGTTTGCAGCCTTCTCCCTCTCTTCCAACTCCTGCATTCTATACTAAGACATCTTCACCAAAAATTATTTTTAAAATATAGCCCATTCAAATCATTTACCTTTTTTTCAGATGTTGATAGTTTCTCGGGACTTCTACAGTCAGCTTGTGTGTTGTTGTTGCTGTTCTTAGTACTACTCTTACTATTTCATTTCTCCTTTTGGGAGAAGGTAGAGTCCAAACTGAAATACTGGAATTTTGTTTTTAATTCATTCTAAGTTCTGTAGTTGTTCTTATTCTGTTTTTCTTAACCATGGCTAACATGATATGCATCTTTGCCCTAAAGAGACAAGTCAAAGAATTCATTTACTACTCATTACCACTGTATGCAAAGACAGTTGTACTTAGATCAACTAATACTTTCTCTAATGGCTAGAATTGGCTAGTAATCTAGAACTCAGAAGTTATAAACTGAGGTAACAAGGCGAGGGAATGTAAATCTTGGGGGCCCATCTGGCTCTTTACATCTGTTTTTGTTTATCTCTCAGAGTTGAGAAAAAATAAGGTCTGCTTATTGGTTGGCTTTTCCATTTTTGTCTTTTCTAAGTCTGGGACCCTCTTTGATTTGGATCCCGAATAAGTGTTGCCACTGGGCCTGTCCAGCCTGCGCTGTCAGAGCCACTTTAAGGATGCAGCAGTGCCGTCTAATGAATTCAGTCTTTTGTTTGTTTGTTTGTTTGTTTGTTTGTTTTCATGCATTGTAAGGGTTGAGCTTGTATACTGTGTATAGTATAAGCAGTGTCCTGGGCAAGAAAAAAATTTAAGCAATCCCTTGTCTTGAACAGGACCAGAATAGGTCTTTTCTATGTGAATCAAAACTGTGCAGCAGTTAAATATTTAGTTGCCAAAACACTTATTATTTGAACTCCTAGTGAAAAGGTACAGATCTTTATATCAGCATTGATTATTAAATATAACTAATTCTTTTACATGTGTCTTCCAAATATTTTTTTCATGGAAGTGGAGAAGTTTAGTTTAATATATGTTTGGTTTTGCTCATTAAGAAGGAGTATACCGTTATGTTAAATCGAAAAGAACGCATGTAAAGATCAGTGGAAATATAGATCACCTATACTCAATTTTTGAGGCATATTACCAGGCAAAGAACCCCTGACTCCTCAAGTATATGAGACAAATTTTAATATAATTAATAGATTGTTTTCACAAGCATCTTCTTTAAGCTTGGGCTTTTTAATCCTGTCTCCTTTACTTTTTTTTTTTTTTTAAACAGCCAGAGGAGTTTTTTGATAGGAGACAGATGTATTTATTATTCAGCTCTGCCTAGGTTGTGATATTAGTCATGGTGTTTGATTACTCTTTCCTAGAACCATAAAAATCATCTTGATTGCTTTGACATGAATATTTTTTACATGCCTCCCAATTGTCATCTGGACAAGTATATTTGTAAAATAAGCAAGTTAGATTATTTTGCTATTATCTGAATTTAATACAAGAGATTTAGTGCTTGTCTGTGAGTGATTTATTTAGAAGAAACATTCATTCAGATAGATATTTTATGCTTAAGCTCGGTGTTTTTGACTTTAGAATTTTCTCACTTACTAGAACCAAAATCATATTTACCTAAGGTGGGAAATAATGTCTTCTGTTCAAATGGAGATTTGTTAAGTATATTTAGATTTAATCGCTGTGGATTTTTTCATATTCTCTTTACTCTCAGAAACTACAAATGAAGACAGTCTTAGTGTTTGCTTTCATGATATCACTTTAAGTCAAAAGTACAATATGCTAAAAGTAAGCACAGCCAGTGTACAGATGTGACCTTGTAGCACTGTGACAGCAATAATGCTAGTTTATCAGTTCTGGTGATGTCCCATATCATGTGCACACACTGACACAGGGTCTCCCCCTGTGTAGATTCTTTGTGCCTTTTCACAGAGAAAGAAATATCTTACCTTCCCAGGGAGGGATTTTTCACATAAGAAGTGCCAAACACAATAGCCTGAGTGCATTCAATTTTTGAGGGTCACAGCCTCATCTACAAACCTCTAGGTATTTTGTGTTTTGCTTTCTACAGCAATTCTATCAGGTTTGATGTTTTAAAAAATGTTGTATTCTGAAACATGGTGTCAGCATTTTGACAGCCTTTTTTTTTTCTTTTTCAAAGTTTTTTTTCTTATATGAGGTAAAATAAAGAAAAATCTTTTAATACTTCACTGATTGTTTTTGTTTAAATTCAATATCTGCAAGCTTTTCCCCCCACTTTATGTGTAGGCTTTTATGTTTGTTCATTTGTTTGTTTTTTGCTTGTATACATCTGTTCATCACATGTTTGTCTGGTATCTGTAGACCTTAGAATAGGGCATCAGGTCTCCTGGGAATGGTTGTGATGCAGAGGTTGTGAGCAGCCAAATGGGTACTGAAGATTGGACGTGGGTCCTCTGGAAGAACAGCAAGTGCTTTTACATTCTGTGTTATCCATGTCTCCAACACTTACAGTGATTATTATAGGCATTATTAAAACTTAATTGTGCAATTTGAAACATCAGAAACAAACTAAACAAACATGGGTGTTGGAGAGTTGGCTGAGCAGTTAATAGCATTTATTGATTTTTCAAACGATTGAGGTTCAGTGTATTCCAGTTCCAGGGGCCACCTTCTGTTCTCCATGTACACTAGGCACATAGGTGGTAAACATTCATACGTGGTGGCAAACCACTCATATAGCTAACATGTATATCTAATGTAAAAATCTCAAAACCAATAAATTTTTTATGAATAAGTATGTATCTTAAACACTCTGTCATTTGGGCAATGAGAGCTGTAGATTGCTTATGAAAGGAAAGGTATTGGCATTGTACACCCAAGAGCAAGTTCTGAGCATGATTCTTCAGTGGGACAGGCCAAGGAATAAGAGACTAAGACAGGAGATAGAGCGTGAGGAAAGAGAAGGAAACAAGGAAGAGGGGCAGCGATATTTGTTCCACTTGACAAAAGACTGCCATGTTAAGATGAGGTGCTTGGTTTTAATTGGGCATGTTATTTAGGTGAGACAAAGGAGGTGTTTGACTTCAGTACTTTAATGGTTGGACTTTGGTAGTCAACCTCAGGAGGGGTAAGTGACCAAGCAAGCGAATAGATTTGGTGGCTAGCTTTAGGTATGTAATCTAGTGGTTTGTAGCAAGGCAAGGGGATGGGAGAGAAAAGTAGGGCTGCCAGAGTCATGCTCGCCATCCTCGAACTGACCAGAGTCCAGTTTATATCAGAAACTTAAATCCTACTTGGGCTTCTGATCAAAACTTGGCTCTTTTGAGTTACTGATTTATGGACATTATAGCAGTTCCTATAAGAGGTCAGAGAAAATGTCAGTGTTGGAAGACTAACTCAAGATTTAAAGTATTTTATAGTTATGTTAGCTGGCAAAATTAATTTAAAACTGGCTTCCTTAATAGTCTGTATACCTGCTGTTTGTTTCCATGTTACAACATTAATGAGAACCTACCTGGTTCACAGGTGGCGGCTTCGGTGGTCAGTGCTGAGATTCAGCCCCTGCTGCCATCAACACTTCTTCCTGAACCAGCAGCCCTTGACCAGTTTGTGACACAAGGTATTCTTTTTTGTATATAAAGGTTTTTATTTATTTATTCTTTTAGTTTTCCCTTTCCCTGTCTCTGTCTCTCTTTCTCTCTTCCCCTCTTTCTCTTCCCTCCTTCTCTCCCTCCCTCCCTCCCTGTGGTCTGTGGTATGTGGTATGTCCAGGGGTTGATATTACAAGCCTTTCCCAATCATCCTCCCTTTAATTTTTTAGCAGCACAGAAAATTGTAAAACTAAGATTTCCAAAGGATTATTACTTCTGGATAAAAACAGTATGACTAGCATTTACTTCCTCATGAATGTTTCATAGAAAACTTCTAAATATTCTAAACATGGACAGGTGTTCTTCCCTTGTGCGTCCTATACTAGCTACATACTTCCCTTGTATGTCCTATACTAGCTACATACTTCCCTTGTACCATGTCTGTTTGAGCTCCATGCTTTAAGGTTTTTGAGCATCTTTCATTTTTCTCTTTAAGGAGCATTGGGCACAATTTTCTTTCATTGGAGATAGCCAAACACTGCTATGATGATGATGCATTCTATAATCAGGGAATACTCCGTACAGAGTGTTTCTCTGAATAACCCACAGTGCAAAGGTCTTGCTTATACTTTATAAGTTCTTTCAGAATTTTTAGTTTTGTATTTATTTTGAGCATATTCATTCCATTCTCTCAATTCTTTCCAGATCTCCCCCCTCGTTCTCATCCCCCAACCTTTGTGTTCCTTTATATTGTTTCGATAGGGTCTCATTGTGTAGCTCTGGCTATTTTGAACTTCCTTTGTAGACCTGGCTGCCCTGGAACTCATAGAGGTCTATCTGCCTATCTCTGCTTCTCAAGTGCTGGGATTAAAGGCATTTACCCCCATAGAACTTTAAAAGATGAAATATGCTGTTCAAACATTTCTTTTGTATTTGTTATCTTCACTGAGCATGCTTAGCTCATCAGAAACTACAATCTTAGAGAAAATTGTCACTTTTTCAGCAGCTAGCAGTTGCCATTTGCTCAAAGACTGAGGTGAGATTATATGCCCAGCTCCCCTCTCCATTCCATTTTTTTGAGATGAGGTTTCTTACTGAATTTGGAGCTCACTGGCTGTTAATTCCCAGGACTAGGATCTCAGATGTTTGTTGCCATACCCAGCTTTTCATGGGTGATGAGCATCTGAACTCTCAAGATAGAGCAAGTACGTTACCCGTTGCTCTCTCCCCTGAGCCCACTTAAGTTATTTTCTTTTAGGAAGATATTTTGCTTTAATAAAAGATGGAAAGGGAGGTAAAAGTATGAGAGGCTAGAGAGACAGATGGCTCAGCAGATAAGAGTGCTGCTGCTCTTGCAGAGGTACCAAGTTAGTTTCTCAACTCCCATGCTGAGCTGCCAATTGATAACTGCAGTCACTGCTTTAGGGGACCTCACAGGGCACCTGCACTCAGGTGTACCCCCACATTTAATACTTTAAAAAATAAATAATTTAAATCATTCTTTTTTTTGCGTTTTTTTCCATCTTTATTAACTTGAGTTTTCCTTATTTACATTTCTATTGTTATTCCCATTCCTGGTTTCACAGCCAACATCCCCCTAGCCCCTCTCCCTCCCCTCCTATATTGGTGTTCCCCTCCCCATCCTCCCTCCATTACCACCCTCCCCCCAACAATCACATTCACTGGGGGTTCAGTCTTGGCAGGACCAAGGGCTTCCCCTTCCACTGGTGCTCTTACTAGGCTACTCATTGCTACCTATGAGGTCAGAGTCCAGGGTCAGTCCATGTATAGTCTTTGGATAGTGGCTTAGTCCCTGGAAGCTCTGGTTAGTTGACATTGTTGTTCATATGGGGTCTCGAGCCCCTTCAAGCTCTTTCAGCCCTTTCTCTGATTCTTTCAACGGGGGTCCCATTCTCAGTTCAGTGGTTTGCTGCTGGCATTCGCCTATGTATTTGCTGTATTCTGGCTGTGTCTCTCAGGAGCGATCTACATCCGGCTCCTGTCGGCCTGCACTTCTTTGCTTCATCCATCTTGTCTAATTGGGTGGCTGTATATGTATGGGCCACATGTGGGGCAGGCTCTGAATGGGTGTTCCTTCATTCTCTGTTTTAATCTTTGCCTCCCTATTCTCTCCCAAGGGTATTCTTGTTCCCCTTTTAAAGAAGGAGTGAAGTGTTCGCATTTTGGTCATCCTTCTTGAGTTTCATGTGTCTGTGCATCTAGGGTAATTCAAGCATTTGGGCTAATAGCCACTTAAATAAATCATTCTTTAGGGAAGTTGTTTAGCCGGACCCCTGGGAGCTTCCCGACACTGAGCCACCAACCAGGCAGCACACAGGAACTGTTGAGAGGCCCCTGACACATAGAGAACAGAGAACTGCCTGGTCTGGCTTCAGTGGGAGAAGATGCACTTAACCCTGGAGAGAGCTGAGGGCTCAGGGAGAGGGGCTGTCTGGTGCGGAGGGAGCATCCTCTCAGAGATGGGGAAGGAAGAACGGGGTGAACTGTTGGGGGTCAGTGTCTGGATTGTAAATAAATAAATAAACAACAACAACAATAATAATAAGTCTGATCGCCACATGGCTCCTTACTTAGTATTTCAGTAAATAACCACTGCATATGACTCCACATTTTAATCCTCTTTTGGGAAGCACTTAATAGTACGTGACTTGGATGTGAAGAAATTGTAGTTAACATGTATTCTATAAGGATGTGCAGTCATTTGAAACAAAATCTATTGGTGTTTTTGTTTTTAGAAATCCACACAAGCAACCTGAAATATATTTTTATTTATTTTCCTGCAGATAAGGACTGAACCTAGGGCCATTTTCATGCTATACCCACACAGAAAAATTTTTATATCAATTCTCCATCCCTGCAGTGCACTTTTATAAATCCAGTATGTTTTACTTTTTGTCTTTGGACCACAACCAACTCTACTTTAAGTTGTATTTATATTGGAGTTTACAACTCATCTTTGAATCCTAGAGAATATGTTGGACTCATTTGTTAGCCCTAAATTTCTGACCTAAAAGAAATAATACTTCCTAAAGGAAGTTAAATGTGAACACTGATGTACAGAAGATATTCTTACAAAAAAGTTTGCTTCATTGAATTTTCATTACTGTATTATAATAATTTCACAAACAGGTTTCCACCTTGGTAATTTATGTTAGTTAATAAAAAAGATTTAATTATAAAAAATACTTAATTCAACCTCTATGTTGTATGCTTACAAATCTTTAAACAATTTTATTAAATAGTAAAAAAGTCACAAGGATTGAAGTTAGGTTTGGCTGCAACCTAGGCCTGCTGAGCCATCTTACCTGCAATAATTATAGAAGAAAAACCACAATTATTATTAATAATTTAACTTTAAAATTCAGCCCACAAAATAGATGTGAACAAACATTTAAAAATACATTATTTTTAGATAGCATAGCTGATATCAAAAATATGTAAAATGTTAATTTCTATAAGTTAATCTATAAATTAGTGTCCAGTCAAAATAACATCAGATTTCTTTGTAGTAGGAAAATTGTATTCACCCTTAAAACAAAACAAAATGAAGAATGAGTATACAGAAGTAGCCAGGAAAATGCTACTTGGATATAATAACTGATTAAAAAATAATATTGAATCTTTTTTATTACCAGCAATGAAAAATAAATAGAAGTGAGAATGTATCCATAATGATTAAAGTGTCACCTCAGGTCTCTGGATAAGCCGTAGGTCTTTTGATAGATAATAATGAAAACTGGCCAGCCATTTGACACAAGAGCACATCTTACGCAGAATCATCTGGGCTCCAAAGTAAAAAGTGAAATTAATGAATACTAGAAGGACACATGGATGGATGCTTATAAAACCACATTGAAGACTCTAATCTCATGTCAGAGTCAAAATTCAATAAGAAGGACACATTTACATTTAACTAACAACAATAAAAACGACTTATGAAGCAGAAAAGATCATAAAGTGAAGAGATTGCTTGACAAAGTAGCATAACTATGTGGAACATTGCTTACAGGAAATGCTGTCTAAGCATTTAGCACACTTAATTCTTAAGAAGGAATAGGACTGACAACTTGTAAAAGTGAGCAGGGACATGAGACAAACAGGCACAAAAGACATGAGGAACCCATATTATCAGATGCATACAAATTAGTGCTACACCATGACCCTCGTTCTTAGCTATTAAATTAAATTGCCAGCTATTAAAAAGCACTGGCAGTGCATCCTCTTGGCAAGACTATGGAAAACAACACTTTTATAAATTGTAAGAGGGAATGCAATTAGTGTAACATTTTTGGAAGGGAACTTGGCAATATCTAATGACTCTATAAATGCATTTATCTTACAGATAGCAATTTTCATATAACTCATCCCTAAAAGCATAAAAGTATACATGCACATGATTATTTAATGAAATATTTGCAATTAGGAAATATATCACATACCCAGATTCCCATAAGCAGGAGGGTGTTTACAAGTAAATATCTACTGTAATGAACTATTCAGGTGTTGAAAAATCAAGGAGGGTATCTTCAAATTGGTACATCAGAATTACCCCAAAATATCAATAAGAAAGCATCTGATTGGGTTAGGGAGAGGGTTCAGTGGGCACAGTGTTTGCTCTGTAATCCTTTAGCATCCATGTGGAAAGTTGGTTGTCGTGACACATGCTTTTCATGCCAGTGCCGAGGGCAGAAACAGGCAGATAACTGAGCTTCACTGAGTAGTCCATCTAGTTGCTTTGGTGATGTTCGTGTTGAGAGAGAGAGAGAGAGAGAGAGAGAGAGAGAGAGAGAGAGAGAGAGAGAGAGAGAGAGAGACTGACCAACCGACTCTGTTTCAGACCATAAGATAGATGGAAAGCAATAAAAAGGGGAACACCCAGTTTAGACTCTGGCCTCCACATCTGTATATAATTCCCACATATACATTACTGGTTGTAATGGGGTACAGCTGGTGGGGAATAGCCTGCAGGAGCAAAAAGTCTCACGGGGTTCAGGCATAGCCCAAAGGACTCAATGGTTACAGCTCTCCAAGGGAAAGCCAGAGCAAGGTAGGCTGCAGGATCTCTTCTGCTGGTAGCAGGTGATGAGACACAGCAGGTAGCTAGAGGCCAAGGTCAGAGTCACTGAACAGGAAGTGGCTTTGGTCACATGCACCCAGCTGATTGGGCTGGGTCGAGGTCCGGTAGTGAAAGCTTCTGGAGTGAAAACTCTTACCTGGAGTGTTAGAGCTTAACAAGACAGGCATTCTCAAACTAGTTGTCTTTGGTGAAGTAACTCAGGCACTTTTTTCTTGTGGATGGGACCTTACAAACATTTGGGATTGGGTTGGGATCTAGATGGAATAATTTTTTATGCTCTTTGTAAATAACAGGTCAACCTGAAGTCAGACCTGTGCGACCGCGTGACTCATCGCCGTCTGCTTCCCTGCACAGGCAGTGTGTGTTTGTTACTCCGTCTCTGCTGTCAGCAGTGTGTAGCCTCTTAGACAACCTCTTGGCAGTTACTCCAAGAGATGCTGCAAATGCTTTTCAACAAGCTCATCTCATAGAACTCCTCTGTAGGTAAGAGATAAGGGCATAGCGATGATGAATACAAGATGTATGTTCCTCACGTATGTTCTCTTCTGTTCTTATACCCTTAAATTCCAGGCTTTTGCTTTTGCCGTCCTTGGCTTCACAGATGTTGCTGTTGTTATTTCCTCCCTCTGTTATGTTAATATACATGTATCAGCTTCTTAGCTTGATTGTTAAGCACAGAAAGATTTTTTTTCTTAAGTTTTAAAAGTTGAGATGGTTCTGAACCTTATGCCTTCTATCATAGTCACGGAGTGCAGTATATTCCACTTGTTTACTCTTTGTGATGGACAGGAAGGAGTTTGAGGATTCCTCTCTCTAGCAGCCACATCAGAATAATGACCCCAAGTTGAAAATCACTGTTGAATTTCATTCATATGTATTTTGTTATGGGAAACTAAATTCATTAAAAATGTTATGGTAGAATTTATGGAAACAATGACTTGTTTTAGTTTTTCATTTTCCTAATATTAATGAGCCTCTGATGATGGTATTTACATAGCAGCAAAGCCTTAGCGGTTGTGCTCAGGCCCGTCTAAGGTTACAGTTTATTCCTTGCCTGGTGTTGCTTTGTCCTCTACAGGATATTGTTGGCCCCAGCTTAAAGGGGAAGCTTGAGGAAGTCTAGGGTGCAGATACTCCTTCTGTGTGCTGAGTGTGATGTCTCTCTTCCTGACACTAGCTCTTCTCTCCCAGCATTCTTTTAACCATATGCATATGTCTATTTCTCTGCCATTCTCTCTTCTTACTTTCAAAAAGTGCTGTCTGAAATATTTTTTTTTTTCTCTTTGCTAAACCGTACTGCCTTCTCTTTCTTTTGGGATTTGAAGATAGAACTGAAGAAAAAAAATCAACCCTACATTTCTGCCTTAGGTTTTCTGTTGTAGTAATAAACACTAATCAAAAGCAACTTAGAGGAGGAAAGGGCTTATTTGGTTTGGTTTACAGGTTTTCTTCATCATCAAGAGAAGCTGAGCTAAGCTGAGCCAGGAACTGAAGCAGAGCCCACGGAGGAGTGCTGCCACTGGCTTGCTCCCTCTAGCTTGTGCAGCTCTCTTCCTCCACCTAGATCCACTTGTCCAGGGTTAGTCCCTCCCACTTGGGGCTAGGCCCACTCACATCAATTAGCAACTAAGAGCATGCTCCACAGACATACCCTCAGGACAGTATGATGGAGGCAATTCCTGAACTGTGGTTTCTTCTGTTCAGGTGTGCCAGATTAACAGCTGACGCTAACTATGATACTTCACTCTTTAGAATTCTTTGTTTTAACACTTACCTAACAATATATTCCTGTTTTCTGAAGTACTCTGGGAAACCTTAAACAGGTTTTTGTTGTTGTTGTTGTTGTTTTTGTTTTTACTTAGAAAAGCCCTTTCTCTCTATTTATATTCAGGGTTATATGGTAACGTAACATTATGGTGTTTTGTCTTTAGTAAGAAGCATAGTAACTATCTATGGGGTGTCCTTTATCCTTGACAGCACTATGGATGCCTCCCTCCTAGAAATGTGCGTCCAGGAACTCAAGACCCCACTGTCTTTATCATCTGCTGTTGAACATACTCAGGCTCAGGTAAGCATCTTGGATCTGCCTCTCACTTGTGTCAGGGGTCTTTTGCCTTAAGGGCCAAACAGCAAAGTCTGCTAAGGAGATCCATCCACAGAAAAGATGGAAATCTCTCATTATATGTGTGGTGTTATGTGCTTTTTGAACTAGGTTACTTAAAATTAGTATAAGAGACGGGGATTGGAGGAAAGAATACTGAATACTTCCCCTAACTCCATCATTAATCACTTATAAATGTTTAATTCCTTGGAGCAGTACTTTATAAAGGGACGCTGGCGTAACCCACTTATACTATGATTTTAGGATGTCTCTGGAGTGTCTTATTTTTACCTAGGTTGAAGTTGTTAGATTAGTGTATTATTTGTTTCCTTGTTTTTCTTTTTTCTTTTATTTTTTGAGACAGGTTTCTCTGTGTAGACATGGAACTCACTCTGTAAACCAGGCTGGTTTATTTATAATAGTATTTCTAGTATCCAGAGATTAAACTTTATTTAGCTTTAATAGGGCAGCAGATGAAGAGAATCAAAGATTTTTTTACAAAAGAATATACCTTTTTCTCAACATTTCTCATGGTACCATCTCCAAAATTGACCATATAATTGGTCACAAAACAAACCTCAAGAGATACAAGAAGATTGAAATAATCCCATGCATCCCATCACCACAGATCACCACAAACTAAAGCTAGACTTCAATAGCAACCAAAACCTCACATACCCATGGAAACTGAACAACTCTCTACTCAATGATAACCTGGTCAAGGAAGAAATAAAGAAAGACATTAAAGACTTCCTGGAATTCAATGAAAAGGATGACACAGCATCCTTATGGGACAGAATGAAAGCAGTACTAAGAGGAAAATTCATAGCACCAAGTCCCCTGGTAACGAAATTGGAGAAGTCCTACACCAGCAGCTTAGCAGCACACCTGAGAGCGCTAGAACAAAAAGAAGCAAGCACACCCAAATGGAGTAGATCACAGGAAATAGTCAAACTCAGGGCCTAAATCAACCAAATAGAAACAAGGAGAATGATACAAAGAATCAACAAAACCAAAAGCAGATTCTTTGAGAAAATCGACAAGATAGATAAACCCCTAGCCAAACTATCTAAAGGGCCCAGAGACAGAGTGCAAATTAACAGAATCAGAAATGAAAAGGGAGACATAATAACAGAAACTGAGGAAATTAAAAAAAAAAGTCAGATCCTAGAACAAAAGCTTATATTGAACAAAACTAGAAAATCTAGAGGAAGTGGATGATTTTCTAGACAGATACCACATACCAAAGTTAAACCAAGAGTAGGTAAACTATCTGAACAGGCCCATGTTCCCTAAGGAAATAAAAGATGTCATTAAAAACCTCCCAACCAAAAAAAGCCCAGGGCCAGATGACTTTAGTGCAGAATTCTAATGGACCTACAAAATATTATTTTTATATTGAAGGATAACTAGAAGCAAAATACATTTTATTGATAACATTACCTAGGCTTATTAGGCTTGATGTCTTTTCCCCCATACTTTTGCACTTTGAGGATTATTTTTATAATCAGATCTTTCTTTGCAAATTGGTTTATTTTGACTTTAAATACCCTCTCTGCTGCTTCTGGGATATTGGTTTCACAAGTTACCTATTTTAAAAATACAAATACTTTAAATGAAATATGGAAATCACCTTTGAAAATACTGTGTTGTTTACTTGTGGTATACTTAATAGTGCTAATGTGACCATTACTGATATGCTTTTAATATTGGAAACTATTGCCTGTTGCATATTAAGTTTATAGCATATAATTTATGATGAGTGCTTTTTTAGTATCTTACTGAATACATTTTATAAAGAAACGATTTTGTATAACACATGGAAAAGCAAATTACTATGATGCCACCTAGATAGATGTTTTATGAAATCTGTTTACCATATTCTATCTCTTTTTGCAAATAGACTTCCTTTTTTTTGGAGTACCTATCCTCTTTGTTCCAGCTTTTGAAGTCCTGTCTGTTGGTAGATCCTAAACTTGTGACACAAGATGAGCTCTTGAAACCTCTTATCACTAATGTCATCCGAGTTCTCATTGTGTGTACCAAAGATGTATTGGGTAAGTTTGTTTACTTATTTGTTTGTTTGTTTAAATTAAAATGCATTTATGTGTGTGGGTGTTTTGTCTGCATGTATATCTATACCACATTCATGCCTGGTGCCCATGGAGGTTAATGGATCCTCTCATACATGAGTAGCAGATGGTTGTTAGCTGCCATGCGGGTGCTGGGAATTGAACCCAGGTCCTTAGGAAGAACAGTCAGTGCTCTTAACCACTGAGCTATCCTCAGGGATAGAGGGGAAAGAGTACTGGGAGAGCTACTGGAACTGGGCAGCAATTTGGGGACCAGGGAAGCAGCTAATGTAATGGAAACTCCCTGAGATCTACAAGGGTGACAAAGATTTTTACTAATGGGGATGTTGACCCTGAACCAGCCATCTTGTATATCTAGGCAAACCTTCCAGTGAAGGGATTGAGACACCAAACCAGCAATAAAACCTTCAATCTACAATTTTTGTGCTCACAAAATGTGCTGGTATAAAGGTGGTACAGAACTTGTGGGAGTGGCCAACCAAAGGCTGGTCCAACTTGAGCTCCATGCCACAAAGGGAATCAGTGAAATGATTGCTAATCATTCTTCTCTACTAGTTGACCAGACCCTAGCATCATCCTTATTAGAGAGGAGTCATCTAGCAACTGATAGGAACAGATGCAGAGACCCACAGCAAAACATTAGGTAGAGCTTGGGGAATTGTGCAGAAAAGGGGGAGGAAGGACTGGAGGACCCAGAGGGGTCAAGGATGCAGCAATAACATGACCCACAGAATCACCTAACCAGGGCTCATAGGGACTCACAGAGACTGAACCTATAATCAGGAAGCCCATATAGGTCTGACTTAGGGCTGCATATTTGTTATGGGAGTGTAGCTTGGTTTTCTTGTGGAATTCCTTATAGTAGTAGCGGGGAATATCTCTGACTTTTTTACCTGACTTGGGGATTCTCTTTTCCTATTAGGTTGCCTCATCCAGTCTTGATATGAGGGTATGTGCCTAGTCTTATTGTAACTTATGGTGATATCCCTGCTCTTTTCTGAAGGGAAACAGAAGAGAAGTAGAGGAGGAGATGAGAGATGGTGTGGAGGGAATGAGAAGATAGGAGGGAAGGAAAACTGGTCAGGTGTAATACATGGTAGAAATATGTGAGAAGAAGAAATAAAAAGAAAAAAATGAACACAATCAAATTTCCTTCCTTCCTTTTTTCCCTCCAACTCTTCCCTTGTCTCCATCCCCCACTTTCTCTCAAATTCATGGCTTCAATTTCTTGACTTGTTCCTCCCTCCCCCTACCCCCCCCCAAAAAAAAAACCTTTTTAGTTCATTGAATGTCACATCTTTATATGATTTCCGGGTAGACCACTAGTATTAGATAACCAGTTTGAGGTTTCTTCCCTGACGAAGAGACAGACTATTTTTCCTACTATCAGAATTCCTTATTTGCTTTTAATTCTTTGTCTGTGTTTGAGGCCCTATGAGATTTTCCCCGTCAGTGGTAGCATGTCTATTAGAATGATCCTGCTCAGCTCTTGCTTAGGCAGTTGTGAGACTTCATGGTTGCATCTTCTCTGACATTTCTGGGAGATAAAATCTTACAACAAACGTCCTGTTGACAATCTTTCCGTCTAGTTCTGCAATGATCCCTGAGCCTTAGGGGCAGGGGTTGTATGGTCATGTATCAGGTAGGACTAGGCTCCACACAATCTTTTGGTCTATCAATTTTGATTGGTTGTGGCTTTCTGTAATGATTATCATCTCTAGCAAAGAGACTTTTTTTTTTGAGGAGGGGTGAGACCTATACTTACTGTGAGTATAATATCAATTATTAGGGTGTGGTTAGTGCATTGTATTAGTGCATTGGCATTTGTAGGTTTTCTATGAGATCCGTGACTTTGCTACCCCTGGATAGTTGGCTAGAGCTAAGAGGACTAGGTATCATTTTCTTCTTGTGAAGGAAATCCATTAGAGAGTGGTTGGTTACCAACAAGGTATCGGTGCCGCTCCTGCACGCTTAGAGTTATTGTGCCATGTTAGTCATTGTTGTTGTTCATAGACATCTTACTTTAGTTAATTAGGACTCTCAGTTGCTTCCCTCCTTTGGAAGCTAGAATGATGCCTGTTTCTACCATGAAATGTATTCCTCAGAGAGAAGGCTTTCAGGTTAGATCCAGCTCAGAGAGTCTGGGTCCTGTGTTCAAAGTTTTTGTTTTGTTTTATCCCCTCTGCTGTCAGTATTTTGAGAAGTTTTGATCATGTGTTTTATAATTAGAATGACCTGAAATGGCATCAGGAGAAACTTAGGGCATATATATATATGTGTGTGTGTGTGTGTGTGTGTGTGTCTGTGTGTCTGTGTATGTATATATACATATATATACACACATACATACATACATATTCAGAACTCTCCTCCATGTTTCAGTTGAAACAAGTTACAGTCTGTAATGAGCTTGGAGTACTGTTTTTATGTATATGGTAAGGCCAAATGGAAGTTGCAGGTATAAGCCAGTTCAGCATATAATATGAGCATTTAAGATCCTTTGAATTGTTTGGATTTGCGTTGCCATTGAGGTGTGAAAGTGAAAGATGCTCTGGTCATGAGCAGTGCCAGACCACAGTATTGCTCATATCAATGTTAAAATTACTTTTCTGTTTGAGTTGCAGTATTTTCCTGCTTGGAAATTCTCTTCAGGTTAGCAACAATTTAATGAAGCTTAGTAGGTTAGACTGCAGTCTCAACAACAATATAGATTGATCTTGTGAGAAGGGCATGAGGTAGATATTAGTGTGATGTGTGGTCTAACAGAGCTCAGTTGTATCTCATAAATTCTTATTTAGTAATTTCTTATGTTTGGTTTTGTAGCTATTACTTGACCAACACTGACATTGAGTTCATGGGTGTGCAAGGCACTACAATATTTGTCTACAGTACTATGATGATGATAATTGCTCGATCTAGCAGTCACTTGAAAACAGTGTGTGACTGTTGTGGCCTTGTAGATTTTTTTTATTGTTTCTCCTATATACTTTTAGAAATATATTAGATATCTATACATATTACATATTTATATGATTTGCTAGTTCAAGTATATAATTCAATACTTTATATATAAGCAAATAAATTTAATTAAAATATTTAGTAAATATGATAATACATTTAAATGTTAATAGCTTTTGAAATTTATCTTCCAAGTTAAATATTTTATCATTCTTAAGCCTATATTGAATGAAATGAGTAGACTTTTCTGTGGTATTTTAAAGGGGTCATGCAAATATGCATGTAATACATGTGAGTACACAGCATATCATAGGGATTGGCAATCAGGAAACACCTAAAGTGCTTCTCAGTGAGATTAGCAACAAGACAGCTGAGGAGCACTGGGACTGGTTGTGGCCTGAATACTTGGTAGGAGTTCTCTCCAAGGAACTCACTGGTGCTAAGGAACACCTGGACAATGTCCCCTTGCTTACGTCCATGAAGTTTGATGAAAGGTGACAGAACTGCAGAGATATGGCCAGAGAGACTTCAGAGATAGCCAGTGCTGTCCAACTTCCCTCTACACAACGTCCTTACTATGGAAGGTTAACTTCTCTAACAAGGGGTCCACAAAGGCAGCAGTGCTCAGTCTGCTTTGTAGTGTAGTTTTCTTTGTGGGGTAATTCTCTGTTTGGCTCTTCAAAGAAAATTTTCTTTCTCTTCTGCCTTGACCCCAGCATATCGTGCTTTCCTTTTCGTCTCTGCACAAAGCTGCTAGAGGGAATAAAGAAAATAAGAGGAAAGTTTGTTTCACAGAAATAGCCACGGTTATGTTTTATAATATGCCTACTGTGCAGTTCAGAAATTGTAGTTTGTATTTACTGTATCGTACTTTCTGATTGTTATTGAAAATATTCTAATGAAAGCATGGCTTGCATGACTTTGTAGAAGGGTAAAGGGACATACCTTTAAGTAGCAGTAGAAAAAGAAGTAAGAAGTTAATTGTAGTGACTTGGATAATTGTGCAGGCTAGAGTTTATGTCAACTTGATGCAGGGTGGGGTCTTTTGGAAGAGAAACCTCAATTGAGAGAACACCCCCATCAGATTGGCCAGTGGAGGACTCAGTTCATGGTGGGCTGTGCTAGTAATGGACAGGTAGTCCTGGATGCTACAGGGAAGCAGTCTGAACAAGCCATGAGGATTAAACCACAAGCAGGACTCTTTCATGGCCTCTGTATCAGTCCCTGCTTCTTGGTTCCTCCCCTGTTTGTGTTCCTGTCCTGGCTTTCCTCAGTGACATATTGTGATATGGCACTATTTGCTGAAGTAGATCCTTTACACTGCCTTTTTTTTTTTTTTTTTTTTTTAGCAAGTGTATATACCTTTTTCTATGTGGATCTAATAAAGTATAATGGTAAGTTGTTAATGTTTGAAGGTTCTCTTCTTGTTAATAACTTGTAGCATTTTGATTAATTTACAGATGTACAGTTAGTGTTGGCTTTTCACCGCACATGGACACATTTATTTGACCTTCTGGCCACACTACTGAGGAAGGCTGGTGCTGTCTCCCTTGTTCCTCTTACCTCAGCTCTTGCCAAGCACTGGGAGGCAGTGACTGGTAAGTAGATCTTAAAGGATTGGGGTGTCTCACCTAATAAAAATAAGATAATCTTTATTGTCAGCTAAATGTGTAAATTCTCCACATAAGTATGGCATGGTATAGGAAATAATTTCAGGATACTTGACTTGAGAATTTTCACTACTCCGGATGAGCCTTCTTTCTCCCAAATTGCAATTTAAAAAGCAGCAATAAATTTCAGTGTGTCAAAAGCTAAGTAAGAAAAGTCTGTTTTTTCATGAAAATATATATATTAAGATTATAAAACAATTAGATTTATATTTGTTCCCAAAGAAGTCGGTCATTTCTGTTATTTGCTATATCTCCATTCTGTGTTAAATGTGGATATATGGAATCTCATATGCAAGCAATATCAAGATGGAAAATTCTAAAGCATTATCTTTTCTGAAGACATTTTTTATAGCCCAGAAATACCAATAATGTGGTTATTTTTATATTTTCTATTTCCCATTAAAATAAGCAAGTGACTATTTTTAAATAAATAAGTTTTGATTTTTTAAAATAGTCTTCTCATAAACTTTAACATAGCAGGGCTTTACATAGGTATAATATTTATTAGTCTTTTTAATTTTAATTTTATTTAATTATTTTTAAAGTACATTTTTAGGAAGCATATAAAATAGGTTTCTATATGGGCTATATACATGTTAGACAAGTGCTAAGCCATACCTTAGCCATACCTGTAAACTCAGGCTAACATTTTCTTAGTACTGAAGTAAAAATTCAGAAGTTAAAAATTCTCAAAACTTTAAATGTTAGCTCAAAGTAGTTATCCACATCTTGTCTCCATGTATCATGTATATATACTGAAAAACTCATGTAATGAAAACTTAAGTAGATTTCATAACTCAGTATGTTGCCTTAATACTGACTTTAAAACTTTTTATTCATGTATATATTGATAGCTTTGCATCTTTAAAAATAAGAATGCTATAAATTTAATTACAAATACAAATCTGATTATTTTCCTCTTTAATTTTGAAGAAGTTGTCAAACATATACATCTGAAATCATTCTCCTTGTAGATACACTGTGCAGATGTGTGGGCCTCTCAGTCAAGTGTCCTGCCCTTAGTATTGCCAGCCTCCAGTTCCTGTCTGTTCTCTTGGCTGAGGAAGAAAAGAGGCGTGTCCAGGACAAGGATAAAACAAATGCATGTCAGACCCCAACAGTGGCCTTCCTTCTTGATGGAACTCAGGGAAGCCTTAGATCTTCAGAGCGACTTAATGAAACAATTCTTCAGGTGTGTGATTTCTTGAAATTTTTTTAGACTTTATGTATCTTTAAATGAATTCCCTTTCATTATTCATCAATTTAAATTTTTTCAAACATTTTTATTAAGGAGTCAATGACCATTTTGATTGAGTAAGCATATAGTAGAAAATTATAATAGATCAAGTATTTCTTTTACAATTAGTTGTATTACTAGCACTCTGTAGCTACCTATGTGTGTCTGTGTGAGTGTTTGTGTATGTTCATATGAGTGTATGTGTGTGAATGAGTATGTATCTGTTTGTCCTTGTATATGTGACTGTGTGTGTGTGTGTGTGTGTGTGTGTGTGTGTGTGTGTGTGTTCGTATGGGGGTGGTGATTAGAGATTGAACTCAGGACTTCTTGCATGCTAGGAAAACACTCTATTCCTAAGCTGTATCCCTAGATCCTTTGTTTTACCTTTGATTTTGACATAAATTTTAAGTTGCTCAAGCTTGCCTTGAATTTACCCTGTATAATGTAGGCTAACCTTAAAATTGTAATCTTCCTGCCTCAGACATTTCAGCATATGACATTATAGGATGGGGCAGGAGCTTTCTGAGAATATAGCTTTGTTGGTAGAGTGCGTGCATAAACATGCATGAGTTTGTAGGATCTGTGTCCAACATGACACACACTGGTTATGATGATAGGCACCTGAATCTCAGCACTCAGCATGTAGCAGCAAGAGAATCGGGAGTTCAAGCAAGCCTCAAACATCAAGACCCAGAGATAGGTAGGGGGTCCTTTAATTTCTTGATTTTAATCTTCTTTCTGAAATGTGGAAAAGTGATAGAATTCTATATGAGGGATTCGCAAATCAGCTAGATGTAATTTACATGGTTGGTTGTGCCATCTGATATGTGGTGGTCCCTTTTTTGCTTTGAATTTAGAGATTTTTCTCTCCCCTTGGTTTGTGAATGTTGTCCTCAAGAAGGTATTTATGGCATGACTACTTGTACATTTTTAGCATCAGTCTTGACTGTGTTGAGATGCAGAGAAGGCTGGTAGACAGGCAAAACTGAAAGGGAAATGAGGAGATAGTAGAATTTATGTCATAAAGTCAGAAGGGCATGCTGCTTCTAGGTAGAACAGTGCCAGTAAGAGCGGGAGGGGAGAGTAATAGAGTAATATTGTAGAAATGTTATAATCAAACCCATTCTTTTGTATACTACCAGAAATTTAATTAAAAGCAATAGCAAAAAGACAAGAGATACTTTCTGCTCCAGTTAAAGGATGCTTTATAGGATACCTTGGAGTAATTTTTTTTCCTGTTTTACAAAATCTGGTTGTTTTCTCAGCATCACTAAGAATCCTAACAGAAGGTCTCCTACATTTTGTCATCTGTCTGCAAATGTTGTTTACTGCAGAGCTTGGTCTCCTCTAAGAGCTGTTTATTTTGATGAGACCAGAGCTTCCCTATAGATAACTTTCTTTTTTTTTTTTCTTTTTTTTTCTTTTTCTTTTTTTCGGAGCTTGGGACCGAACCCAGGGCCTTGCGCTTGCTAGGCAAGCGCTCTACCACTGAGCTAAATCCCCAACCCCTTATAGATAACTTTCTTACATACATCCTTTCAGCTTTTTCCAGTGAAGAACTAGACACTAGGACAGAGCACTTATAATTCTTGCAGAGAACCTGGGTTTGGCTCCCAGCATCCATATGGTAGCTCATAACTGCCTATAACTCCTGTTCCAGGGGATCCATGCTGTCTTCGGAGTGGCCTCCATTGGTTGCATGTGATACACAATAATGCACTTAGATGTACACACATGTACATTAAATAAATCTTAAAACTGGATGCTGCCCCTGCTGTCTTGATTCCAAATCCAAAAACTAAAGTGGCTTAGTTTTTCCTGTGACATTGTTGGCACTGTTGTATCAGTGGAATTATCTGCGGCATTGTAGATCATTGTAGATCACAAGATTCACAGCTCAGCAAGACTGATGATGCATCTCACACTTCAGCACTGTGAAAGCTAGTCAGTAGTGATGAACCTTCCAAATGGCATGAGTATGTGTTGCCGTCATCTTACTGACTAACAACTTTTTTTTTTTTATTAACTTGAGTATTTCTTATATACATTTCGAGTGTTATTCCCTTTCCCAGTTTCTGGGCAAACATCCCCCTAATCCCTCCCCCTCCCCTTCTTTATAGGTGTTCCCCTCCCCATCCTCCCCCCCTTGCCGCCCTCCGCCCAACAATCTAGTTCACTGGGGGTTCAGTCTTAGCAGGACCCAGGGCTTCCCCTTCCACTGGTGCTCTTACTAGGATATTCATTGCTACCTATGAGGTCAGAGTCCAGGGTCAGTCCATGTATAGTCTTTAGGTAGTGGCTTAGTCCCTGGAAGCTCTGGTTGCTTGGCATTGTTGTACCTATGGGGTCTCGAGCCCCTTCAAGCTCTTCCAGTTCTTTCTCTGATTCCTTCAACGGGGGTCCTATTCTCAGTTCAGTGGTTTGCTGCTGGCATTCGCCTCTGTATTTGCTGTATTCTGGCTGTGTCTCTCAGGAGCGATATACATCCGGCTCCTGTCGGCCTGCACTTCTTTGCTTCATCCATCTTGTCTAATTGGATGGCTGTATATGAATGGGCCACATGTGGGGCAGGCTCTCAATGGGTGTTCCTTTTGTGTCTGTTTTAATCTTTGCCTCTCTATTCCCTGCCAAGGGTATTCTTATTCCCCTTTTAAAGAAGGAGTGAAGCATTCACATTTTGATAATCCGTCTTGAGTTTCATTTGTTCTAGGCATCTATGGTAATTCAAGCATTTGGGCTAAGAGATGGCTTAGCTGTTAAAGGCTAGGCTCACAACCAAAAATATAAGACTAACAACTTCAAATGAGAAAATACATTCCTGGCACTGGACTTTTATTTGCTAGTCTGTAGTGTCTAATAGCATCACTGTTGCCCCTGTTATAGGTTAACTCCACATATGTGTGTGCATACATGTATATGTTGTATATTTATATATATATATGTGTGTGTACATATGTACACTATTTTAAAAGTAATTGTTAATTATTCACTTTGTATCCTGCTCACTGCCCCCCTTTCAGGCTCCTCCTCCCAGTGACCATTATTAGACATATATTCTGTAATATTCTCCACCTGATACAAAAATAAAACTTCTTTAATAAGGGGTGAAAGCTACACTTAGGTATGAGGATATGCATTTGGAATACAGTTAGAATTTATACTGGTTTAGAAAAATGGTAATAGGAGGTTCTAATCTTGAATCTATGACCTCTCCAACCACAAGTAACTTGTTTACAATATCAGGCATGAATTTCCTTCTTTTGAGTGCCTCAAGGACAATTAGACAATGTTGGCTACGCCTATGATAAAAGCGCCACTATTACAGCACTGTGGAAATCTTTCTAGTCCAGCCAATGTGTATTTCTTGGTGTCACAGCTAGTTAGAGGTATATTGAGAATTTTGGTTTCTTTAAAACACAGAAATACTATAAGAATATGTTTTCATTTTAATCCCACTTGTGGAATATGGGATTTGATTGTCCACAGCAGCTATGATTTGCCTCATGCTCTAGCAGGGGTGTGATTTTGCCAGATGCAGATAGTTTCTGCTGTTGTGTGGTATTTGGAGTTCTGGGGGACTTTTCAGAAGGTCTATAGATGCTAGGGCCCTGAAAGGTGCTGTGGGTTGTTGGTTGTGTGCTGTTGCCAGTGGTTTGTTAAGTAGTCATGCTCAAAGAAGAACCAAGAAGGAAAAAATTAGATATCCTGAGGGTGGAGATCAGTCTTGCCCCAAGGAACTTGACACCTCTCATCAGCAGGAAGTAGTCTAACAATAATGTCACCCTCTTTCTCCTCTATCCTTCTTTTCTTTTCTATCTAGTGTTAGGGAGATGAAAGGGTGGAAGAAAGAGGTGCAACTTGCACAGCACATTGGTGCACAAAGGAAAGAAAGTTCTTGGGGAGAAGACTTTCAGGTCAGTTTCATCCTGTTTCCTGGAAGTCCTGTGACTGAAGTGCGATAGGGTCTTACATTCAAGGGGGGCAAGAAAGGACAACAGATAGAGAATATATTGTGTTCGGGGTCTTTTGGACTGCTCCAACTAACAACTCAAGCAGAATTTCTTGTAGTTGGAACTGGGGTTTTCTTTAGGTAGTCTATAACACCATTTTTATTCTGTGTCATAACTCCATTTAAACTGAATGTCTATGTATATACATATGCATAAATATATGTAATTTTAGGTAAATATGAACTAATATGATTCCCTATGTCATTTTGAAATATCCTTAGTGTTATTTATTCCTCCTCTTTCTTCTCCCTCTGCATTGCCTCTTATTCCTCTGTTTTTCTCATTTTCTTCTTTATTGAACTTGTGTCCTACTGGTTCCTACTCTAGAATTTATTGTCCCCCAATCCCTTGGTCACTTCTTACTTTCTTGCTGTGTATTAATCTATACCCCCTCCCCCATAGAGAGACTTTGAGAATAATTTTAATTTTCTTCCATATGGATAATTTCTATTTAGGCTTTTCTCTGTAGAATGTTCATAGTTGGTAATAATTTATTAAATTATAGCGGTGGTTTTTTGTTTTTGTTTTTAGTTTTGTTGTTTCACACAATCCTTAATATGCCTCTTATTTAAACATGCCTTGGTTCATAGAAGTTTTACTAGATGGAGTTTTTTTCTGAGCAGTTTCTCTGCCTTCTCTACAGTGCTATGAAGGAATCTCCTCCAAAGACGTCCTGAAAAGAGTTGCTGCAAATGCTCTGATGTCACTTCTGGCTGTCAGCAGAAGAGCGCAGAGGCATGCGTTGAAATGTGAGATCACCATCAAATGTTTATTGGCATCTTGCTAATCATATTTTCTACTGCTTGTTTAATTTCCTTTGAACTAAAAATGTAAAGAAATTATAGTAAAATTTCAATGACATTTAAAAAGTTTTTTCTATATAGCAATACTGAAATTATTACTTTTAATTATTTTTTATTTTTAAGATTTATTTTATTTTTAATTATGTGTGTGTATGTCTGTGTATTTGTGAGTATGTGCATGTGAGAAGAATTGCTTATGGAGGACAGAAAAGGACACTGGATCCCTAACCTGGAGTTATAGGCTGTTGTGAGGCACCTGACATGGGTATTGGAAACTGATTCTCTGCAAGAGTTAGTTAGTTTATCTTAACCACAGAGTAGTCTCTCCCACCCACATTCATTCCTTTAAAATAAATGAATAGGCTGGGAATATAGTACCTAGGAAGCACAGGACCCTGTATTGAATCTTAACACCAAAATATCAGTCAATAAATAATATAAAGATGATGATACTTATAGATTGTGTGTTTCTATTTGCATGTAATGATTATTATTATTCTAGAGAATAAAAACATAAAGAAATTTCAAGCTGTATCCTATTGTTAAGCTTTATAATCATTAGTATACACAAGCATATTTTACACACTTAGTATACAAGCATAGTTTTTATGGTATGGTAAAGACTACAGTATCAAATAAGCAGTATTTTTATATAAATTTTCACACTACAGGGTCATGATTTTCCTTCTAGACATCAGAGAATACAAGTCTGAGAGGTGAAAGAAAGGTGAAAGCACAAAGCTTATCCACTCAACTAATTATTTGCTGCTAAAATAAAGCGTATAAGCTATAAAATACATAGATATGGAAACTCTCTTACTAGGAAATGAAAACAAAGGGTATGGTGCTCTTTTTCCTCTTTAAATCACCATTCCTTCATCATATATTCGAATGGGTTTTCAGTGACTTGAGTACTTGCAGCCTTAATGTCTTCAGAAATGGAATGGCCCCTTGACAGTTGAAGCCTTTTTCTTTCAGCTGATCTCATAGAAAACTGTGTGGAGCAGATGAAGCACATCAATGCACAACTGAACCTAGATGTGCTGAGGCCTGGGAAAGCAGCACTAAAAAAAAAGGTGACTTCAAGGTCTGAATTCTTGTACAAGGGAAGATTGATAGAATGACCATGTCTCCGTTGCTCTTGTGCCTACAATGAGCACAAGGTTGAAATCAATGTTTGACTTAGAAGGTAGATAGAGGCAGGTACATTATTGAGGTCAATTCTCATTTGAAAATCTGTGAGATTTATATGTTACTCATTTCTGTTATGCACAGGTAGGAATGTGAACATTTACATGATATATTGCAGAAATATTTTATACAATGAAATATATGAATAAAAAGTTCTCGAGGGATGAAATCTGTGACAACTGTAATTTATTTGTGTTTATGTTTGGACAGTTCATACATTTCAAATTTGTTATTGTATAAATAAACATTTATAACAACATATTGACAAAATCCTGCCATTGATGAGGCAAGATTTTGCTCTCACATTCTGTATATTTTCTTTCATGATTCCCAGATGTTTGTTCTAGCATTTAATTGTTTGACTGTATATATAAATTATACCTTCATGTAAACACAATATAACATAGTAACTATGTATTGCCCATGGCTAGTCATAATTGTGACTAGTAACATTTACACCTCATTTTTTTTTCAAAAAGTGAATGTACATATGAATATTTAAATATATTGTTGCTTGTAAAATTATAAAAAATGCTGTCTTTTATCCCGCACTAGGTCTGGCACCGGAGTGCCCCTCGATAACTGGTAGATATCTTCATTTCAGTCAGCAAAGCCTCTCACCCGCTTTGTACTAACCCATATCACACTGTCAGTGGCCTCTCTCTGAGCCTGGCAATAATCTCTCTGCCCATCTAGTTCCCAGGGCAGGCTGCCACCATGCCAAACACACATCCCAATTCCGTGGCGGCCCAGTGTCTCCAGCCACCACGTACTCTCTTGAACTTAAGTCGCCACATGAAAGGACACACAACACAATAACCTCTGATCCAATTGATAAGTTATAATTGCCCACCTAGACATACAAAGCCATGTTCACATCCATCCCTTAAGAATATTCATCACAACCTGTAAATGTGCAGAGAGGAAGCTTAACATCCGCCCCCATCTTCTCTCTGCTGCTTCTCCTCCTCTTGCTCGAGTCTCCTCCTCTCTAAAACTTTTCTCCTGCCCATCCTTCTTGACAGGCCTTGTTCTGTCTTGTACCTGCCTTCACCGTATGACATTCTACAATATATAAATAAATATTCTACTTATTAAATATATATTATAAGTATATATAATGTATTAACACTCTTGCTCATTTTAAAGACACATGGTACTCTTTCAGAAGATAATGAGTTAAGTTCCAAAGGATACAATGTTCTCCTCTAGTCTTTGGAGACACTGCATTTGTTTACATGAACATACCCATGTGTATATGTTTATGCATATACATATATATGTATGTGAGATAAGATTGTATGTAAATATATGCATGTAATTTAAAAGTAAAGTTAAATCTTTTAAAAGAAAATCAGGCAAAACTTTATGAAATAGGTTAACTGGTATACGATTACAGAATCCATGTTTGACAGCTTCTTCTCCTGCTTCTTATTTTCTGCCTAGAAAAAGCCATAGTTATCATTTAGAAAGTCAGCACAGACCTGATATGATGGAAAACCAGTCAGTACCTACCTCCCTTGATTGGAGACGTGACATGGAGGCTATTATAGATCTGAATTGTTCCATGCCTGATGGAATCGGTTTTTTTGAGTGCATGTATTTCTTGGTATATGGTCACCATACCTTGTCAGTTTTCTCAAAGTGATTTAGCTGGGCATAATTACAGCACAGCTGCAGTGTATGGTGACCCTAAAGGAGGAAATTACTGTTACTGAAGGAACTGCATTCATGTTTTCCAACTTCTCTGTGTCTGTATAGGAGGATGGCATCATTAAAGAGTTAAGCATTACCCTGCAGCTCCTAAGAAACTGCCTTTATCAAAATGAAGAATGTAAAGTAAGTAGAGTGCCTCAGATGCTGATAGCAGTCCAAGCAGTGAGTGGCTGGGAGTTGTGTGAAGTAGTCCAGGAAGGCAGACGGACCCTCCGAATTCTCTTGTTTAAGACGGATAGCCGATTGTTTCTTAAGCTCAGAGTTAATTCTCAGAACTGAATGAATTTGATTATGTTGTGCTTCATCACTAATGACCTTCCTAGTATATCAAAGCTTTACCTTCGTGATTGAAATGTAACTTCTGAATTTCCTCTTCATCCTATATTGTTATGCATTTAGATGTTTTTTGACTATATAGTAATAAATGGCTGTATATGTCTTGGAAGAAGGGGTTTTCAAAGGTGTTTGTTAAAACTGATTATTTTCGGGGAGTAAGTGACACTATTCATAATTATAAAGAAGACAAGCATGCATCCTGCTTCAGAATAGGTACTGTTTTGCTTAGGATGGTCATGTCACCTAAAGGAAATCCCTTCCTTACATATTTGCTGTCATCTATGGCCTTGGGACAGTGCTGTTTGAAAGCCACTGAATTATTTTGCTTTCTTTGTAAGCTTTGGTTCTGTCAATTTAAGCCATCGTGATGGCACATCAAGATGTGTGACACAGAATCTTCTGAACTCATGGAGGTACTCAATACGGAGTGACCTCACTTTTGAGGAGTTAGCTTTAGTATAAAAAAAAGTGGTGAGGCAAAGATAAATTATAGAAATTTCTTTTGGTTTTAAATTCTTTGATTATGTGCTCTTGTAAATGTGGAAAAATATGGTAAACATGAATTACTTAATTCCTCTACACTGGGGAATGAGCCTTTACAGGTCCAATGGCTTCTCTTCCTGTTGATGCCAGACAATACCATAGGTCCCTCCATGTGTATTCATTGGTTGGTGGTTTAGTCCCTGGGAGCTCTAGAGGGGTCTGGTTTGTTGATACTGTTGTTCTTCCTATGGTGTTGCAAACCCCTTCAGCTCCTTCAGTTCTTTTTCTAACTCCTCCGTTGGGGACCCAGCACCTTAATCTGTATCAGTAAGGGTATGGTAGAGCCTCTCAGGAAACATCTATATAAGGTTCCTGTGAGCAAGCACTTCTTGGCATCAGCAATAGTGACTGGGATGGTGGCTGCATAAGGGATGGATCCCCAGGTGGAGCAGTCTCTGGATGACCTTCTCTTAGTCCCTGCTCCACTGCTTGTCCCTGTATTTCCTCCCATATTTTGTTCTCACTTCTAAGAAAGAATGAAGCATCCACATTTTGGTCTTCCTTCTTCTTGGACTTCATATGATCTGTGAATTTTTTCTTAGTTATTTTAAGATTTTGGGCTAATATTCACTTAGCAGTGAGCGTATACCATGTGTGTTCTTATGTGACCCGGTTACCTCACTCAGGATGATATTTTCTAGCTCCATCCATTTGCCTAAGAATTCCATGTAGTCATTGTTTTTAATAGCTGAGTAGTAATCCATTGTGTAGATGTACCACATTTTCTGTATCCATTCTCCTGTTGAAGGGCATCTGGGTTCTTTCCAGCTTCTGACTATTATAAGAAAGGCTGCTATGAACATAGTGAATCATATGTTCTTTTGGATGTATGCCCAGGAGTGGTATAACTGGGTCCTCAGGTAGTTCTATGTACAATTTTCTGAGGAACCTCCAGACTGATTTTCAGAGTAGTTGTACCAGATTGCAATCCCACCAACAATGGAGGAGTGTTCCTCTTTTTCCACATCCTCACCAACATCTGCTGTCACCTGAGTTTTTGATCTTAGCCATTCTGACTGGTGTGATGTCTGGTATCTCAGGGTTGTTTTGATTTGCATTTTCCTGATGACTAAGGATGCTGAACATTTCTTCAGGTGCTTCTTAGCCATTCGATATTCCTCAGCTGAGAATTCTTTGTTTAGCTCTGTACTCCATTTTTTAAAAAAGATTATTTGGTTCTCTAGAATCTAACTTCTTGAGTTCTTTATATATATTAAATATTAGTCCTCTATTGGATGTAGGATTGGTATATATCTTTTCCCATTCTGTTGGTTGCCATTTTGCCCTATTGATGGTGTGTTTTGCTTTACAAAAGCTTTGCACTTTTATGAGATCCCATTTGTTCATCTTAGAGCATGAGCCATTGGTGTTCTGTTCAGGAAATTTTCCCCGGTGCCCATTTGTTCGAAGCTCTTCCCCACTTTCTCTTCTATTAGTGTGAGGGTATCTGGTTTTATGTAGAGGTCCTTCATCCACTTGGACTTGAGCTTTCTACAGGGCAATAAGAATGGATTGATGTACATTCTTTTACATAGTGACCTCCAGTTGAGCCAGCACCATTTGTTGAAAATGCGGTCTTTTTCTCACTGTATAGTTTTAGCACCTTTGTCAAAGATCAAGTGACTGTAGATGTGTGGGTTTATTTCTGAGTCTTTGATTCTATTCTACTGATTTACCTGCCTGTCTCTGGACCAATACTATGCAGTTTTTATCACTATTGCTCTGTAATACTGCTTGAGATCAAGAATGGTAATTCCCTCAGAAGTTCTTTTGTTGTTGAGAATAGTTTTTGTAATCCTGGACTTTTTGCTATTCTAAATGAATCTGCAAATTGCTTTTTTCTAACTCTATGAAGAATTGAGTTGGAATTATGATGGGCATTGTTCTAAATCTGTAGGTTGCTTTCTACAAGATGACCATTTTTACTATATTAATCCTGCCAATCCATGAGCACGGGAGATCTTTTCGTCTTCTCAGATCTTCGATTTCTTTCTTCAGAGACTTGAAGTTCTTGTCATACAGATCTTTCACTTGCTTGGTTCGAGTATAGGGGTATTTTATGTTATTTGTGAATATTGTGAAGGGTGTTGATTCCCTAATTCCTTTCTCAGGCTGTTTATCCTTTGAATAGAGGAAGAATACTAATTTGTTTGAGTTAATTTCATATCCAGCCACTTTGCTGAAATCGTTTATCAGCTGTAGGAGTTCTCTGTTGAAATTTTTGGGGACACTTAAGTATACTGTCACATTATCTGCAAATAGTGATATTGTGGTTTCTTCCTTTCTAATTTGTATCCCTTTAACCTTCCTGTGTTGTCTAATTGCTCTGGCTAGGACTTTCAATACTGTATTGAATAGGTAGGGAGAGAGTAGAGAGCCTTGTCTAGTCCCTGATTTTAGTGGTGTTGCTCCAAATTTCTCTCCATTTAGTTTGATGATGGCTACTGGTTTGCTGTTTATTGCCTTCACTATGTTTAGGTATGGGTCTTGAATTCCTGATCTTTCTAAGATTTTTATCGTGAAGTGGTGTTGAATTTTGTCAAATTCTTTCTCAGCATCTAATGAGATGATCATTTTTTTCTTTGCATTTGTTTAAATAGTGGATTAGATTGATGAATTTCCATATATTGAATCATTCGTGAATTCCTGGGATGAAGCCTACTTAATCCTGCTGAATGATCATTTGATGTATTCTTGGACTCTGTTTACAAGAATTTTATTGAGTATTTTTGCATCAATATTTATGAGGGAAATTGATCTGAAGTTCTCTTTCTTTTTAGGGTCTTTGTGTGGTTTAGGTATAAGTGTAATTGTGGCTTCAAAGAATTAATTGGGTAGTGTTCCTTCTGTTTCTATTTTGTAGAATAGTTTGAAGAATATTGCTATTAAATCTTTGAAAGTCTGATAGAATTCAGTACTAAACCCATCTGGTCCTGGGCTCTTTTTGGTTGGGAGGCATCTAATGACTGTTTCTATTTCTTTAGGAGTTATAGGACTGCGTAGATCGTTTATCTGATCCTGATTTAACTTTGCTACCTGTTATCTGTCTAGAAAATTGTTCATTTCCTCTAGTTTTTCCAGTTTTGTTGATTATAAGCTTTTGTAGTAGAATTTGATAATTTTTTGAATTTCCTCAGTTTCTGTAGTTAAGTCTCCATTTTCATGTCTTATTTTGTTAATTTGGATACTGTCTCTGTGCCCTCTGGTTAGTCTTGCTAAGTGCTTATTTATCTTGTTGATTTTCTCAAAGAACCAGCTCCTGGTTTTCTTGGTTCTTTGTATATATAGTTCTTTTTGTTTCTACTTGATTTCAGCCCTGAGTTTGATTATTTCCTGCCTTCTACTCCTCTTGGGTATATTTGTTTCTTTTTGTTCTAGAGCTTTCATTTTGCTATCAAGCTGTTAGTGTAGGCTCTCTCCATTTTATTTTTGAAGGCACACAGAGCTATGAGTTTTCCTCTTAGCACTGTCTTCATTGTATTCCATAAGTTTGGATATATTGTGCCTTCATTTTCATTAAATTCTAAAAAGTCTTTAATTTCTTTCTTTATTTCTTCCTTGAACAAGTTATCATTGAGTAGAGCATTGTTCAGCTTTGATATAGTAGTTTTTGTTGTCATTGAAGATAAGCCTTAATCTTGGCTTAATCTTGGCTCTTTTCAGCAAATAATTACCATAGCACATACATATATTATTCTGGGTCAGGATATGGGGGAGTACATAATTGAAAGCTATAAGTTTAGCTTAGGTTGTCAGAACTGAGTGGGAAATCTGAGGCATACTAAGGGTGGTCACCTTGTTCTCCTATAAGCAGGTTAGTTAACCTTAAACAGGCCAAGCACACAGTAGGACTGCACATTAAGTACATAGTCTTAAATAATCTGAAAATATATTATTAACTTGTTTGGCAGTCTGGGCAAGTTAAACCTCTTTGAGGTCAAGGTCTATTTTCAGAAGATTGTCTCATCTCACATATAGTATATCCACATTAAGAGAAGTAAAAGGCAGAATCGATCAAAGAATTTTCTTTACTACAAATCTCTGTCTCTGGACTGTGTATGAACCTTTTTAGTGTTTATTTATTGCTAGGAGATAATCACTTTACTGCATACTTTTACATGTTATAGAAACTTCTTCGTAGTTTTTCTCTGACTAATATATCCTAGCCACCCTTCCAGAGACTGTGCAGTCTCCTGATCCGTTCTGTCCAAGGTGGAGCACTGGTGAACTGAAGAAAATTCTTCCTACTCTTAGGAAAGATGAATTACACTATTACCTTATGTGGGTGACAACTTCAGGGGGTATTTAAACCTAGGTTTGCATTTCACATGTTCAAACTAATGGCTGGTCTTATTTCTTTTCTAAAACAGGTGGCAGCTTTTGAAGCACATCTTGTGCCTGTCCTGCACTCTCTCTGGCCTTGGCTTTTGATGGAAGATTCATTGATGCAAATTGCCTTGCAGTTGCTTTGTGTCTATACTGCAAATTTTCCAACTGGTAAACTAGAATCCAGTGTTGTTTTTTATGATAAATTAAAATACTAGTTAATACTAAACTGGACTGGAAAAATATGTATGTTGATACATTTTTCCTTATTAGTCAAAAGCAAATTTTCTTATGGGTCTTAAAACTCGAGAGCATTTTAAGAATATTATTTGTTGGCCTGGATAGTCAGTGGATAGATAGTTCAGGAAGTAGATTGGCTTGATTTTATATGGCTGTGGGAAACTGCATTCACAGGGAACATCCAAAAGGTGAAAATTAATGAAAAAGCAAGTGAAGATTAGGTCTTTTATAGATTCTAGAACAGGAGACAGATATGATGGAAGTTAGTTCAGGGTACTGTTGGTTTTTGAAAATTGATACTGATTATATTCATTCATGTGGAAGTTATTATCTTGACAATCTATGAAGGGCCATGCATTGTGAGTTGTAATGAAACTGATTAGACAATGAGGAAAATGTACTGGTAGACAATTCTAGGAAGAGAAGGGGTGTGACGTCACTGATTTAGAGGGGGAAGCAAACCTCAGGGTGTGAAGTACTATGTTTGTTAGTGCTTGTTAGCTGTTCAGTAACTATACGGTCAGACATACAATGTGGACTAGTTAGCAAGTATGCATGGTTTCCTTGGCTCAGTAACAGAAATGTACACACACCAAAGGATGCATATGGACGGGATGGGAGACAGTGAGCAGTGAGCTCATCTTGTCACTGCTTTGTGTTATGATGACTGATTTCTTTTTATCGTCTGGTACCTTAGGCTATCTGCTTCACCATCCTACTTAGAAAGTCTCCTGCATATAACAGAGTAAAGCTTGTGGCTGCCAGTCTGTGTCTGATTGTGAATCAGAATTGTCCTCTCTTCCTTCTGCTACTGCTTTCTCTGTCTCTTTCTTCTGCTTGGAGAGTCTCTTCTCAGTGTGTCTTTTATCTCAACCTTCCCTGCGGTGTGGCCAGCTCAGCATAGCCTGTCTCTGAAATGTACTATCGAATGTTGTTCTTCCTTGTCTTAGCTTTCATCCTAAGCATCTAGAAAAGTTGGAGGGACAAAAATTGAGTGGCTTAATGTGATATAAAAAAACTGATTTGTACTATATGCATCCTTAAAATTTATGAGAATTGTAGAAGTGATTAGGGTACTACCAACCTAATGCAAAAATACTATTTTTCTATTTGGTGTGCTGCTAAGCAAAAACACATCATTTAGTGAACACATTAGTGTTTAAATGTAGTTATGAAGTTAAGAGTACAAGAAAGGCTACTATATTTTCACTTGTACTTATCACAAATGAGCTTATTTCATAGACTGTTCAATTCTGATATGACTATACAAGCTGTTCTGCTTGCATGAAGTTTTGCAACTTCATATTTCTAACTCCTTTATGTTTTTTGTTTTGTTTTGTTTTAATTCCCTAATAAATCTCATATGGTTACCTGATTTACTCAGAATACATAGAACTCTGGAAAGCCATAGATACCAATACTAGCTCCTCTATGAGCCCTGTGACCTTGAAATCCCATGATCAGGCTTTTCTGAGTTCTTTATTTTATGGGTACTGTGGAAAGTGGTGTTTGAGCTGTCCCAGTTACCTTCATTGCTAAAATTCTGTTCTATCACACAGGCTTTTATTTTGATGCCTTCTTTATAAACTATTTAAAAAACCGATTATGCTAATCTAATCCTTTCTTTAAAAAACAAAAAACAAAAAAAGTTGGCATTTTAATGCTCCACTGAGGTAATTAGCCACTGAGTGAGTTCAGTCAATCTGTTGGGTTGAGGACACATCAACATTAGGATTCAGTGCTCACGTGTAGTTCATAGGTGACTGACAGATATGCTTACTACTTTGTGTTTTAAAAGCTAAGCAGCAGAACAGAGGCAACTCGGTGACAGGATTTTTTTTTTTTTTTTGAAGGCTGTAGTTCCCTTTGTTGGTCAAATTATGGACAGTATATTCAAACCGCACACAGAGGCACCCCCAGCAGCTCCCTGATACTGTGTGCCCTGAAACTGGCTTCTCAGGTGCCTGCAGAGAACACCCCCATTCAGCAGGCGGTTTTTATGTTTCTTTCAAACCTGGCTTTATCTCATGACTGCAAGGGAGTAATTCAGAAGGTAAGTACATAGTCTCTCCTTTGTGTCATAGTTATTTGGCAAAATAATCCTGTCAATCAGATTTTAGAAGTTTGGAAGTTTGTCTGTTTCTAGGACTGCTTTCTTCAGATTTCAAGACATTTTATTTTAAAGGTTTGTAAGAGAATTAGAGACTAATCGCTTAAAGCTAGTTTGAGAAGCACTAAAATTGAAGCAGAAGGAGATTCTTATTAGTCATGTCCTTTTAATTATCTCCATAACTGTGTTTTAACTAAAAATGGTGATTTTAGAAAAATATTGGTGTAATACAAATAATATATTTGATCTGTAAGTAGACCAGTCAAACCAATTTCTGTTTATTATGGTGACAGAAAGTTGTATGAAATCAAAGCTCCTTTGCTCCAGTTACATTTTTACATCTTAATAGCATAGTTTGCCACTTATAAAGTCTCTGGATCTGTAGTTCTAATCCTTCATGTTTTATCACTAATTTTAATGGAGTGTATAAAGAAAGGGTATGGGTGAGACAAATTTCTGGGACAAATGTACTAGAGCAGAGCATCTTTATGGTTATATATGAACAGAATTCCTACTTGGGAATATTTTTAAAATCTAAATGTTATCAGGTCATCTGTTACTTACTCCTGACAGTGATTTGAATGTTTCTGTTTCTTCTGCTTTGAGGTCAGATGGGATTCATAGCAATTCAGTGTCCCCCTACTGTTTCATGTGTTTGAACCAGATAGTTTGGATATAATTGCCCCAAATAATGCTAATGGCTCTCATTTTAAGGAAACTGAATGATTGGTTTTACCAGGGGAATATTTTCTATAAGGAATTTTACCCTGCTCACTCTGACTCATGAGTATCCTCATTATATTTTTTAGAATTTCTCAAGCCAGTTGATGTGATGTTATCTTAAAATCAGCCATGGAGGAAACATTCATAACCTTAAACTTGACAAACACTACAATCAATTACCTGCCTCTCAATTGTTTATTTACCAGCATACAGCTAGATAGTTTCTTCATGTGCATGCTGATATTTCTACAAATTGTACATATGAATGCATGTGCATATTTAAATATACATAGCATGTATATCATGTTTGTATATTCTTTCATATCTATTGATGTTTATATATGTATACACACACTTTACTTCCAAAAATCTCATCTTGAGCTAAATACATAGAATTATCTTCTTCAACATGAGAGGTTTATACATGTGAGACCATGGTACTGGCCAATCTACCACTTTCTACCACTCCCTTGTAGAACATGGTAATGGAGTGCAGAGTTTGAACATCCAGATGAAATGTAAGTGCCAATTTCAAGTTTGACATGTGACTTTGAGCTGGAGACTTTTTACCTTACATTTCAGGGTTGCTTTATTTTTAATTAATAAGGAAAAATACCTCTAAGATAGGTAAAACTCTCAGTTTAAATTCTGGTTCTCTACTTAAGAATATTGTGGGAGAAAACAAAGATGGCAGCAACTGCTGGTACCCCCTTGAAACTCTGAGGAGTCTTAATGACATGGAGTAGTACCAGAATAACAAAAAGAGAGAGAGAATAAAAAAGGCAAGTCTATAGGATGATGTTTCCAAAATGTGGACTTATGAAATTGGAAAGAAAGAGAGCCAAACAGAGCTGTGTGGCAAAGAATGGCGAATCTATACCCTTAGCATGTCAGCCAGAAGGCTGCAAGCACAAAGATCATGTCTGAGAAGCCATGGCACCCCATGAGGTGACCTGGAGCTCCCACATAATGGGTTGGCTCTAGGCCTACCCAGCCTCCAGCCTACAGACTATGCTGTTTGCCCTGCTGGGAGATCAGAAGCACTACAGCCTACAAGCACAACTGGCTCCAAGAACAACCTGCAGCAGCTGCAGCTCCCAAAGAAACATGTCATTCCCGAATATGGCTGATGGAGCTGTCCCTGCTGACAGGCCCCAGCATGGAGCTGCCCAGCCCAGCCACACCACCACCCTGACTCTGCAACAGTAGAATATCTATTGAGACAAGTCTCAGCAATGGTTCAGTATTTACGGTGCTTCACAAACCAGAATCCTTGAAACTGAAGAATTCATTGCTATGAATATTTATATGTAAAACTGTTTGGGCAAAAAAGTATACTTTGTGATATATTGCAGTCTCAGAGCAGTTGAGTGCAGAGAGAGCTGCAGTGGATGGGGAACGTGTTACTGCTTAATAGGGTCAATGTGGGGAGGGAGGTGCAACAGACTCAATCCCTGAAAATGCTGTCCAGCTGGATATTTACCCTGATTCCAAGCAACAGTGGGGTGTCTGTGCTGAAAAACTGTCCATGTTGTGGATTGGACCTCTTCAAAAGACCTCTGTGGTCTGTGCTCCCATGTTGATGTTGTGTTGAAGCCTGAGGTCTGTATGGATGTCTGTGGTCTGGGCTGCCATTAGAGGGTATGTAGATGGCCAAGGTCTGTGCTACCACTGGAGACCAGGTAGATATCTATAGTGTATGCTACTGTAGGAGGCCATATTAGTGTCCATGGTCCATTGCTGTCGGAGACCATGCTGATGTGAGTGCTCTGTACTGTCACTTGAAGCCATATTCATCTCTATAGCCCCTGTTACCACCAAAGGTCATGTAGGTGTTTGTAGTCTATGGTGCTACCCAAAGCCCTGTTGATGTCCTTGGGCCATGCCATGGACTGTATTTGTGTCCATGGTTCAGGTTGCTGCAGAGAACCTGATGATGGCCTTGACCTGTGCTACCACTGAAGGCTGTAATAGTATCTGTGGCCCATGCTACTGCACAGGGTCATGTTGATGCCCATGGTCTGTATTGCCAATGGAGACCATGCTGAGAACCATGGCATATGCTGATGCTGGAGACCATGTAGATGTCTGTGGTCTGTGGTGTTACCAGAAACCATGTGGGAGTCCTTGATCTATCCTCCTACTGACAGTAGAGAGCAAGGGAGCTACTTTTTGAAAACAGCAAATATAATCTGTCTTGTATTGATTGTGAGCTCACAGTCCAGAAAGAGGTACATGGAAGTCTATGTGACAGCTCCTACCCCACCTCACCCTACTTGCTCTTCCTCAAAATAGAAACAGCCTAGACAGAAAGACTTCAAAGAGAACTCTTAAAAATTGTGATAAGGATCCTATAGAATAGGTCTCCACAATTGATGGCTTCTGACAGGGAAGGACTCAGTTTTTTAAAAGGTGTTGGCCACTGGAGTTTGACCATGTTCCAGTGAGTATATAGGCAAAACAATTTGAACTTTTTTCTTTTTTGTGAGGGAGAAGGTCACAAGAGTTGGGGTACAGACCTGGGAGGTCTGGGAAGTAAATGTAAACAGGGTGCATGATGTGAAATTCCCAAATAATTAGTAAAAATATTATGTTGAAGGGAAAAAAGAATGTTCTGATATAATATGAATATAATCTGTTTTCAGGGAACATAAATCAAGTCTGCTCTAATTAGAAAATTCTGGAAACTTCCATTGCTGTGTTAAGTAATAATAAGCCTAGAGCCTTCCAGTAGTGCCTCTCCCTCACTCACCAATGGCCATGAGAAAATGCAGTAGCATTATTGTATAACTTGGTACACACTCTAACCAGAGTATAAAATTGTTTTAAACTATCTTTAGAGTGTACAGTGTAGAAAAGCCCACAGTATGCTATATTTTCAAGCACTGGGTACATGTTTTGCAACTCTTGTCTGCTCTGAGTTATAATACGGTGTATCTAACTAAATGGGAAAGGCGAGGAGGAACTATTCAAAAAAGCATCCTTTGTGCTGAGATGAGACACAGAGAAATTTTGAGAGCCCTGCAGCACTTGGTTTATAGTAATTTTGCTGTTTGGAAATATTCTAGTATTTCAGTAGCCCATCTCATTATTATCCTCAAGGTTCTCTGTGTAGGTATATTAAAATTAATTATATAAATTAAATCCAACATCCTCGTTTTCTGCCCAGAAGAACTCAACAGGTAAACTAGTGTAGATTATCAATACAGGTAGGAGTCATTCTATACAGAAATAACATGCAAGTGATGCACTCTACTTCTTTTTCTTTGCATTCTACTTCTTAAATACATCAATGATCATAGCGTCTATATAGTCACGCCAAGCATCTGCTTGAGATTATTGGGTTATATTTTGTTTATATGTGCCTAGTGTCTATCATATAGTTATGTAATTGGTAGTGGTTTAAGGAATTGGCTTTATTTGAAGATTAAAATGACTTTTGCAGTTCAAATAATAGAGTTTTCTCGTTTCTAAGTTTAATAGAATGACATATAGCCATGAAATTTTTCTGTATTGATAAAACATAGGGTAAAATGATTGTGAAGTATGTTCATAAATTTATGAAGAAAACACCTGTAGCTATAATCATATGAAACACTTTCACTCCTACCAGAGTTATTAATTCCTGTGCAGGGTGGATTTGAGTTTTGTTTCTTTCCTCCCGCAGAATATCTTTAATGAGTAGCAAAATTCCTGGAAGAAAGATAAGAAAGGAAACTCAGGAGGCCTTCTCTGAATTATCAACTCTTAAATAATTGAGTTGACTATAGTTTATTTTATCCATCATCAGAAAAAGAAATAGTGGGAATTAAAATTTAAGCACTACTTTGTTCTTACCGTTATATTTATTAATACTTGGAAGTTGTGTAGACAAAGTATTTGGAAGAAAGAGAAATTAAAATCTGGGAGAAGGATATCAAATGCTGCTTAATTGGTCACCAAGGGACTAGGCAAATGATGAAAAAGACCTGAAAAGAAAATACTATTTTGTGTTTATTCATAGAGCAACTTTCTACAGCACTTCCTGTCCCTAACATTGCCTAAAGGAGGAAATCAACATCTCAGCAATGTGACCATTCTATGGTTGAAGTTGCTCCTGAATATGTCGTTTGGAGAAGATGGACAGCAAATGATCCTGAGACTGGACGGCTGCTTAGACTTACTCATCGAGATGAGCAAGTACACACACAAGAGCAGCCCTCACGTGCCTCTGCTGATCTTTCATAACATTTGCTGCAGTCCTGCTAATAAGCCTAAAATTCTGGCTAATGGTACGTAGTCACGTCGTGGACTCATTTCATACACGTTGGATGTGCAGATTGTTCTAATCAGATTAAAACACAAAGTAGCTCCATAATTTCCCACCTGCTGTGTCCTTGGGAGGCAGGGACTCTGGAGGGGGTGGTACTCAAGCATGGGCCTAGCCTCTGAGTGTGGATCAGCAACAGTCACTCAGTGGACACACTGGGTATAGGAGGTACCTGGGAAAGAGAAGCGGTGGGCAAGCGTGCTCTCAGTTTCACCCTCTGCTTCTGACTCTTCTTCATCTACTGTTACTTTAGTTTCCCATCCTTTCTTATCTGTCTTTGAGTAAATGAAAACTCTCTAGAACATGTATCCCAGTTGAGTAAATGAAAACTCTCTAGAACATGTGTCCCAGGTGCAACTTCTGCCCTTCGTCCTGTCCTGCATCTCTTCCACCTTCTACCAGTCCCCTTCCCCAATCTGCCTTTGTGTGTGTGCGTGCGCATGTGTGTGTGTGTGTGTATGTGTGTGTGTGTGCGCGCGCGTGCATCTGTGTGTGCGCGTGTGTGCGTGTGTGTGCGCGTGTGCGCGCGCATGTCTAGTATCTAGAGTTGTGCCTGTCACTACTAAGCTCTCCATAAACATTTAGTAATTAAGAGAAATCCTGACAGGCAGAGTTTAAGGCCACAACCAGATAGGGAAATTAGCCGTATAGGCTTCATTCTCGGAAATGTGTAATTGGAGGCAAGAATCCAAAAGGAATTGAGGGGAAAAAAATGAAAGAATTGGAGGGATCTGTTTCTGAATCCACAACTACCATGTGAATTCATGTGGAATTTTATAAGAGACACCCAATTGTGATATACAAAAAGGAAGAAAAGAAAAAAAAAAAAGAGTAGGAGGTGGTAAACTGGTCTATCTGGTCCTGAACTGAATGTCCTTCTCACTTTACAGAGCTTCTATGAACCCTAATTCTCCCCCACAAAATACTTTGTTTTGATAAGAATGAGTTTATGAAAACAGAATGTCCCTAGGCTTGTTGCTAGTTCATAGTAAAGGTATTAATCCTCTGCTCCTTCATGTTTTACACTTAATTTTTCTGAAACTTTACCATCCCAAGTGTTCTAAGTGAATAGAAATGACACTGAACTCATGTTTTATATGCATAAGGTAGTGCTTCTATTTTTCTGATAGCAGCTATAGAATTGATGAAAATTTTATGCAGAAATTGTTCAAGTTGAACCATCTTCAAACTCACCTGAACTGACTCAATTTTTACCCAGTTTTTCACCACTCTTCTGCTGACAGTGCATCCCACCATTGGGAGATGCATATCGGTGCTTATCTTTGATTCCTCTTCCATTGCATCTGCTTTGGTTCTCACATCTGTAAAGTGAGGATAATAATAGTCCCACTTCAGGTGATAAGATCCATACAGATCATTTGCTGACAGTCCTGGTTCGTGGGAGCAGCTCAATAGCATCTGCTATTGTTTATTCCCCATTCCCATAGTAAGTTGGGTTTTGTTTTTGTTGTTGTTGTTATTGTTGTTACTGTTTTTTCTTTAGATCCCCTGCTTTTACTGTTCAGTCAGTAAAAGGAAAGAATTTAGGGGAACTGAGGAAATATACACTTTTCACTTCTAGATCTCTAGATTTGTATTATGGATTTCCCTATAATCAGCAGTGTTTTCTCTCCCTCGTCAGTATTAAGCAGATGGAAAGTTGGAGAGAAGTCATTTCTCCAGTGCTCTCACTCTTGACCTCAGTGGGCTTTCTAGGGAGAGGTCAGGTAAGAGCCAGCATCTGTGTGGAGCTGGGAAGACCTGTCACAGGCTTTCCACATGGTGAGCTAAGCAATAGACTTTGGAAGAATCAGCTAAGTTACACAACTTTCTAAGGCAGACTGCATGCCTTTAATCAGTAGCACCAGACATGTGGTGTGTATGGTTAGGATGGACTGTGCATTGGGCTTGACCTGGCTGCTAAAAACCTCCTCACCCTGTAATGTTCAGGATGAATGTCTTTTGTAAAATCACACTGAATAAATGTCATAAAAATTTACATCAAAGTGTTGCAGGAAGATAGTGGGGAAGCTTACAGACCAGTTTTGATGGAAAGTTTGTGTCCAGATGGATAGCACATGCCGGAAGGATATCTGCCAGGGTTATTGCTTAGCTTTTGTCTAGAACATCAAAGAAAAGAAAGAAGCAATGACCTTCAGGTGAGACTCTTACTGTCTGTCCTTTGTGCACGGAGCTGGGGCTTCAAAGACCCATTCTTGAAGGAGAAAGTAGATCAGAATAAAAATACTTCCCCAGCCTTCATCTGGATGAATAAAGAACAGAAAGAGAGAAAGGGGGATACAGATGGGTCCCATGGGCTGCCCCTCCTAGCCTTTTCATGCTGGGATACATGTTATTGATGTGATCATTGGTTGGTTAATAGTGATCAGAAATCTTGTCAGAAGCAAATTTTCCCCTCTGGATGAAGAACAACATGCTGGACAACAGGGAACTGCCACAAACAACTTTTCTGAACACTAGAACAATTAATCAGGTACACTGGAAAATTTAACTCTCTGAATAAGAATCAGCAGAGAAACAGGTACCAACTTCTCTACCCAGACTACAAATAATTATAAGTATTTCTATCATTTCAGGATTTTTCTTTTGGGCATCGTTCTTTTAGAAACTTAATAGCCTAAATTTAAATTAATATGGATGTCTGTCATTAGCAATATATAATGTAGGTATAGAAAAAAGATAATTTAGGCGATAGAAAATAGATTAGCAAAATATTATTCAGAATGCAACAGAGGGCTGGAAAGGTGAGAAAGGATTGGGAGCATGTATTCCAAGACAAATTAACAGTGTAATAAACTCCTAGACGATGAGGAGGAAATGGCTAAGGGATGATGGCTGTTTCTTTTGTGAGCAAGGAAAGAAAGTTTATTTCAATCTTACAGTCATAAATAAATGCCAAGGCACTTGAAGCAAAAACAGAAGAATTCTACTTACCTGCTTGCTCCCTGCTCCTGGTCACCTAGCTTCCTCATACAGCCCAGGACCAACTGCTCAGAGAGGCTCTGCCCACAGTGGGCTAGGCCAAGCTCTACTTATAATAATTAAGAAAATACCCTGCCTCATCCCCCCAAGAAAAGACCACAGGCCAGTCTGATCGAGTTAATTCCTCAATTGAGGTTCCTTCTTCCCAGGTGTCTCAAGTTGACAACCAAGAGCAGCAATCACGGGCTGTCTTAACAAAGAAACTACAGACTGTAAAATTACATCTTCTGTTTCTGTAGTTCTATTCTCTGCTTTTCTGATTTCTTCCTTTCTTTTCTATTTCAGAGAATGGAAATCCTTGTCTTGTTTCTGATTGTAGTGGGAATCTTTTGAGTTTTGCTTCACTTAGGATGGTGTGACTACACCCCACCCACCAGGGACTACACTCTTACAAAAAACAGACTCTCTCTGCTATCATCTATAAGTGCTATTAGCCTCTTGACTAGGGGTAGGAGGACTCCAAGCCGACTTCTTCTGTATGTAATAGGGTTTAGTGCACTTTGTAAGTGTGCAGACCTTATGCATGCTGGGACAACAGCTGTGATTTTATATGTCCACTTGCCTGGTTGTTTGTGGAAAGCAGTTTCCTTGTAGTTATCCACTACCCCTGACTCTCACAAACTTTTTGCCCCTTCTTCCTCAATGATCGTTAAGCCTTAGGAAAAGTGATATAGTAAAGGTGTCCCATTTAGGGCTAAGTATTCCACAGTCTTATTTTCTGTGTCTTGATCCTTTGTAGTTGTCTGTTAATCTCAGATAAGGTTCGAGAGATGCATTGATGTATGGATTCAATGAGAACTTTCTAGAAGCTGATTTAATACTACATCCATTTAACAGAGTAATAGTAGTAGGTTCTCCCCTAGAACTTAGGGTCTTTCTAGCCACAGGTTCTTGCAAGCAGCATCTCCACACAAGAAAGCAATATAGAGCAAGTAGTGCACAGCCACCACACGGAACTTGTCTGATATGGGTTGCATGAGGCACTAATGATTTATCCAGTCTGTGACTAATTGATTCTCACAAAATACTTCTGTTGATTTCTTTTCTCAAACTTTGATGTCCACAGTTAATTTGTAGTTGTCATTCAGTCATAAGTTGATGAAAGAAATTGCAACCTAATTTCTAGCTTGTAAATTTTAACCTGATAGTACTGTGCTTAAATTATTCCACACGCATGAAGGATATGTTCATTTAGCTGAATTAATCCCTCAGCTTTCTCACTAAACCAACCTTGGTTAGAGCATTTCTTGAATTCTTGGTGTTTATGTTTCACTCTTGTTGATTCACTTTTAACTACTTAAGGTATTTAAAGCTCCTAGGTTTATAATCATTTATAGCTTCCTATTATCTGTCCCTGTGCTTTAATTAGAATTCATACTTTTTGTATGTGCCTTATGTGCTTTTTTGTATGCACATTATATTTCATGATAAAATGTTGTCTTAAAATGTTTTACTCACTTGCTTTACAGAGGGCTAACACATTATTTAGCCTGTAAATGTAGTTTATTAGAAATGATAAGTGATAATGACTTGTTACAGAAGTTAAGATATAAACTGATATAAATCTTAAGGATTGTTATCTGAATATTTGGGATATAAAATTATTTGATGATTCTCAGTTGGAAAAATGAAACTACCCTCATTTATGTAGCCATCCACAACCCACATGCCAAATTACATTTGATTCCTATTATAGACTTAATTTTGGATAGTCTATTTTATAGGAAAGCCAAGGGGAACTGGGTAATGCACATGAGGTATTCAGGCCAGAGGGGACCGTGTGGGCAGAGCACGACTTTCTCTTACCTGCATACCTCCCTGTCATACCACCCCACACATCTGAATTCACTTCCTTTTCTTGGCAAAATTCCTTACAATACAATCACTTAGATTAATTACTTTTCTGTTGCTGTAGTAGAATATACTGACAGAAACCAAGATAAAGAAGAAAGGGCTTCTTTTGGTATATAATCTCAAGGATAAACTCTATCATGCTTAGAGAAAGCATGGCAACAAAAGTGTGAGGCTCTCCTGATAGTCAGAAAATACAGTGGTCATGTTTAGTCCCCACAAAGGAAGAACAGGAAAATCAGGCTAGGCTATAAAACCTCAAAGCTTGCTTTCCTTAATCTACTTTCTCTAACACACAAGGCTCTACTTCCTAAAGGTTCCACAACCTTCTCTAATAGTTATTTCCAAATGAGGACCACACAAGTATTTTCACACTTGAGTCTGTGGGGGTCATTTTTTATTCAAACTACAATATGATTTATACAAAATATTAAGTTGTCAGATTTTCATCCAGGTAGTATTTATTGGGCCCCTATAACGTACTGGCACTGTGATTTGAATGCATACCCTTTGGCTCTCTTTTAAGGGCAGGCTTTTATTTGGGGAAAAATATACTGGGCAGTCAGAAGCTGAGGGAGTTAAATGGAGTTAAAAGATAATGGCCAGGTTCTGTAGTGGTGTGTCGGGCAGGAATCTAGGCTTTAGTTCTAGAAAACTAATTACTAATTACTGTAGTTTCAGCAAATTGTAACCGAAACGGAAGGACTTTTCAATTGGCATGGTCATAGCAAGTACTGACGTGTTTCTGTAGGCAGGTAGAGAGGAGGGAGCAACCGTTATTGTAACTATCCCTGCTGGGTAATGGCAGCATCCTCATCCAAGAGATCTTGGAGCAGTGTCTGGTGTCAGAAAATGTAGAGGGAATGTTGTGACAGCAGAGTCTTCCCTCTGTGGTCTCTTAGCCTGCTGCTGTTTCTAGCTGTGAAATGCTCTCTTCTCAAGCTATGGCACCCTAAAATCATCTAAGAGATGAACATCAGGTCAGTCTAACCATTCGGAGCAGAGATGGGTTTAGAATCTTCACTCCTGCTGATCTTCAGGAATTTGAGGGTATTCATGGGATCCAGGTAGATAGAGTTAGACTATTTCTGAACCCTGAGTGTGGATCAGTAGTAACAGAGGAGATAAAATTAAGACGGCAGTTGCATACTCACAAGGTCTGCACATTAATAGCATCACTACTAAAAATTCTTATATATTGTTTTATGGTAAAGACCCAGAGATTCAGTTTTCGAACTGTTGGCCAATGGGATTGTTGTGTTCAGTGTAGTCTTAGTGAGGTATTATGGACCTTGTGTAAAGGAGAAACTAGCAGGATTATCAAAAACATAAAAGTTGGTGAGGTGTTTCTGATTAGGAAAAGCACGCGAGTCCTTTAATTTATTTATACCTGGAGTTGCTGTGATTATTCCCCACCTGGCATGTCAGTGGCCCAGATGTAATGCCTGACGTAAAGTTTGATTTAAATGATTATCAACCATTTAACTTTTATTATACTTTCCCGCTGGATGTTTTAGACCATGCAGGTGGTCAAAATTAATCATTCTTTTATTGTCAAAGTCAATTGAGGGTCTGATTCTTTGGCATCAAATCTTTCCTTGAGCAGTGCTAGTTTAGTTAGATTCCCTGGGTGGTTAACATGTAACTAATTTGCTGAAACAAACGTTTCACCTTTTAAAAAAGTTTTTAAAATTATACAAATTATACAAATGTAAAATTTAATGATGTGAAAATAATAAAAAATAGTTTTAATATTGTTTGATGCATCCTGACAATTGCCTTTGAAGTAGATGTCTCTGAATCCTCACTTAAAATGATCAGACTGGTATAGATAATTAGTAAGTCTTGATTTCTCTCCTCTAGTGGCCTTCCCAGAGGGACATTTCTTATAAATTAAAATGACATCAAGTCAAATTTTCTTGTGATATAAAAATACAAAATTTTCATGCTGTAGCATGTTTGTATAGTGGTGATTATGATTTTCTATCAATCTGTTTTGTACATGTGAAAATAGGAGCTTTAATAGGATAACAATATACTTGCTTTTGCATTATTGTCTCCCAATGAATAAACTTTTGTTGAACTTAGACCAGAAAATTTAGAGAGGATTGACATCCACATCATCTGGTGTGGGAACAGTGTTCTGAGATATGTCTTCTCATGCCTCAAGTTATAGAAGATATTGTTTGAGGATAGCAATTTGTGTTTTATTCTAATAGGGCATTTATTCTGTTTACTGTTATGGGACCAGTCCAAGATAAGAATGCAGTGAAGTGTGTGGAACTGAACTTTCCTCTCATGATGTGCTTGATTGTAGAAAAGGTTGTTACTCTTCTGGCTACCTGCTTAGAAAGTGAGAATCAAAATGCCCAGAGGATTGGAGCGGCTTCACTTTGGGCTCTAACATACAATTACCAGAAGGTTAGTTTTTAAAATCATTGGTGAATTGGAGGGAGGAGAGTTTGGGCAGTTAAATAATTAAGGCTTTTAGGATGCTTCCAAAAATATCAGGAATACCAGCCAAAGATACAAATGAAGTCACAGACCCAAGTCTCTTTGTTATTCATATGATTAATATATCAGTTAATATTCTTTTCATTTAATTATTTAATCAGCATTGGACTCAGAAAGGTACCTCTGTTTAAGTGAATTTCCCTATTTCAATTTAACGTGCCAATTCATTATAATTTTAGTAGAATTATTTGTTTGTACAGATTCCAGGAGAAATGCATCTTGATGTAAGGATGATTAGTTTCATCTGTGCATCTGACTTGGCTTTCGCTTGTATATATCATCACTTAAATTTACAAACAGCTCAGTCCATTTAAGATTGGGGCTCTGGGGCTGCCCACAGCCAATGAGAGCAAGAGGATACTGTGGTCACCCTTTCTCTGGCCTGTGGTCTTCTTCTCTTGCAGACTGAAGGTGACATATGTGAGCTAGCCAGCCTATGTGGCTCCTTCTCATCCTGGGCCAAGGAGCTGCCATCCTTCTCACATGGATTAGGGGATAAAGAATAAAGGGATTAGGGGAGTGAACAGAGGGGAAGCTTCAGAAGGTGCAGTGGGCCTGACACTATAGGCTGAACTGCAGTGCAACTAACTGTCTATATTATATCTTTACTATTATTCTGCTTAACGCAGTAGCTAGGAATGGGTAGTCAGTATTGCATTATCTTCATCCTTAATATTTGGGAGTAAATCTAACAGATTATCTTACTTTCTCCAGGCAAAAGCAACTTTGAAAAATCCATCAATTAAAAGAAAAATAGATGAAGCATATTCCATAGCAAAGAGAAGTAAGTTTTAGTTTTAAAGGTTATAGTTAAATTTGAAGAGAACTAAATGAATTTTCTTGTTACTAAAATATTTGATCAAGCCATTGCAAAATGACAGTATTGTGCATTGCTTTTACTTAGCTAGATTTTGAGAAGTGTTATTAAAGTACTATCAGATGGGCCCACATTTAGTATGTGCTTTTCTTGGTAATATTTCTTGACATAGTAAAATAATAAAATATTCAGATAGACCAGTATTTAAAATATAAACGTTTCTTAAATTGTGTCTATTGATGATCTTTTCCAAGTCAGTTTCTCCCTCCCCCTCCCTCTCCCGCCCCCTCTCTCTTTTGCCAGCAGCTGCTACTGTGCTATTGAGCATTCTTAGGTGATAAGAATTGGGCCCAATTAGAATTGACCTTGAAGAGAATAGTTTGATTTAACCTTAGGAAGCTGAAGTCTTCCAGGCCCAGATTTGATTGCCCTGTAGCCAGGTTTCTTTATGATCTGCATTCATGGTTTGAGGGGTTTCTTTTTCAGAGCATGTCAGTTGTTTTAAGGGAGCCACTTTTCAATGAGCGTTATCCTCAAAACTTTTATCTCAAGATAGCAAAGTATGTCTTTCTTGAACTGTGGTAGATCTGTTTATTGTTAATGTTTATTTCTGAAGAAGAAAAGTCTTTGGTTTGTTTCCAAATGTGATCTTGCACTTCAGGAGGAAATAGAAAATTAGATTATGTTAAAAGTTATGATTTTAGAGGGAAGGTATATAAAAAAAATTCATCCTGAATTATAGCTAATTTATGTGAGTTACAGAGATGTGTTTTTAAATGTGTTTTAGATAAGCCCATTGAAAAGAAATGAGTGGAAAATTTTAACATTTTAATTTTATAAATGTAAAATGTTTTCATAATTCAGGTATATCAAGAGCATAAATATCTTGCTAATAAATCTTTTTCATAGCTTCATGTAGGAGTGTCTGCCCATATGTGTAGCATTGTTTATTAAAGTGGTATTTATAACTCTTATTTCCTGTATCAGCTTTCTCAAACTCAGAAGAAGACCCTCTAAATTCCTACTATTTGAAATGCCTTGAGAATCTTGTACAACTGCTTAACTGTTCCTGACCCATGAGATACCCTACTCCAAACCTGACCGCCATCCACAGGAGATCTGGATCAGGGGCCACTTTGTATAGCAGCTGCAGCTTTGTATAGCAGCTGCCCCTGAATGATGCTAACTCTGCAGTATGAGTGCCTGCCTCCCTGTGAGGCAGCAGCCGCCACACTGAAAGGAGTAGCTCTGGTGACTTCTCAGGCTGTTCGTTCCTGGCAGTCTTCCAGAAGTGAAGACTTGCTGGCCTAAGATGCTGCAAAGACAGAATTCTGGCAATATAAACATTTTTTACACTTTTCTATGCAATATGTTTTGTAAAATGTCTATTTAATAGTTATTTAATAAATAATATTTTTAGAAACTATACTTTTAAAAGTGTATTTTATTCTGAGAATTTCATGCATGTATGCAGTGTAGTTTGATCTATTTTGTCCTCCATTCCTGAAATTCTGCCTAGATCCTCTCCACACCCTATCCCTATCCAAACTTCATACCTTTTTAGAAAAATAACCCATTAAGTCTAATTAGTGCCACTCAAAGCACATTGATATGAAGTTAGGAGCATGGCCAATCTACCAAAGGCCATACCTCTAACTAAATAAAGCTGACTCTAACAACCCTAGAAGCCATTAACTGTTAATAGGCCAGTTCCTCAGCTAGTCATGGGAGAGTTTGTTCCATGCCCCATTTATTCTAGGCTATCGACTGGATTGATCTTGTACAGATAACCACAGCTGCCATGAGTACAATGTTCCAGTCATGTCCAGAAGACACTGTTTTGTCCCAGTCTTTCCTACCTATGAGTCTTATAATTGTTCTAGCCCCTCTTCTGAAACTTGTAGGAAGGATATATCATCCATGGCTTGGCATTCCACTGACACTAATTCTCTGCACTTGACCTTTTGCTTCTCTGTATTTTCCACCATCCATTGCACAGAGCTGTGTCTCTGATAAATGTTGTTGAAATTTTAGTCCCAATATGGGGATTTTGATCATTCAGTTTCTGGATAAAAGACACAATTTTTATTATTTACAATAAGCCTTAAACAGCACAAAAGCTGAGTAGATATCTTTTTTCCATGCTGTTAGGTCTATATCCCAGCCAATAATCCCATTATATAATTTGCCATGTTTCATCTGGACTGCTCTTAACTCCAGTTAGCCAACCCAGATGGCCATAATTTCATGACTTACCTGATTCATCCTGACTTCTTCCTCCAATCACCTTCTTCTCCCTCTCCCTTGGGGTTCTCTGACCTCCAGCTCAGGAATCTTAATCACCACCACCCCCCAGCCCCATGTCTCTTTTGTCCAGTTATTGGCTGTCAGCATCTTTATTTACCAATCGGAAATAATTTGGGGGCAAAGTCACCTAGTGTCACTTGGGTCTACTTTCAGCCTCTCATCTCTGGGTAATCAGGTCTTGAACCATTATTAGCTTTAGAATACAAGCAGCATCAGGCCAGTCCACTACAGATAAGGTCTGAGAGCTGTGCAATGTAAATGTATGAGCAGAGAAATGCCTACTTAGGAGATCTTGGTATTAATTATCTCCACTTAAGAAAATCATAGTCGTGGGTTCTTCCCTAAGGCCTAGGAGCTTCAGTACCATGGATTCTTTGCCAGATTTACAAGACAGTAATTTCCTTCTGTGGAATGTGGTCGCTATTCTTGGTTGTCAAGCTGACTACATCTAGAAATAACTAAAACCCAAGTGGCTGGGTACATCTGTGAGGGACTTTTTCTTAATTGAAGTATGTGAAGTAAGTCAGATTCACCTTTAATCTAGATCTTCTGAGGTAGGAAAACAACCTTAAATCTGGGCCACACCTGTAGCAACCTATTTAAGGCCATGAAAGAAGGAGGCTCTTGCCCTTTGCTTCTGGTGAATCAGTTCCTTCACTGGCATTAAAACCTACTTCTTTGGATTCCAAGATATACTGAAGACCATCTGAGACATCCAGCTCTGTGGATTAAACAACTACTAGATTCTCAGACTTTCCATTGGTAGACAGCCTTGTTGGACTAGCTAGACCACAGCCTATAAGCCATTCTAATAAATTTCATCTCTATATAAATATAAAGATACATAGATATAGATCCATTTTGTCAGTTCTATTCCTCTAGACAACTCTGAAGAATACACAGAGCAAAGGAGCAAATCCAACTACAAAGCAGTTACTCCTATAATCGTTCCTACTGCATCCATGGGCATACCTTCTTAAGCTGGTCATTATTGTAGTTTACCAGGTTCATAGTAGCTAAGACTTCTGGTTACTTTTCTACTATAGCACCTTCTACTATTCTGAAAGCTAACCAGCATTAAATATTCTTGCAGACTCTTATCAGTTGGAGACAAAAGAAGGAATTTTGTCTTGGTTTCTTTTCTCCTCCCCCTGCCCCCACACATACCCATGGAATCTGGCCCTGTCTATATCAATCCTAACTTTTATATGTGTGTTATCCAGAGAATATATGAGACTGAAGTGCACTTGTGTAAATATGCATGGTTTTAGAACTTCCTTGTAGAATGTTTAGTGTCATTAACTTATTTTTGTGATTTAAAAAAATCATTTATAGTTTTCATCTTTCCAAGTTTAGAAAGGCTGTATGTATAATAATGAATTTAAGCATATATTAGTAGCTGCATAGATCCTAGACTAGTTCTACAGAACACTATAACCTTTTTAATTAATTAGTTTTATTTCTTTACTTAGAGGCCTAGACTGACCTTAAACTCATAGTCCTCTTGTCTCTTGTTCCTGAATGCTTTCCTTTAGATTGTATCATCAAACCTAGCTGATATGATTCCTAATTAAGATGAAGTTTAGTGGATTTTAAATATATACTTTGACATTTTTCTTTTACTTTGTGTACACATGCATGCATACCACAACACTCATGTGGATGTCAAAGGACAATTTAAAGCAGTAGTTTCTCTGTAAGTTAGAAATTCTGAATCCCAGAAGTTTCTGAAGTCTGAAGTTATTTGAATAACTGAGCCAGAAGTATATTTAAAAAATAAGTCAAGGGCACTGGAGAAAACTTCCTGAACAAAACACCAATGGCTTATGCTCTAAGATCAAGAATCGACAAATGGGATCTCATAAAACTACAAAGCTTCTGTAAGGCAAAGGACACTGTTGTTAGGACAAAACGGCAACCAACAGATTGGGAAAAGATCTTTACCAATCCTACAACTGATAGAGGGCTTATATCCAAAATATACAAAGAACTCATGAAGTTAGACCGCAGGGAGACAAATAACCCTATTAAAAATGGGGTTCAGAACTAAACAAAGAATTCACAGTTGAGGAATGCCGAATGGCTGAGAAACACCTAATATTCAACATCTTTAGTCATAAGGGAAATGCAAATCAGAACAACCCTGAGATTCCACCTCACACCAGTCAGAATGGCTAAGATCAAAAACTCCGGTGACAGCAGATGCTGGTGAGGATGTAGAGAAAGAGGAACACTCCTCCATTGTTGGTGGGATTGCAGACTGGTACAACCACTGTGGAAATCAGTCTGGAGGTTACTCAGAAAAGTGGACATTGAACTACCTGAGGACCCAGCTATACCTCTCTTGGGCATATACCCAACATATAACAAAGACACATGCTCCACTATGTTCATAGCAGCCTTATTTATAATAGCCAGAAGCTGGAAAGAACCCAGATGCCCTTCAACAGAGGAATGGATACAGAAAATGTGGTCCATCTACACAATGGAATACTACTCAGCTATCAAAAACAATGACTTTATGAAATTCATAGGCAAATGGATGGAACTGGAAAATATCATCCTGAGTGAGGTAACCCAATCACAGAAAAACATGGTATGCATTCATTGATAAGTGGATATTAGCCCAAATGCTCGAATTACCCTAAATGCACAGAACATATGAAACTCAAGAAGGATGACCAAAATGTGGATGCTTCACTCCTTTAAAAGGGGAACAAGAATACCCTTGGGAGGGGATAGGGAGGCAAAGTTTAGAACAGAGACTGAAGGAACGCCCATTCAGAGCCTGCCCCACATGTGGCCCATATATATACAGCCACCAAACTAGGTAAGATGGATGAAGCAAAGAAGTGCAGGCTGACAGGAACCAGATGTAGAGCTCTCCTGAGAGACACAACCAGAATATGGCAAATACATAGGCGAATGCCAGCAACAAACCACTGAACTGAGAATGGTACCCCCGTTGAAGGATTCAGAAAAAGGACTGAAAGAGCTTGAAGGGGCTTGAGACCCCATATGGACAACAATGCCAACCAATCAGAGCTTCCAGGGACTAAGCCACTACCCAAAGACTATACTTGGACTGACCCTGGGCTCCAACTGCATAAGTAGCAATGAATAGCCTAGTAAGAGCACCAGTGGAAGGGGAAGTCCTTGGTCCTGCCAACACTGAACCCCCAGTGAATGGGATTGTTGGGGGGAGGGAGGTAATGGGGGGAGGATGGGGAGGGGAACACCCATATAGAAGGGGAGGAGGAGGGGCTAGGGGGATGTTGACAAAAAAGAAAAAAAAATAAGTCAAATATTAAAATAAGTTTGAGATATGTAAGAAATCTTAGAGATATTCAGCAGAATTTAAAATGCTCTAAAACCTTAACCTTTTTGAGCGAAGTCACTCAAAAGCTTTCCTTTTTCAATTGTTTGGGAGCTTTATACTGCTCAAAGTTATGAGACAGCATTGTGTCTAACAAAAATAACAACTGTACACTCACATAGCGATAATAAATCCTTATATACTCTTATTTTCCAAAATATTTCCAGAAGAAGTTTTCTAATTATATTTTGCTTAATAAGAAAAACACTTAAGTGATTTCAGCAAATCGTCCAAATCAATAATCCATGGGTGATTATTACATATTTTATGTACTTGTTATTTATTCATTCGTTATTAAGACAGAGTCTTTCTAAATTCCTAGTATCAAAGTTGCAGTTTACCTGCCTCCTGAGTAGCTGGTATCATGTTTGTGACAAACCAGAAGTACAACCACAAAATACTGTCAAACATTTAAGTACTAAGTTTTGTGTTAGAATTATTTCACAGAATTATTGCCAGAAAAGTCTAGGAAACTCAGAAGTTTCTTAATAGGTTAAGTTGAAAGTATGATAATGCTATTGCACTAGTAACTGTTCCTTTGTTGTGACAAATATGTGGACAAATGTAACTTAATGAAGTTCATGTTCCAGAGGTCCATGGTAGAGAAATCGTGGTGGCAGGAGTCTGTGGCAGCTGGCCACATTATAACCACTGTTACCATGGTGGCAGGAGTCTGTGGCAGCTGGCCACATTATAACCACTGTTACCATGGTGGCAGGAGTCTGTGGCAGCTGGCCACATTATAACCACTGTTACCAAGCAGAACAAGATTGGACAGTGCTGCTCAGATTTCATTCCATCCAGGTCTCCCATCCCATAGAATTATTATATAGCGTGATCGCTCTTCCTTCCTCAAATAGCTCAGTCTGGATTCCCTCATGAATAACACCCAGTGTTTTATTCTCATGCTAATTCTAAATCCCCAAGATAACAAACAATTCTAAAAGCAGGAATCTTGTGAATTTTTCTCTCTTTTACTCTGACATATAATTTCTATCATTTTATTTCTTTGAAATTCTTCGTGGTGAGTGAGATGGATTTTGTTACAACTTCTATTTAAGGGAGTTATTTATATGTTCCCAAGCACTGAACTTTTACTGTTTAATCAATCTTCCTAAACAAACAAACAAACAAACAAAACAAAACAAAACAAAAAGAAACCAAAAGCCCACTGTTACTTTATGTTAAAGTCTGTCTTAGTTACTTTTCTATCAGCTGTAAAAAGACACCATGACCAAGACAACTTGGAAAAGAAAGCATTTAATTGGACACTTGCTTTCAATTTCAGAGGCTAAGCTTATGGCCATTATGTCAGGTAGCACTGGGAGCAGCAGAGATGCGGGCAAGCATTGGAGCAGTGCCTGAAAGCCATGTCATCTGCAAGTAGGAGGCTCTGGGTGTGGAAAGACACTGACTCTGAGACTGGACCTAGCCTAGGCTTTTGAAACCTCAAAGCCTACACCTAAGTATATACCTCTAACAAAGCCATGCTTCCTAATCCTACCAATAGGGGATCAATCATTCAAATATATGAGCTCATAACAGGCACTCTCATGCAAATGACCACAGAGGTGAATAAATGGAGGCCCAAGAGTAAATTTGCCTACTGTTGGTGAATGGATAAGAATGGTAAGAATGGAGCCCAAGATATCCACCAGCATCTTTAAGCTCTGTTTTGTTTCTTAACCCCCAAGCTACACTACAGCTCTACCTCCACCTACCACTTCTGTCACTGAAAAGATTTGTACTTGGATCTTGTGAATAACCACTACTTTTCTGTAGAAAACAAGCTCTCTTTAAGAAAATTATCATTTTCTTTGTGATTCATTGATTGACTTTATCTACACATCTTTTTTTAATTGGATATTTTATTTATTTACATTTAAATGTTATGTATCCCCTTTCCCAGTTTTCCCTCTGGAAACCACCTAAACCATCTTCCTTCCCCCTGCTTCTAAGAGGGTGCTCCCACACATATCCATCCAACTCCCACCTCCCCACTCTGATATTCCCCTACACTGGGGCATCCAGCCTTCCCAGGACCAAGGGTCTCTCCTCCCATTGATGTCCAACAAGGCCATCCTAGCTACATATGTGAATGGAGCCATGGGTCACTCCATGTGTACTCTTTGGTTGGTGGTTTAGTTCCTGGGAGATCTGGGGGATCTGGTTGGTTGATATTGTTGTTCTTCCTATGGGTTATAAACCCCTTCAGTTCCTTCAGTCCTTTCTCTAACTCCTCTTTTGGGAATCCCATGCTCAGTTCAATGACTGGCCGTGAGCATCCAACTCTTGTATTTGTCAGGCTCTGGCAGAGTCTCTCAGGAGACAGCTATATCAGGCTCCTGTCAGCAAGCACTTCTTGGTATCCGCAATAGTTTCTGAGTTTGGTATCTTATATGCTATTCCTTGTTTTTTTGGAACCAGGGAGAATTGTGAATTTCTCCCCTAGGAGTTCCACTAGGTAGACTGTGAGGGGCAGTTAGTGGAGAATGCTCATGCCCAAAGTCCAGGGATGAATGTTGCATATTAAGCATCTATTGAGAACCTGTCTTGCATGACACTGTACATAGACAATGAATATACACAATGGTGTCAGGGGTCATCTAGGAAAGACTAAGGCTAGCAGGTGGCCTTCCTGGAGGTGGCTCACCTTTTTGCATGGCCTAAGCTGGGTGAGTTCTGGGAGGGAAGGCCCTGAAAGACCTCATCTCAGGTTGGCTTCTTAGCAGCGAATCTGTTTTTCCTGTCACTATTGCACAGCCTAAGGATTTCTGGGTATTAGCCCACCCTATTGAGCATACTCACTGCAGATCAGTATGAAGATGAACTTTTATTAATTAATGCCATTTAGATGAATTACTGATTTTATAGAGTTCCAGAGTTGATTCAAATAATCTTTTTTTTTTTTTTTTGGTTCCACACGGAGAGGTAATGTTAGGATGAGACAAGGGAGAGGGACAAGAGAGAGAAGAAGAGTAGAAGAGGAGAGGAGTAGAGGCTGGCCATGAGCATATGGAGAGAAGGGGGGAGGGGAATGGGGAGAGAAGGGACAAAGGGGAAAAGGGTAAGAGCAAGAGAGTGGGAGCAAGAGCAAGAGCGATTCAAATAATCTTAGGAACAAAACTTTAATATATCATTTTAGTTGTTTTGCTGGAAAGATGCAATAAAGTTAAAAATTCAAGAATAGAACATGCCCACACATAATAGTAAGTAAAGGGTGCATAGTAAGGGATAAGATGAGCCTTCATATTAAACTAAAAGGAGACTTCTAGTAATAAATCTTTTTACTTAATTCCTCTACTGCTAAACAGCATGTGTTAATCACCAGATATTAGCACTTATTTAAGAACAAATAAGAAAGTTGAATTTTAAGTGCAGAAAAATAATAAAGTTTGGAGCAGTTAATGAAGTACAGAACAATGGTAATTAATAAAGAGTTAAGTTTTCAGTGCTTTAATAAAGCATAAAACAGTAATAGAGAGTATATAAAGATACAGCATTTAATAAAGCACATAGATTTATAAGATAAAAGTAAAGCACGGAGAGATAAGGAGAAAAGAAGCCAGCAATTTTCAGCCACAGAATAAGCAAGCAAGTGGTGATTCTCCAGAAACCATCAGCTAATAGAATCCAGTAGTTAAAGTTACAAGGCCAGAGATCATCAGTCTTTTGGCCTTCATGTGATGGTGTGTCCCACCTCAGCTCAGCAATTTGGTATATTTAACTCTCTACACATCATGTGGTGAAACTCTACTTTTTAAAAATTAACTTGTAAAAGTGGAAAATTGAAAAACACAAATCATTGCCATACTAGTCAAAAGAAAATCTTAGCTTAAACAATGTGACTTACTGTAATCCCATGAGTTTGGAAAATGAACTAGACTAATGCATTGTGTCTGCAAATTGAGGAAACGATAAACTGAGACTTATTCTTTGTAGGTTCATACTTAGGAACTTCCTTATACAACCTAAGCAGTAGGTCTCGTGGGGCTGCTCGAGAATCTGCAGGGCGTGAAGCTCACACTCTAGAAGACTGCCAAGACCCCAGGAATCCTGAGCCCTGGCAGCAGTACACACACGGAGCTCAGTGTGATCCTGTTTTCAATGTGCTCAACACTTATCTTTGCATCCCATTTGCTCCTTCTGCATTGAAATCTGTTTCAGAAAATAAAATCTTGTTTAATGTTTCTCAGAACACCCTTGTGGTCATGACTAATAAATGTCTCTTTAATTTTACATAAAACCAAATTTTATATAGACTTCCTTTTTACAGTATCATCTTTACCTGTTTTCTGTCAGTGTTGCGTGGATTGACTTGGTTAGTGATGTATAATCATCCTGGGGCAGACTGTGATGTAAGCCTCCTGCGGGGGTGAATCGTGGTGGCTCCCTGTGAATTCTGAAATTGTTTCTTTCAGTTCTTTATTAGAACATTATTCCTTTGGCTTAACATGGAAGGCATCAGATAATAAAATGGAAATTTACTATTTTAATTGTTTAAATGTTCATAAAGATTGGTTGTGGTGCTGAAGAGATGGTTCAGTGGTTAATAACACTGGCTATTCTTCCAGAGGACCCAAGTTCAGCACTCAACACTAGCCAGCTCATACCCATCTGTAACTCCAGCTCCAGGTTATCTGACCTCTGTAGGCACCTGCACTCATGTGCACATAATTAAAAGTGGAATGCAACATAAAAGTGTTAAAGGTTGACTTTGCAGAATCTGTTTGTGGGTATAATGTTTATTTTAAGTCACTTTCTGTACCTGTTAAGGAAAAAATAACAGTTTCATAGAGCTGAAAGTCCCAAACAATAATGGCTTTAGGCTTCAGTGAAATAGGAGGGTTTTGTCTCCTGCCTTTTCTTTCTTTTTTCCTCCCCTCTTCCTCTTTTTTTCATGTACATGGCAAAGGGAGCTCATTGTTTTCTACTTTCTAGATCCAAATAGGCAATGAGGCCACAGCCAACTGTACTCATGCACTGTGTCCATCTTTCTGCTGTCTCATTACTGCATGCTGCCTTCAGTAAGTTGATTCATGAGCATCAGGGGAAAACAAAGGCCAGACAAAGGCATCTCCAGCTGTCTGTTATCTTTTCAGACACGATTTCCTGAGTTCAACAACTTGCACATTTACATTCACTTCTTAAACTGAACATAGCATCTGTTCACACGTACAAGGGAGACCAAGAACTGTAGTCTAAGTTCAGGGCCTTTGTCTAGGAAAATAGGTCTTTGTTATTTAAGAAATGAAAGTTTGACTAGGCAACCACCCGTCTCTTCCCCATATAGCAATGCTCTAACTTGTTTTAACAGAAAAATGTGATATTATTATGGGTAGAAGAATTATTCTCCCAAAAAAAAGGTAAAACAGGTTAGCCACATTACTGAATTGTTTTATGTGGATTGAAACTTTATGGTTAGTTCTAATTGAAGGCACAACTGAAGATAACAGTATGCAATAAGAAAGCAAATGTGAATTTCAGTGTGAAGACTGCTTCTCTTCAGTATCCTGGATAAAGTCTATCCCTGTGAATGGAAACTATCAGTACCTTCCTGTCTATGGTGAAGAAGTGGAATCAGGAGGCAACCAGGCTGAATATACTCCCTATGTTCTGAAAGACAGCAACTTCAAATTAATCAATTAAAATGAAAACGGTTTAAGAAATTTAATAATATCTTTCTCCAATATTTTATTTGCAACATGTAAACGTTTACCTATTCTCGAGGGTTTTTTCTAGGGCCTTTTAAATGAAGTTCATACTGTTTTGTCAAAGTCACACTTAATCTATCTGGAGACTATCCAGTTTCAGATTGTGCTCCTGGAAGACCAGCTCTTTGCAGGCAGGTTTTGTGTCTGAGGGCTGTGGATAACCCCAGCTCTGGGCTCAGATGGAGACGCAAGAACAAACTTTTTACCTCAATGCTCTTTCAGATTCTCTTATCTCTGTGGTTTAATTCAACTTCACCCCCACAGTGTTCTTCCATCTACCTTCACCCTCTATTTCTATTATAAAAGCCCAAGTGAAATGTCACCTTTCCCAGGAAGCTGTCTCAGATTCCAGCTGAGAGAAAGTTCTCCACTCTGGGTTTACACAACTACTTCAATTACTTGTTTAATTTTGAGATCACTTAGTTCTCTTGCCAGTGTGTTGTGCTGATTTGCAGATAATCTCTGTTCCTACTGACTTCTTCAGACCTGATCTCTGATAAACTTGGGAGCAGGTGCTTCTTGTGACACTGTAACAAAGCACATACAAGGAGTGCATCTCCCTCTATGAGTGAGTATGAAAAACATAGTAAGACTAATCATGACACAGAGAAATCTGTACATGGTAATTGAAATCAATTTTTAGAACTTTAAAATTCTGTAAAGAAAGCAATGAAGTCTGACGTGCTGGTTACAGTGTGAAGATATAGGCAACACTGTCAAGAAAGTGGCTGCCATGCTTCCAGGATCCCTTGTGTTACTAAGGATCATAGCAGGGACATGCTGTGGGGGAGCTGGTGGCAGTGTCAGCTTTTGGAAAATAAAACAGCAAATTCTGAAAGCTGCAAATGCTGAGTGCATCACCCAGTGTCCTTCCATCCTTTCACTTCACGGTGTTCACTCGCGGTAGCAAAACTCTCGCGGAGACTGCACTTGAAAAAGATGCATGTGACAGAACTAGAAAGTAGTGTTAAAGGCTGAAGGGATATTTATTACCTCAACTTAATAAAAGCCAGTAGCTCCTGAGAGACACAGCCAGAATACAGCAAATACAGAGGCGAATGCCAGCAGCAAACCACTGAACTGAGAATAGAACCCCCGTTGAAGGAATCAGAGAAAGGACTGGAAGAGCTTGCAAGGGGCTCGAGACCCCTTATGTACAACAATGTCAAGCAACCAGAGCTTCCAGGGACTAAGCCACTACCTAAAGACTGACCCTAGACTCTGACCTCATAGGTAGCAATGAATATCCTAGTAAGAGCACCAGTGGAAGGGGAAGCCCTGGGTCCTGCTAAGACTGAACCCCCAGTGAACTAGATTGTTGGGGGGAGGGCGGCAATGGGGGGAGGATGGGGAGGGGAACACCCATAAGGAAGGGGAAGGGGAGGGGGATGTTTGCCCGGAGACCGGGAAAGGGAATAACACTCGAAATGTATATTAGAAATACTCAAGTTAATAAAAAAAAAAGTATAAAAAAATAAAATAAAAGCCAGTAGCAATGAACATTGTTTCTGATACCCCACAGTGGGGAATACTGTCTATAATTGCATTACTTTAAAACTCTGAAGCTCATTTCTTGGCAGCAACTGATAAAACACAGCTCCAGCTGGAAGAAGGAAGATACTGAGACTTTTATACTCGATTTGAGTTTGAACCCAGAGGGAAAGCTCTGACTCTACAGTCTAACTCAAAACTGGCAGGTCCAACAAAAATGACATTGGCTGTGCATTATTTAAGGATTTAAAGTGGCTGGGGCTGGTGAGGAATAAGATTTTAAGCTACCAGGACTGTTGATACCTCCTTTAAAATTCATTCAAAAGACATATTAATTCTTATGAGAAACTGAGGCACAGACTAAGAACCATAATGTTTCTTTGGAATCATTATGACAAGATCAGACTTGTCCCCTGGGAAGCACAAATTCAATCATGTATGTTTGAAGACCTTACAGATTTCAAACCAATTTTATTAGAGTCTTATCAAGGCAAACATCCTGGAACTCTTATGTTGATGCTCCCTGAAACTATATATATATATATATATATATATATATATATATATATATGTGTGTGTGTGTGTGTGTATGTATACATATAAATATATGTTGTAATATATTAAATATAAATATTATAATATATTACTTACAAATATATATTGTAATGTATTAAATATAAATATATTGTAATGTATTATAATGTATTAAATATAAATATATTGTAATATATTTTAATATAAATATATAAATAATATATATTTAAAGCTAGAACTGTATGAGTCAAGATGAGCATGCCCAGAGGGGATCCTGTCAACCAGATTTGTAACACAAGATGAACATGCCCTAAGTGTTTCTACTGGCATCTGTACAATACAACCGGAGCATGCCCAGAGGCATTCTGTCACCCATCTTCTTGTCACAACATAAACATGGTCGGAGGTATCCATTTCTCCCTCTTTATGATGTAAGCTGGACATTCCTAAAATTCTTCTTTTCTGTCACTTTGAACCTTTTGAGAATGCAGTCCATAAAATAGGGACTAAGTATAGAAAATATTTGTCAGCCACATTTCCTTTTGGAACTGTTTTGTTAATTTTTTTCAGTACTGGAGATTGGACCTTGAGCATGCTAGGCAAGTCCCCTAGGAGCTGTATCCTCAGCATTTGAACTATATTTTAAAATTATCCACGTTCATTAATGTATTTGTTGATTGTGCATGCTCCTGAATGGGCCTATTCTTAATATTTTTTGCTTTATGAATAAATACAGTTTCTCCAGATAAAATTTCCCCCTTTCCTTAGTTCAAGAAGGCTATTTCTTTGGAAATAATTTCTGTACTCTCCTTACCTTTTTCAGGTAACAAGTTTTAGTCCATAGAATCATTTCTTCACTCTCCTTGTTCTGGCTTTGCACTTACCAAGATGTGAAGCACAGTGTTTAATTATACTTTGAAAGGCAAAAATCACGAGTGAACATGAGGATTAGTTGTTTGCAAGAACGTACATTTTCTGCTGGAGGTGGGTTCAATAAATCCCCTCTCCCCACTGAAGGGCATTTTATCTAGGGCCCTGCTTTTGAGTGCTGAGAATCTCTCACTTCCCAGATCTCTGGTACATTCTAGAGAGTTCATCCAAACTCTTTCCTCCAGAGGTTTCCATTCTTTCTGCTGACCCTCAGGGCTTTGGTCCTTTTCCCCAGCCAAGTGGTTGCTTTCTTCTCTCTCCCAAGTGGGACTGAGGCATCCTCACTGGGCCCATTCAGCCCATTTTTGAGTTCTGTGGACTGTATCTTGGGTATTCTGTACTTTCTTTTTTCTTTGTGGCTAATATCCACTTATTAGCAAGAACATACAATGCATGTTCATTTGGGTCTGAGTTACCTCACTCAGGGTATTTTCTAGTTCCATCCATTTGCCTGCAAAACTCAGGATGTCCTCATTTTTAATAGCTGAGTAGTATTCCATTGTGTAAATTAATGGATATTTTCTATATCCATTCTTCTATCATGGGACATATGGTTTGATTATAGCTTCTGGTTATCACAAATAAGACCGCTATGAACACAGTTGAATATGTGCCCCTGCGGCATGGTGGGGCATCTTTTGGGTATATTCCCAAGAGTGGTATGGGTCTTTAGGTAGATCTATTTCCAACTTTCTGAGGAACCTCCAAATTGATTTTCAGAGTGGTTGTACCACTTTGCAATCCCATCAGCAATGGAGGAGTGTTCCTCTTTCTCCACATCCTTACCAACATGTGTTATCACCTGAGGTTCTGATCTTAGCCGTTCTGACAGGTGTAAGGTGGAATCTCAGGGTCGTTTTGATTTGCATTTCTCCGATCACTAAGGACTTTGAACATTTCTTTAGGTGCTTCTCAGCCATTCAAGATACCTCTGTTGCGAATTCTCTGTTTAGTTCTATACTGTAGTTTTTGATTGGGTTGTTCGTTTTTGGTTTTTTGGTTTTTTTTTTCTTTGTTGGTTAGCTTCTTGAATTCTTTGTATATTGTGGATATTAGCCCTCTATTGGATGTGGGGTTAGATTTTTTCCCAATATGTAGGATGCTGATTTGTTTTATTGACTATGTCCTTTGCCTTACAGAAGCTTTCCAGTTTCATGAGGTCTCATTTATCAGAGACCCCTAAGACCTGACACCATTACCGAGGCTATGGGGCACTCACAAAAAGGTACCTATCATAACTGCCCACCAAAAGGCCCAACAGTCAGCTGAGTCACATGCAGATATGTGCAACCAACCAATGAACAGAAGCTTCTGACCCTTCTGGTTGAATTAGGGAAGAGCTTGAGGAAGCTGAGGAGGAGAGCAATCCTGAAGAAGGACCAGCAGTCTCAATTAACCTGGAATCCCCGCTTCCCTGAGGTCTCTCAGACACTGAATCACCAACCAGGCAGCATACACCAGCTGAGATGAGGCCTCCAACACATATACAGCAGAGGACTCCCAGGTCTGGGTTCAGTCAGAGAAGATTCACTTAACTCCCAAGAGACTGGAGGCCCAAGGAAGTTAAGAGGTCTGGTGGGGTGGATGGGGTGGGGAGATCTTTGTGGAGACAGACACGTGGCAGGGGGCGAATGTAGGGGAGGAGATATGGGATGTGGAACTGTTAGGGGTGGGCGTGAACCGGGAGGGGAATAAAATCTGGAGTGTTAAAATAAATAAATAAATTGAAAATTAAAAAAATAGGATACAAAATTCACAAATAAAATTAGGATACTTCTTATAAACAAAGGATAAATGACTGGGAAAGAAATCACAGGAAAAAAATACCACTAACAGCACAGATATTTAAATTAGCACATTCTATTTTCCAAAGCATATAATTTTGTTCTCCATGTATTTGTACTTATTGAATAATGGTAATGTGTCATTGAATATTTTAATGTGTTAATATTTTTGAGTATTTATATATTTAAAGGCTTTCAGCATGCCATTTCCCTAATATTCCTTCATAGTCTTACCTTTCAACTATTGAATTTATACTCTGGACATAATTGGTTGTTTTTCAATGAAAATCTGAAATATACAGTTTTGAACTTACACATATATGCCATAGTTAGCAATATTTATATATTTCTTCACAAATATATTATTGCAAAAGAACTCTTTATGTATAAAATTAAAGATACTGTTTCTGAAAAAATAGGAACATACATTTTTCTGCATCATTTGAGAGTAACATATATTTTCTGTCCTTAAAACTATTTATGTTCTGTATTACCTTAGTTATTTGCATATGTTACTCAAATCTTGCATCCCTGGAGTGAAGCCCAACTTAATTATTGGTCTGTAGTTTTTTTTTTATATCATATTGGCAATAGAGTAATGCTAGCTTTGTATACTGAATCTGATAGGGTTGCTTTCCTATTTTATGGAACAATATCTTTCTTTCCTTATTTCTTGCAGTTTTAAAGTATCCTTTTATTCCTACAGATCCTTTGGATTTCTGTGGTGTGTGTGTGTGTGTGTGTGTGTGTGTGTGTGTGTGTGTGTGTGTGTGTGTGTGTTCAAAACTGAAAGAGGATTTTGAGAGGGGAAGAAGAGGTCAAAGAAGGGGAAGAGAGCATAATGGACTACGTGTATTGTAAAAACAGAAGTGGGTACTGTCTGAAGGAGAGAAGTGAACAAACCAAGGGAAGGGAGGAGGCCAATAGGGAGGTTGGTGACTTAGCGTATGATGGTGAATATTATGTTTAAGTTCAAAATTACTGTGCTTAAGAGAACTATAAAACATAAATGCCTTTAACCTGTAAGTCCCACTTGTCTAGCCACAGATAGCATCCCAGAGTGCTGGAGTTATTTTTGCCATTGCCTGATCCTGTACAATTTCAACAAAACTATTGTTTATGTAAAATAACAAACCATGTGATATTTTAAACAAGCTAGCTTGCCCCTGACTGCATGTAGGCAGGATATGTGCTTGACTGCATGTAGGTGGGATTTGTGTCTGATCACATGTAGGCAGGAAGTACATCAGGATGTGTGTTTGCCTCTAATTGTATGAAGGCAGGAAATACTTCTGAGTTTTGGTTTATAGCCCCCAGACTAATATAATTCAGGGATACATCTTGAGAGTCCTCTGGGTATAGTCCCAGTACCAGCATGAATATCTGAAAAGGCATCTTTTTGTTAAATTTATTCATGGTCAGACTGGTGAATCTCTGAATAAGCCAAAACCAAACTATAATGATACATATATGAAAATCACTATAATGAAATCCATTATTTTTGTGCTGACTTTAAAATTTTTTTTAAAAATAGAAGTTGTTAGTATATTTTGAGTAAGACACTGTCTCACAATAGAGTAATAGGGCAACATAATTTATTGATCACAGGACACAGAAAAATGAAATTAGTACTGATCAAGAAGCTTTCTTCCCTCTGGTTATCTTTTATAATATAAAAAAGATGCTATTTAGGTCATTGAGAGAAAATCATTGAACGTCTTACCAGCAGCAAATCTTGTGAAATGCAATGGTTTGTGTAGTAAGATAAGCTCATGTGTGCAATAGTGGAATGAATGCTATGAGAGTAACCAGTTGAGTTCTGGTTGACTTAAGACTCATCCAGAGGCATAAATATACCTCTTTTATTATAAATTTGCTCAAGAACCCATAGTTGGGAGACCATAGATCCTTCAGTAAACTAACTACTATTATCCTGCTAAATGGAGAGTAGATAACTACCCTCTGAATTTATTTCTTTATACCTATAAATTAGTACAGCTATCAGATACCATCAAAGTTTCTTTGTCTGGTAGGTGGAATTTAATATAGAAACTCAAAACTGGTTAAAGTGTAGAGAACAAGTATCAGGGGAATACTTAGCCACAAATGGGACATAGGTATTACACTTCTCCAAGACTCAGTGACCATCAGGCAACATCATGTGGGAAGAGTATAATAGCTAGAATCCAGGGAAGATTGGGCTAAAATAGTATCATCTGGACAGAACAGGACTAATGCAGCCATGAAAACATAGCAGCTGTGTTCGTCTATATAAGATCAAGCTTGTCAACATTATAGCATGGAGGAGAAGAAATTAAGGAGTTCTCACCCCTGACTGAGAAGCTCTTGGCAGTTGATAGCTTCTAGGGGGTAGAGTGTCAGTTTTATTTTAGGTTATGGCCTCTGGTAAGTCAACCATGCTCCAGTGGGTACCTTCATACACATTTGGAATCAGTGAGTTTTTTTTAAAAAAGGACTTAAAGTAGGGAAGGATGGTCAGATAAATCTAGGAGGTGTCAGGCAGAAAAGTTAAGGTAGATATGATCAAAATGCATTGTATGGAATTCTAAAATATTGACAAAAAATGAAAGAAGCCTGAGACAAAAAGAGTTCATACCAATTATTCAACTTTTAGAAGAATGATGATTGCCGTTATTGGTGTTTGGTGATAGAGATCAATTATTTTTAATTCATACACGGCTGTTTATTGAAAAAGACACAACATAACATAGCCTCTCCCGATTTTACTTGATCTATTGTATGTCTTAATACAGGTAATGTAACAGATATATGCATAGATATTATTTATATCATTACATACCATATTGTAGTTCAACAAAGCACCGAAGAATTAACTATATAATAAAAAATATGGACATTAATGAGGAAAATACAAAAGCTCTGTGGAAAATGTTACATTGTTTTGAAGGCTGGGCATGTAGATTTTGGTTTTAGAAGGAATAGGTGGGTACGAATTTAAAAAAAACAGTAGAAGAACAATGAGAGAAACAAATTGAACATTGAAAGTAAATGGCCTAAATTCATAAACAATGATGAGTTCAAAAGATTGAACTAAACATATATATATATATATATATATATATAAATCTACATGGTCTCCACGGTTTAAATAAACATAAAAAGTCATAGATATAAGCACGGAAAACTTCCTCTGATGTTGTTGGTCAGGGGAGTACAAGAGATTCCCAGAAAAATATAAGCTATTGCCATTGCCATTGGTGCCTTTTAGCAAACAAAGTAAGACTCTTGTCATGATTTGTTTATGCTTGGCCCAGGGAATGGCACTATTAGAAGATGTAGCCTTGTTGGATTAGGTGTGTCACTGTGTGTGTGGGCTTTAATACCCTCGTCCTAGCTTCCTGAAAACCAGTCTTCTGCTATCTGCCTTTGGAACAAGAGGTGGAACTCTCAGCTTCTCCAGCCCTACATCTGCCTGGATACTGCCATGCTTCAACCTTGATGATAATAGACTGAACCTCTGAACCTGTAAGCCAGGCCCAATTAAATGTTTTTCTTATTATAGTTGCCTTGGTCATGACATCTGTTCACAGCAGTAAAACCCTAGCTAAGACAACCCTATTGCTGAACACATTATATATTTCAGACACAGGATTTGGAAAAATATATATGGATGTGACATGGAGACCTTTTTGCTGAGGGCTATCCCTTCACAGTTTTGGACAAAATCATGCAGCCTCTTTCCATCATCATAGAAAAGGAATCAAGAACCTGATCAAGCTGTAATGTCAACAAATCACAACTATGAGAAGAATGGCACGGTATTCTGATAAGTACAAAGGTAGCACTTATCTGGGGGTAAAATCTGAATTGGACTTTAGACCCTCTTAATGGGAGTGAATTCATGCCCATCATTGTAAACTTAAACAACTCTCTGTGGTGAGTAAGGCCATGGAAACTGGAAGAAAATCTAGTACTGACTGTTTCCTAAACCAGTATCATCTGCATTCTGAAACTCATCTTTATACTCGCAGACATGTAGTTCTCGTCCCTCATCAAAGAAGCTTCTTTTTGCAGTAGACAGAAAACTGAAAGAGAAAACCACAAACGATCCAACCACAGAGACCAGTGGTCTATGTAGAACACATCCCCGGTTAAAACATTTGCATGTAAGGCTTAAGTCACATCACAGAAGAAAGGGCTGGAATCTTTTTTTAATGTTTTAAAATTTATTTTGTATTGGCATCTACTGCTGAGCATGAGGCTTAGTCTTAAGAGTGGTTCCTATCCTAGTGAGACCTAGTTGGAGGAAACTATTTTAAAAAATGCACAAGGTATTATCAATTGGAGAACACTTCTGGGTGAGGAATGGCAGTTTGTGTCTATATTCCCATTCAGCACTGGGACCACATCTAGACCGGACCTGAGCTGCCTCAGTCTCTGTGAGTTCATATGTGCATTAGTCCTAACGTGTTTATAGGGCTTCGCCTCCTTGGTGTTCTCCATTCCCTCTGGCTATTATAACCTTCCTACCTCCTCTTCTGCAAGATTTCCTAAGCTCTCCAAGGGGAGAGATATGAAACACACAACACATTTAGGACTGAGCATCCCAGGGTCTCTTGCTCTTTGTACATTGTAGTGCTGTGGGACTCTATTTGTATCTACTTGATGGAGGAGGAAACTTCTCTGATGATAGCTGAACAAGACACTGATCTTCAAGTATAGCAGAATGTCATCAGGAGTCAGTTCATTTCTGTGTTCCTTTAGCAGAACAGTAGTTTTGGTTTTCTTCTATGTCTCTCCATCTATTTATCTGACAATTTCATAATTTCATTTTTAAAATTTGTTTATTCACTTTACATCCCAATATTAGGCTTCTCTCCTTTCAGTACCCCCTCATGCAAGTTCTCCTCCCATTACACCATCCCCTTCTCAAAAGAGGAGGGGAAGGCCTGTCTGGGTGTCACCCACCCATGCTAACCATCCCCTCCCCCACATACTAGTCACTGCAGGATTAGGTCTTCAATCTTTGGTTGGGTGATTCAGTATCTGAGACCCCACAATGGTCCAGGTTAGTAGACTTTGTTGGTCTTTCTATGGAGACCCTGTCATCTTGGGGTCCCTAAATCCGTGTCTCAGATCCTTCTGTAAGACTACCCAAGATCTATCTAATATTTGGGTGTGAATCTCTGCATCTCTTTTCATTGGTTGCTGGGTGGAGCCTCTCAGATGACAGTTATTTTAGGCTCCTGTGTGCTAGCATAACAGGTATCATTAATAGTGGGACAGGAAGAAATTCATAGGCAAATGGAAGGAACTGGAAAATATCATCCTGAGTGAGGTAATCCAGTCACGGAAAAACACACATGGTATACACTCATTGATAAGTGGATATTAGCCCAAAGGCTCGAATTATCCAAGCTGCACAGAACACATGAAACTCAAGAAGGATGACCAAACTGCGGATGCTTCACTCCTCCTTTAAAAGGGGAACAAGAATACCCTTGGGAGGGGATAGGGAAGCAAAGTTTAGAACAGAGACTGAAGGGACAACCACTCAGAGCCTGCCCCACATGTGGCTCATACATATACAGTCACAAAACTAGATAAGATGGATGAAGCAAAGAGGTGCTGGCTGATAGGAACTGGATGTAAATCTCTCCTGAGAGGCACAGCCATAATATGGCAAATACATAGGCGAATGCCAGCAACAAACCACTGAACCCCGTTGACGGAATCAGAGAAAGGACTGGAAGAGCTGAAGGGTCTTGAGACCCCATATGAACAACAATGCCAACCAACCAGAGCTTCCAGGGACTAAGCCACTACCCAAAGACTATACATGGACTGACCCTGGGCTCCAACCTCATAGGTAGCAATGAATAGCCTAGTAAGGGCACCAGTGGAAGGGGAAGCCCTTGGTCCTGCCAAGGCTGGACCCCCAGTGAACGGGATTGTTGAGGGGAGGGCGGTAATGGGGAGAGGATGGGGATGGGAACACCCAGATAGAAGGGAAGGGGGAAGGGCTAGGGGGATGTTGGCCTGGAAAGCGGGAAATGGAATAATATTTGAAATGTAAATAAGAAATACCCAATTTAATAAAGGTGGAAAAAAAAAGCAGAGCATCAATACTGCTGCTACAAAATCAAAAAGGACTTGAACTGGGGGAAGAGGGTGTGCATTTGTGAGAAATTGTGGGAAGAGTAAAAGGTGAACATTATCAAGATATACATATACAATTCTCTCAAATTAATAAAATATAAAATAAATAAATAAGTAAGTAAAAATAAATAATAAAATAAAAATGCGTAAGTTATGAACAAGAAAAAAAGATGAAATCCTAAGTAGAAATTGTCATTGTGAACTGATATTCATGTAGGGAAATTGTCTTAAGGGTTAAAATTACATAGAGATGAAAAAGACTACTGCGATTATAGAAGATGAATCTTTTGAAATTTACCAAGAAGATGTGATAATTTCAAAAGTTTATACATTTTTTAACTTTGAAGTAGACAAAGCTAAATTTGTTCCGGAGTTTCTCGAATATATTGCTAAATCTGCCATCACTGCAGATTTTGTATTCTTGTGTTTGTTTGTTTTGTTGTTTGATTGATTTTCCCCTATTGAAATTAAATTTTTTTCTCATACAATATATCCTGAGTATAGTTTCTGCTCCCTTCACTCTTCTTAGTCCTTCCCTCTCCCCTCCCAGCCAGATCCACTCCCTTTCTGTCTCTCATCAGAACAGAACAAGCTTCTAAGACATAATACAACAAAATTAAAACATAATATAAAACAAAAAAAAACCTATCGCATTGAAGTTGGACAACACAAACATACAGAAGGAAAAGAGTGCAATATTGGGCATAAGAATCAGACCCACTCATTCACACACTCAGGAGTTCAACAAAAATACTGAAATGGGGCTATACTAGAGGACCTGGTGCAGACTTGTGAAGGCCACATGCTTGCTGCTTCAGTCTCTGTTAGCGCTTAAGAAATGTGCTCAACTGATTTAGATGGATTTATTCTCCTGGTGTCCTCCTTCCTCTCTGGCTCATACATTCTGCCTCTTCTTCCACAGGGTTCTCTGAGCTCAGAGGTAAAGGGATTTTACGGAGATATTTTATTTAGAACAGCATGTTTCAAAGTCTTTTTTCCTGCATTATGTCTGGCAATGAGTCTCTGACTTCATTTCCATCTGATGCAGGAGAAAGTTTCCTCACTGATGGCTGAATAAGGCAGTGGTCTATGAGTATAGCAGAATATTATTTGGAGTCATTTTATCACTAAGTTTTTAGGTAGGTCTCACACTATACCACAATATGGCCTTAAACTGGGGTCCACCCCCTGCCTCAGCCTCCCAAGCTTGAGGAAAGAATGAATTATTTATTACTTATATATCATGGTGGAAACTACATAAAAAGGAATGTAGAAAACCTGGAAATCACAACTAATAACCCTGAGCTACAAAATTTGGTAAAGGTTTGCTGTTAAAATTTAGCAATAACAGGCTTTTCTCTGGCCCATGTCTACTTGGTCGCTTGTTCTTTCCATTTTATAACTTAGTTATACCTAATTTAAAAAAGATGAAATATATTCGTATATTTGAAAGTGGATACGTTTCTAAAATACCCCAAAGTTAAAGCAGAAACCACAATGGAAATTACTGAAGGCTGATAAGAAAGTGTACCCATAATACTTGTGGGATAGAGCAGAGGTGAGAATTCTCACATTTATCTTTCAGGAAATTTTTGTCTTTAAATCTGCATAAAATAAAGACCTCTAAATTAGGGGGTCGATTGTCTGTTAAAAGAAGTTTAAAAAAACATGACAGAATTTATGTCCGGGTCACAATTCTGAAGCATGAATATTCTTAATATCTTTTATAAAACATTAAGTTGTTATAGAAGTATGGATTTATTTCTAGAACCTCTATTCTATTACCTTGGTCTATATATCTGGATTTTTTGTTTGTTTGCTTGCTTGCTTTTGTTTTGTATGCCAGAATCATGCTTTGTAGCTTTGCAGCAGAGTTTGAGATGTGGTATTATAATACTTCTCTACTTAAGATTGCATTAACTATTCCTCCCATATGAATCTTAGAATGACCTTACTAGTTTCATGAAACATATCATTAGAAATTTAATGAGAAGTGTGTGATTCTGTACACCACTTTTGAAAAATGTTATCTAATATATTTCAATCACATTTCCCCTCCCTTAACTTTTCCCAGTTCTTCTTCACTTGTCTACTCTCCTAGAATCATGTTCTTCCTTAAATAAAAAGTAAAACAACAATCAAGCAAAGAAGTGCAGGCCGACAGGAACCGGATGTAGCTCTCTCCTGAGAGACACAGCCAGAATACAGCAAATACATAGGCAAATGCCAGCAGCAAACCACTGAACTGAGAATGGGACCCCCGTTGAAGGAATCAGAGAAAGGCCTGGAAGAGCTTGAAGGGGATCGAGACCCCATATGAACAACAATGCCAACCAATCAGAGCTTCCAGGGACTAAGCCACTACCCAAAGACTATAAATGGACTGACCCTGGGCTCCAACCTCATAGGTAGCAATGAATAGCCTAGTAAGGGCACCAGTGGAAGGGGAAGCCCTTGGTCCTGCTAAGACTGAACCCCCAGTGAACGTGATTGTTGGGGGGAGGGCGGTAATGGGGAGAGGATGGGAAGGGGAACACCCATATAGAAGGGGAGGAGGAGGGGTTAGGGGGATGTTGGCCCGGAAACCGGGAAAGGGAATAACATTCGAAATGTAAATAAGAAATACTCAAGTTAATAAAAAAAATAAATAAATAAAGAAGTGAAACACTAATTATACAGGAAAAAAAACCAAAAATCACCAAAACAAACTAACAAAAAAGCATATAAAAACATGGAATTTATCTTTTTAGTCAACTCTTTCTAAGTTTGGGACATACCTGGGAATTTGGTTGATATATCCAGTGACACTCCATTGGAGAACTCTGATTTCCACTGTCCAAAAAGTATCAATTAGAAATATCTTCTAAATAAAGGATATGGCTTTCTGTCTACTTACACTATGCTGTGCTGGGATTTTATCTGGTTTAAATGTGTATAGGTCTTATCCATGCTGTCTCAGTCTCTGTCAGTTAATATATATCAATCCTATTGTGTGTGAAAAACGCTGTTTTCTCGGAGTTGTTCACCACTTCTGCCTCTTTTCCCACCTTCTCCTTTGTTTAATCCTCAAGTATTGACAATAGGGGTTCGATAAAGACACTTTATTTTGAGTTTAGTGTTTCAAAGTCTCTCACTCTTTGTAAATTGTCCAGTTGTGGGCCTCTGCCAATCACTATCTGCTATGAAAAGTCACTTCTATGATGAGGGCTAAACTGATGATGTAAAATTTGTGTAGGTATAGAAAAAGTATCATTTGGAATTATTCTATGTTATGTTCTTCAGCAGAATAATAGTAGTAGGTTTTACTGTAGGATCCATGATCTATAAGGGTCCTTGACCACTCTAACAGTGTCAGGTATGGGTTCCATCTTATGAAGTGGACCTTAAATGTATTTTTTAAAAAGTGGCTGATTAATTCCATACCATTTATGCCATTATTATACCAATATATCTTATAGTCTCTTGTAACTAAGTAACATTTATGATTCCTCTTCTTCTCTGGTAATATGCAAAACAACTTGTGTCACCATGAGCTCTGTGTGGGTAAAGCAGAGAACTGCTTTGGCACCAGTTCAATCTCTTCATAATCAAATACATGTGTAAATCACTGTCTTCAGCAATAGGGCCTTACCATCAGGAAAAGTGACAAATATCCTTGGCAAAATTATATGATGTTTGGGGAAATTTATGGAAAACTTTTGATCAATGAAATGTAACCTACTCCTAGAACTGTTGTAGTTACTGGGGGCATTGTCTTCCCTATTATACAGTGACTCCATTTAAATTCATTTCACGTATGTATATATTTTAGGATATTCTACAGCGATACGTTTCCATATGGCTTTCCAAAAGGCCTTTACTGTTAGTTGTCCCTTCTCATATTCCCTTCTTTCCCATTCTCCTTCCTCATCTGACTCTCCTCAGAACGCTCTGGTTTATTTTCACTTCCAATAGAATTACCACAGAGGGACCAGGGGTCAGGAGAGGATCGTCCAATGATGGAAAAGTAGAATTCTCTGTTAATAAAAATATTTTTCTAACATTGCTTCTGCTACTCTGTGAGCATGACAGACCTCTCATCTTAGAGATGAGGTAAGACTGTAGTCACTGTAGTTCCAGCCTGAAAGACCTGCGTGCATGAGAGAAAAAGGCATGAAGGATGGTATATGAACAGAAAAACTATTAGGCTGAGACCAAATTTCCATCTCAGTTAATCTATAAAATAGATCACACAATCAAACATTCCCCCTAAGCCTTAAGATTTAATGTGTGGCTTGGTTTAACTTAGGAAATAGAGTACTTTTTCTTATTTTCCCTATTTGTAACAAGAATGGTTGTGCTATATCTATCTCCCCACTTTATTTTAGAAACATAGAACTTGTTTTGTTTTATAGCTTCATAACTTGGGAAGAATTGGATGGGGAGTGGAGCATCCCTTGAGTTTCGCCCACACATGAGGAGACTGTTGGCTTTAGTATTTTATAAGTTGGTGCTATAATACGAGTTGTACAGTTATGATAATGAAATAGACATATTTTATGTTGTAAAAGAGCATGAATTTGGGGGAGATCTTGGGTGGAATATCTCTATTATTCTAAAATTCATGTTGTAATCTAAATCTAAAAGACCTACATAAAAGTGATTAAGTCATATGGGGAAAAACATTTACAAATACATTTAGTTGCCAAATGGCATACTAAGATAGTAATAGTGTGTTTTGATCCTTCAATGCATAAGGCAATTGAGTCTACTTCACTAAAATTTCAAGAGCTAAGAAGCCCGCTTATAAACAGTACTGATATCCAGGGTCATGCTAAATCTAGCTTAGTCCGTGGTTACATTGGAGGTTCCAGCTGAAATTAGAAAAGTAGCACAATTTAGATTAAGTTCAAATTAAAAGTAACATAATTGTTATTAAATTCATATATAAGACACAGAAGGTTTGAAAACATGTAAATCCCAAAAGGATCCTCAAATTTCAAAGAGAAGAAAGGAAAAGTAAGAGAATTTATATGAATCGATTTAGTAATTTGTGAGTTTTGTACTCAGTGTTTATGTCGATAGAAAGTGTACCTTTCCATTGCAAAAACATATTCAGAAACACACACACACACACCACCACCACCACCACCACCACCACCTGCCTTACAATAAGGCTTCTTTGATCTCATCTCAGAATTGCTTTATTTAGGCCTCATTTGCTGGCACCAAATCTTGTACCATACATCCCTGGTATGAAGGCCCTATAAAGCACGGTATTTCAGACTAAATTCATCGTAAAGCTACTTTAACATTCAGTGCCAAACATTTAACCACCCACCTCCTTCCTGAAAATTTAAATAGTGAGTCATTGGTCTACAACCTGATGAAAGTGAAGTTTTGTTTCCTGTGTACCCTGAGAGAATAAGAAGACAGATCAAGCTAACTTTCACTTCATACCAGGGGAACTATAGTCCCAAGTATGCTGACAAAATAGTCACCGATTTCCTCAGCTTAGCTTGCTTTATTGTATAAGACCCTTTATATATTTGAACTCAGTGTGTGTGTGTGTGTGTGTGTGTGTGTGTGTGTGTGTGCGCACACGTGTGGTATGTTGTGATGTACAGGTGTGTGTACAAGTATGTGGCATGTTGTGATGTGTGCATTGATAATCATAATTGTCTATTATTTTAGAATAACCAAACATATTATTCATTCTCTAGATCTTCTATAGTATATTTTGTTTGTGCTCTATATTAAAGGCAATATTAATACTGATTGTTGCTGAACCAACACCAATTCTGGCAAAGCCTAATATTTCACTTTTACTTCCAGGCTACAATGAGCTAATTCTCAATTCTGAGAATTGAAATTGACTTCTGAACCATCACGAAGACTTTAGAAGTTTGTGGCTTAAGGTGATCTGTGTTATCCTGGACTTCTGCTGTCACTGTGCTTCAGCATTTGTTCCTCTATGTACTTTCCCAAGATATCACATCCCCTCGTTGACTTCACACATTACCTCCATGGGAAAGCCTGCAGTTGCTTGCAAACAGTTTCTCTAGTTTCTAACTGCTTCCCCACTATCCAAATGCCTCCTCCAAATTTGACTTCTTAGATCCCTTAGGTCTGACTAGCCCCATTCCTAGAGTAATCCAGGCTTCCTCTGTGTTCTGGTAATCACTCTCAGAATAGCATCAGCACTAGAGTTTTCTCTTTATTGAGGAGCTAGTATTTGTTCCAGCTGACAATTCCAAATCCTCCAGTTCCGGCAACCAGTCACTGCATAATATGTAGAGCTCAGACAGTCTCACCATGAAATCTGGGAAATGTTTTCAATTTTCCCATCCACGAGATTTTATAAAGAGTTATAGGAGTTAAGTAATAACAAAGAGACAAATGGTTGAATTAAAAATGAGATTAAATGTACTGTTATAAGTTCACGTGTGTCTCCTCTCCTAAAATATTTCTGCATTTGTTTCAGTGCTGGGGATAGAATTCAGGGCCTTACACATCCTTAGTAAGTACTCTGCAACTAAGCCACACTCCCAACCTCTGTTCAAATCCTTTCTAAATATTTTTATTGGTTATTTTATTTACTTACATTTCAAATATAATTCTCCTTCCCAGTTTTCCTTCCACAAACCTGCTATCCCTTCTCCTTCCCCACTGACTCTATGAGGGTGTTTCCCACTTGCCCACCCACTCCTGCCTCAGCACCTTAGCATTCCCCTACCATGGGTCATTAAGCCTTCACAGGACTGAGGCACTTCCTTCCCAGTGATGTTCCATAAGGCAATCCTAAGTTACATGTCCAGCTGGAGCCATGGGTTCCCCCACGTGTACTTTTGGGTTGACGGTTTAGTCCCTGGGAATTTGGGGCATCTGGTTAGTTGATATTGTTGTTCTTTCTGTGGGGTTGCAATCCCCTTCAGCTCCTTCAGTCCTTTCTCTAACTCTTATAGATTTTATAGATCACTAAAGTTAAGGCAGTCTCAATGTACAGTTGCAAAATGAAATGTATACTTACTATACAATTAGAGCTCTCCAAAGGAAAATCAATAGTGTTAATGTCACTGTATAATATGTGCTAAACTCTTTTTTTTTTTCAAGAAAGAAGGATGATTGTGAAAGTCCAGGGCTCTTTCTCATATGATCCATCTAACAATGACAAGTTGGTAGGACAAACATGCTAGCTACTCCCAAGCCTGGTTGTCGTAGAGCACTTTGTAGAAATATTAATGACATCCTGGACAAATTCCAGGAAATCCCACAGTCATTGTCTCCAGCAGGAGGACCACTCATGCTAAATATAGTATTCAATTGCTAAAGCTTAAAGAAGAATTAAGATTATAGTGGTTTGTAGCAAAGAATGCATTTTCTGTTTTTGGTAAGAAGTAGGTTGGCACATGGCTAATAAAATTGTTCAAGAAAGAAATTGTCAGCATTTGTAGTGTCATAATGATGTCGACCCTAATAATGTTTTGTTTCACTTACATTGCTTCTTTTTTTAGAACAGGATCTAACCATGTAGCCAAGACTAGCCTAGATCTCCAATTGTTTCTATTTCAATCTCTAAAATGCTGAGATTATAGTCCTATGCTATTATGCCTTGCTAGTGCTAGAAAATCAATAGGTAAATAAAAGGATATCAGAATAAGCATATTTGTTCAAGAACACAGAATAGGAGGAATAGTTAAGAGATTGTAGAATGATTGTTTCTGAGAAGGAGCAACCCAGGATTGGGAGCTGTGGAGTGTCTAATGTGACAGTTCTGAATATATACTCCAAGAGGCTCTAAGTGTGTTTTTGGCACATTTGTATATTGCCTACTTTACTTCCTTTTCAGGATAAAAGGTATGGATATAGTTTGTCTGCCAACACTGCTGGTCATTTTGAGGCCTTCTATGGAAAGTGAGACCATGCATAAGGTGACACAGAAAGTGTAGTTTCAAAGTATTTAATTGACTTTAGAAAATGATAATGTACAAGTGAAGGAAGTTGGGGTTGCTTTGGATTCAGGGAATTCAGTGGAATGGGGAGAGTAGAGCTTCAGCAAGACAAGTGGGTGTGTGGCCCAGAGGAACCCAGAGACAAGGTATCTTAGAGTTGCAGGACTTTGTATCTATTTCTGACTCTTGACTTTCTCCACCCAACACTGCACCATGCAGTTTCTGCAAAGAGCCTTGCCTTGGTAGAAGTGTATCCAAAACCAGTCAAGGGTGGTTTGAAAGCAGGCAGTATGTCCTTTCTAGCAGTGGCAGAATTGAGAAACAGTTTTGAAATTTACAAATGGACAAGTAATTTCCAGTTTTCACCAAGTAGCAGAGTTCTTCATCTTTGTTCCTCATTCTTTGTTTACGTCTTTGTTCTCCATAGCAAGATTTCTGCTTCCCCATCACACTCAAGTAAAGATATCTCATTTCCTCTCTCTGAAAACAAAATGATTTGTCAATCAGTACACAAGGGGTACTACCAACATGTTGGGACTCCTTACTCTTAGTGAAGTTCAGAGAATTTACTTTTGCAATGGTCCCAGGATTGAGAGAACTCTGCTCAAAGGTGCTTGAATATATATATATATATATATATATATATATATGTATGTATATGTGTGTGTGTATGTATGTATGTGTGTGTATGTATGTATGTATGTATGTATGTATGTATGTATGTATGTATGTATATCACTTAATTCAAAGTGTTTGGTACTGACCATGACCTTAGTTTAGAGAATATATTCCTAGAGTAGTTGTTGGGTCAGAATCCTAGACATATAGACAGTTCTTTCCAACTTCTGTTCACAAAGACCCATTGTGGAAAAATACCAGATACCGAATGCCATACACAAACCCAAAATGCCATGCTCAGTATTACATGAAATCAAATGAATGTCTGAATTGTATGCACTCTTCTTCTTAATCTGACTCCAACAATGAGTTTTCTTTCTAAAACTTAAGCCCACTCGTATCCTGTTGAACTCTCTTGCTGCCCCTTGGGCCTCTTCAGCCAGTCATCACTTACTAATTGGTTTCCATTTTCATGGTGTATGCTGCTTTGGTCAATTACACAAGTTTTGACTTGTATACTACTAAATAACTGTCCCATTTAAAAATCTCTTATTGCACTGAAATATTGTGTATGTTTACATAATTTTTAAATGATCATAAATGTATAAATAAAGGAGTCCCTTTATTGCACCAATACAGATACAATCACCACTTATATCATAGTGTTATTTATTTTAACCTCTCAGTAACCCTTGGGGATAGCATTGAGGCTCATTTGGTAGAATACTTATCTAACATGCAAAAAGTTCTGGATTGGATCACTAACATTTAATAAACAGGAATCATTATACATGACTGTAATCCTATAAGTCAGGTAGTAGAGGCAGGGGGATCAGAAGTTTAAGGTCTTCCTTTACTATATAGCGAGTTTGATGCTAATCTGGTCTCTCTCTCTCTCTCTCTCTCTCTCTCTCTCTCTCTATATATATATATATATATATATATATATATATATATATATATTTAAGTAGCCCCAGTAACAATGTCTCTATTACAAATGCCATATTCATTTAAAGATGACTTATTATTTTTATATGTATATGTTGTCTCCATGAGTGTGTGCCTATGAATACAGGTTCCCTTGGGGTCCAGAAGAGGTTGTTATAACACCAGGATCTAGAGACACAGATAGCTATCCACCACTCAGTATGGGCACTGGGACCTGAACTTGGGTTGTCTACAAAAGCAATAAGAACTCTTAACCATCAACCCATCTCGCCAGCCCCTATATTTTTAAAATTGGTTTTTTATCCAATAATATATGCTCATTATAGATAAAATCACTGATGTTCTGTCATTTAATGATTCCATTCAGTAGATGTTTTGCTCATTTTATGTATAAATTAATATTTTGTGTTATAAATCATAGGTTTATATTATTTAGTGACATATTTTATCATGAAAATGGAATAAACAAATTTTTTAGAACAACTCAGCAAAATAAAATTCTAGTTTATTGTTGGACATTGTTTCACACATACATCAAACAGGCCAAAAAATAAATAAATAAACAGCAACTTCATAGACAAAAAAAAAGGGAAAAAATCTTTTTATCTTTGGCCTTTTTAACCATCTCATATAAACCAACTACTTATAGTACAGCTAGGTACACACACAAAAAAAGTTACTGGAATGCTCAGAATAAGATTATTTTGTTGTTGTTGTTGTTTTTTAACGAGGTTTTTTTTTTTTCCTCCTTTGAGCGTATAATGAACATGGTCACACCACAAGTAAAGTCTGAAGTAGGACAGAAAATGCTCTGAAGACTGGATTGGTCACCCGTTATCATTATAAATGGCTGACCCCTAACAATATGTACAAAAATATAAAATGTAAATTAAAATTACAAATTTTCCTTTTAGAGTATTTTTAAGAAAAAAAGCAGGTCCTGGGAAGTTCTGGTTCTTTTCTCCTCCCTTGTTGCCAATTCATGTTGTGGTTTTGGTGGGGTGGTGGAGAGCGCACATCTGTGGGTGGCACAGCCCGCAGTGGGTGGGCGGGGCCTGCTTCTCTAGTGGAAGGTGACCACGTTTAAATTCTGAGACCGGAAGTGGAGGGTGAATATGTCACCGTGTGTAAGGTTAGCTTTTCATTTTGCTGTCTAGTCCTCCTCATCAGTCTTCTGCTTCTTGGTGTCAACATCATCATCCTGATCGTCCTGAGCTACCCGCTTGCCCATAGGAGCCTCAGCTTCCTCATCTTCATCTCCATCCTCTTCCTCACCATCACCTTCCTCCTCCTCCTCCTCTTCATCTACCTCATTGTCAGCCTCGTGCTCCCCATTTTCCTCATTTTGAGCGTTCCCATTGGCAGGTGGATCTCTTCCATTCTCTGCCTCTTCCACAACTTCCTTCTTCTCCTTCAAGTCCTTGGTGGTGATCTTGGAGCTGATGTCCACTGCTGCGTCTGACATGGTGGGGCACGCTGGTGGTCTGATACTGCTAGTAAGGAATTAGTTGAGTTTCGAAGACTCTGGCGAGAAAGCTGCCTGAGTCCGCATTGGAGGAGATGGTGGGCGGCGATGGGCGGCGAAGGTGGCTGCAGTGAGCAGGGAGCACGACCCGGGAACAATGCAAAGATGGCTTTTCCGAACAGCCAGAGGGGCCACAAATTGTTAATTAGCCTTCATGAAATGCAAAACTTTAAACTTAGTAAAATGTTAAAACAAATGTTAGAGTCCTTTTATGTGTTTGATTCTGCACAGTAAATTTTGTTATCAAAACATCTCTTTTAGTAGGAATGATGTATTTAAAAGATGTCCATAGACAAGGCTGCCCACTCTCTCCCTACTTATTCAATATAGTTCTTGAAGTTCTAGCCAGAGCAATCAGACAACAAAAGGAGGTCAAGGGGATACAGATCGGAAAAGAAGAAGTCAAAATATCACTATTTGCAGGTGATATGATAGTATATTTAAGTGATCCCAAAAGTTCCACCAGAGAACTACTAAAGCTGATAAACAACTTCAGCAAAGTGGCTGGGTATAAAATTAACTCAAATAAATCAGTAGCCTTCCTCTACACAAAAGAGAAACAAGCCGAGAAAGAAATTAGGGAAACGACACCCTTCATAATAGACCCAAATAGTATAAAGTACCTCGGTGTGACTTTAACAAAGCAAGTAAAAGATCTGTACAATAAGAACTTCAAGACACTGAAGAAAGAAATTGAAGAAGTCCTCAGAAGATGGAAAGATCTCCCATGCTCATGGATTGGCAGGATTAATATAGTAAAAATGGCCATTTTACCAAAAGCAATCTATAGATTCAATGCAATCCCCATCAAAATACCAATCCAATTCTTCAAAGAGTTAGACAGAACAATTTGCAAATTCATCTGGAATAACAAAAAACCCAGGATAGTTAAAACTATCCTCAACAATAAAAGGACTTCAGGGGGAATCACTATCCCTGAACTCAAGCAGTATTACAGAGCAATAGTGATAAAAACTGCATGGTATTGGTACAGAGACAGATAGATAGACCAATGGAATAGAATTGAAGACCCAGAAATGAACCCACACACCTATGGTCACTTGGTTTTTGACAAAGGAGCCAAAACCATCAAATGGAAAAAAGATAGCATTTTCAGCAAATGGTGCTGGTTCAACTGGAGGTCAACATGTAGAAGAATGCAGATCGATCCATGCTTATCACCCTGTATAAAGCTTAAGTCCAAGTGGATCAAGGACCTCCACATCAAACCAGACACACTCAAACTAATAGAAGAAAAACTAGGGAAGCATCTGGAACACATGGGCACTGGAAAAAATTTCCTGAACAAAACACCAATGGCTTATGCTCTAAGATCAAGAATCGACAAATGGGATCTCATAAAACTGCAAAGCTTCTGTAGGGCAAAGGACACTGTGGTTAGGACAAAACGGCAACCAACAGATTGGGAAAAGATCTTTACCAATCCTACAACAGATAGAGGCCTTATATCCAAAATATACAAAGAACTCAAGAAGGTAGACCGCAGGGAGACAAATAACCCTATTAAAAAATGTTGTTTTAGTGCTAAACAAAGAATTCACAGCTGAGGAATGCCGAATGGCTGAGAAACACCTAAAGAAATGTTCAACATCTTTAGTCATAAGGGAAATGCAAATCAAAACAACCCTGAGATTTCACCTCACACCAGTGAGAATGGCTAAGATCAAAAACTCAGGTGACAGCGGATGCTGGCGAGGATGTGGAGAAAGAGGAACACTCCTCCATTGTTGGTGGGATTGCATACTGGTACAACCATTCTGGAAATCAGTCTGGAGGTTCCTCAGAAAATTGGACATTGAACTGCCTGAGGATCCAGCTATACCTCTCTTGGGCATATACCCAAAAGATGCCCCAACATATAAAAAAGACACGTGCTCCACTATGTTCATCGCAGCCTTCTTTATAATAGCCAGAAGCTGGAAAGAACCCAGATGCCCTTCAACAGAGGAATGGATACAGAAAATGTGGTACATCTACACAATGGAATATTACTCAGCTATCAAAAACAATGAGTTTATGAAATTCGTAGGCAAATGGTTGGAACTGGAAAATATCATCCTGAGTGAGGTAATCCAATCACAGAAAAACACACATGGTATGCACTCATTGATAAGTGGTTATTACCCCAAATGCTTGAATTACCCTAGATGCCTAGAACAAATGAAACTCAAGACAGATGATCAAAATGTGAATGCTTCACTCCTCCTTTAAAAGGGGAACAAGAATACCCTTGGCAGGGAATAGAGAAGCAAAGATAAAAACAGACACAGAAGGAACACCCATTCAGAGCCTGCCCCACATCTGGCCCATGCATATACAGCCATCCAATTAGACAAGATGGATGAAGCAAAGAAGTTCAGGCCGACAGGAGCCGGATGTAGATCTCTCCCAAGAGACACAGCCAGAATACAGCAAACACAAAGGCGTATGCCAGCAGCAAACCACTGAATTGAGAATAGGACCCCCATTGAAGGAATCAGAGAACGAACTGAAAGAGCTTGAAGGGGCTCGAGACCCCATATGTACAACAATGCCAAGCAACCAGAGCTTCCAGGGACTAAGCCACTACCTAAAGACTTATACATGGATTGACCCTGGACTCTGACCTCATAGGTAGCAATGAATATCCTAGTAAGAGCACCAGTGGAAGGGGAAGCCCTGGGTCCTGCTAAGACTGAACCCCCAGTGAACTAGATTGTTGGGGGGAGGGCGGCAAAGGGGGGGAGGATGGGGAGGGGAACACCCATAAAGAAGGGGAGGGGGGAGGGGGATGTTTGCCCGGAAACCGGGAAAGGGAAGAACACTCGAAATGTATATAAGAGCTCTGCACCCAAATCCCGTGGGAGGGAGCGCTAAACCTTCAGAGAGGCAGACAAGCCTGGGAAACCAGAAGAGACTGCTCTCTGCACAAACACATCGCGGACGCCAGAGGAAAACACCAAAGGCCATCTGGAACCCTGGTGCACTGAAGCTCCCAGAAGGGGCTGCACAGGTCTTGCTGGTTGCTGCCGCCGCAGAGAGCCCGTGGGCAGCACCCCGCGAGCGAACTTGAGCCTCGGGACCACAGGTAAGACCAACTTGTATGCTGCAAGTGACCTGCTTGGTGAACTCAAGACACAGGCCCACAGGAACAGCTGAAGACCTGTACAGAGGAAAAACTACACGCATGAAAGCAGAACACTCTGTCCCCATAACTGGCTAAAAGAAAACAGGAAAACAGGTCTGCAGCATTCCTGACACACAGGCTTATAGGACAGTCTAGCCACTGTCAGAAATAGCAGAACAAAGTAACACTAGAGATAATCTGATGGCGAGAGGAAAGCGCAGGAACCCAAGCAACAGAAACCAAGACTACATGGCATCATCGGAGCCCAATTCTCCCACCAAAACAAACATGGAATGTCCAAACACACCAGAAAAGCAAGATCTAGTTTCAAAATCATATTTGATCATGATGCTGGAGGACTTCAAGAAAGACGTGAAGAACTCCCTTAGAGAAACACAGGAAAACATTAATAAACAAGTAGAAGCCTACGGAGAGAAATCGCAAAAATGCCTGAAAGAATTCCAGGAAATCATAAATAAACAAGTAGAAGCCCATAGAGAGGAGACACAAAAATCCATGAAAGAATATCAGGAAATCATAAATAAACAAGTAGAAGCCCATAGAGAGGAGTCACAAAAATCCCTGAAAGAATTCCAGGAAAACACAATCAAACAGTTGAAGGAATTAAAAATGGAAATAGAAGCAATCAAGAAAGAACACATGGAAACAACCCTGGATATAGAAAACCAAAAGAAGAGACAAGGAGCTGTAGATACAAGCTTCACCAACAGAATACAAGAGATGGAAGAGAGAATCTCAGGAGCAGAAGATTCCATAGAAATCATTGACTCAACTGTCAAAGATAATGTAAAGCAGAAAAAGCTACTGGTCCAAAACATACAGGAAATCCAGGACTCAATGAGAAGATCAAACCTAAGGATAATAGGTATAGAAGAGAGTGAAGACTCCCAGCTCAAAGGACCAGTAAATATCTTCAACAAAATCATAGAAGAAAACTTCCCTAACCTAAAAAAAGAGATACCCATAGGCATACAAGAAGCCTACAGAACTCCAAATAGATTGGACCAGAAAAGAAACACCTCCCGTCACATAATAGTCAAAACACCAAACGCACAAAAGAAAGAAAGAATATTAAAAGCAGTAAGGGAAAAAGGTCAAGTAACATATAAAGGCAGACCTATCAGAATCACACCAGACTTCTCGCCAGAAACTATGAAGGCCAGAAGATCCTGGACTGATGTCATACAGACCCTAAGAGAACACACATGCCAGCCCAGGTTACTGTATTCTGCAAAACTCTCAATTAACATAGATGGAGAAACCAAGATATTCCATGACAAAACCAAATTTACACAATATCTTTCTACAAATCCAGCACTACAAAGGATAATAAAGGGTAAAGCCCAACATAAGGAGGCAAGCTATACCCTAGAAGAAGCAAGAAACTAATCGTCTTGGCAACAAAACAAAGAGAATGAAAGCACACAAACATAACCTCACATCCAAATATGAATATAACGGGAAGCAATAATCACTATTCCTTAATATCTCTCAACATCAATGGCCTCAACTCCCCAATAAAAAGACATAGATTAACAAACTGGATACGCAAAGAAGACCCTGCATTCTGCTGCCTACAGGAAACACACCTCAGAGACAAAGACAGACACTACCTCAGAGTGAAAGGCTGGAAAACAACTTTCCAAGCAAATGGTCAGAAGAAGCAAGCTGGAGTAGCCATTCTAATATCAAATAAAATCAATTTTCAACTAAAAGTCATCAAAAAAGATAAGGAAGGACACTTCATATTCATCAAAGGAAAAATCCACCAAGATGAACTCTCAATCCTAAATATCTATGCCCCAAATAAAGGGCACCTACATACGTAAAAGAAACCTTACTAAAGCTCAAAACACACATTGCACCTCACACAATAATAGTGGGAGATTTCAACACCCCACTCTCATCAATGGACAGATCATGGAAACAGAAATTAAACAGTGATGTCGACAGACTAAGAGAAGTCATGAGCCAAATGGACTTAACAGATATTTATAGAACATTCTATCCTAAAGCAAAAGGATATACCTTCTTCTCAGCTCCTCATGGTACTTTCTCCAAAATTGACCATATAATTGGTCAAAAAACGGGCCTCAACAGGTACAGAAAGATAGAAATAATCCCATGCGTGCTATCGGACCAGCACGGCCTAAAACTGGTCTTCAATAACAATAAGGAAAGAATGCCCACATATACGTGGAAATTGAACAATGCTCTACTCAATGATAACCTGGTCAAGGAAGAAATAAAGAAAGAAATTAAAGACTTTTTAGAATTTAATGAAAATGAAGGTACAACATACCCAAACTTATGGGACACAATGAAAGCTGTGCTAAGAGGAAAATTCATAGCGCTGAGTGCCTGCAGAAAGAAACAGGAAAGAGCATATGTCAGCAGCTTGACAGCACACCTAAAAGCTCTAGAACAAAAAGAAGCAAATACACCCAGGAGGAGTAGAAGGCAGGAAATAATCAAACTCAGAGCTGAAATTAACCAAGTAGAAACAAAAAGGACCATAGAAAGAATCAACAGAACCAGAAGTTGGTTCTTTGAGAAAATCAACAAGATAGATAAACCCTTAGCCAGACTAACGAGAGGACACAGAGAGTGCGTCCAAATTAACAAAATCAGAAATGAAAAGGTGACATAACTACAGATTCAGAGGAAATTCAAAAAATCATCAGATCTTACTATAAAAGCCTATATTCAACAAAACTTGAAAATCTGCAGGAAATGGACAATTTCCTAGACAGATTCCAGGTACCGAAGTTAAATCAGGAACAGATAAACCAGTTAAACAACCCCATAACTCCTAAGGAAATAGAAGCAGTCATTAAAGGTCTCCAAACCAAAAAGAGCCCAGGTCCAGATGGGTTTAGTGCAGAATTCTATCAGACCTTCATAGAAGACCTCATACCAATATTACCCAAACTATTCCACAAAATTGAAACAGATGGATCACTACCGAATAACTTCTACGAAGCCACAATTACTCTTATACCTAAACCACACAAAGACACAACAAAGAAAGAGAACTTCAGACCAATTTCCCTTATGAATATCGATGCAAAAATACTCAATAAAATTCTGGCAAACCGAATCCAAGAGCACATCAAAACAATCATCCACCATGACCAAGTAGGCTTCATCCCAGGCATGCAGGGATGGTTTAATATACGGAAAACCATCAACGTGATCCATTATATAAACAAACTGAAAGAACAAAACCACATGATCATTTCATTAGATGCTGAGAAAGCATTTGACAAAATTCAACACCCCTTCATGATAAAAGTCCTTGAAAGAATAAGAATTCAAGGCCCATACCTAAACATAGTAAAAGCCATATACAGCAAACCAGTTGCTAACATTAAACTAAATGGAGAGAAACTTGAAGCAATCTCACTAAAATCAGGGACTAGACAAGGCTGCCCACTCTCTCCCTACTTATTCAATATAGTTCTTGAAGTTCTAGCCAGAGCAATCAGACAACAAAAGGAGGTCAAGGGGATACAGATCGGAAAAGAAGAAGTCAAAATATCACTATTTGCAGATGATATGATAGTATATTTAAGTGATCCCAAAAGTTCCACCAGAGAACTACTAAAGCTGATAAACAATTTCAGCAAAGTGGCTGGGTATAAAATTAACTCAAATAAATCAGTTGCCTTTTCTATACAAAAGAGAATCAAGCCGAGAAAGAAATTAGGGAAACGACACCCTTCATAATAGACCCAAATAATATAAAGTACCTCGGTGTGACTTTAACAAAGCAAGTAAAAGATCTGTACAATAAGAACTTCAAGACACTGAAGAAGGAAATTGAAGAAGACCTCAGAAGATGGAAAGATCTCCCATGCTCATGGATTGGCAGGATTAATATAGTAAAAATGGCCATTTTACCAAAAGCAATCTACAGATTCAATGCAATCCCCATCAAAATACCAATCCAATTCTTCAAAGAGTTAGACAGAACAATTTGCAAATTCATCTGGAATAACAAAAAACCCAGGATAGCTAAAGCTATCCTCAACAATAAAAGGACTTCAGGGGGAATCACTATCCCTGAACTCAAGCAGTATTACAGAGCAATAGTGATAAAAACTGCATGGTATTGGTACAGAGACAGACAGATAGACCAATGGAATAGAATTGAAGACCCAGAAATGAACCCACACACCTATGGTCACTTGATTTTTGACAAAGGAGCCAAAACCATCAAATGGAAAAAAGATAGCACTTTCAGCAAATGGTGCTGGTTCAACTGGAGGTCAACATGTAGAAGAATGCAGATCGATCCATGCTTATCACCCTGTACAAAGCTTAAGTCCAAGTGGATCAAGGACCTCCACATCAAACCAGACACACTCAAATTAATAAAAGAAAAACTAGGGAAGCATCTGGAACACATGGGCACTGGAAAAATTTCCTAAACAAAACACCAATGGCTTACGCTCTAAGATCAAGAATTGACAAATGGGATCTCATAAAACTGCAAAGCTTCTGTAAGGCAAAGGACACTGTGGTTAGGACAAAACGGCAACCAACAGATTGGGAAAAGATCTTTACCAATCCTACAACAGATAGAGGCCTTATATCCAAAATATACAAAGAACTCAAGAAGTTAGACCGCCGGGAGACAAATAACCCTATTAAAAAATGGGGTTCAGAGCTAAACAAAGAATTCACAGCTGAGGAATGCCGAATGGCTGAGAAACACCTAAAGAAATGTTCAACATCTTTAGTCATAAGGGAAATGCAAATCAAAACAACCCTGAGATTTCACCTCACACCAGTGAGAATGGCTAAGATCAAAAACTTAGGTGACAGCAGAATCTGGCAAGGATGTGGAGAAAGAGGAACACTCCTCCATTGTTGGTGGGATTGCATACTGGTACAACCATTCTGCAAATCAGTCTGGAGGTTCCTCAGAAAATTGGACATTGAACTGCCTGAGGATCCAGCTATACCTCTCTTGGGCATATACCCAAAAGATGCCCCAACATATAAAAAAGACACGTGCTCCACTATGTTCATCGCAGCCTTATTTATAATAGCCAGAAGCTGGAAAGAACCCAGATGTCCTTCAACAGAGGAATGGATACAGAAAATGTGGTACATCTACACAATGGAATATTACTCAGCTATCAGAAACAACGAGTTTATGAAATTCGTAGGCAAATGGTTGGAACTGGAAAATATCATCCTGAGTGAGCTAACACAATCACAGAAAGACATACATGATGTGCACTCATTGATAAGTGGCTATTAGCCCAAATGCTTGAATTACCCTAGATGCCTGGAACAAATGAAACTCAAGACGGATGATCAAAATGTGAATGCTTCACTCCTTTAAAAGGGGAACAAGAATACCCTTGGCAGGGAATAGAGAGGCAAAGATTAAAACAGAGACTGAAGGAACACCCATTCAGAGCCTGCCCCACATGTGGCCCATACATATACAGCCACCCAATTAGACAAGATGGATGAATAAAGAAGTGCAGACCGACAGGAGCTGGATGTAGATCGCTCCTGAGAGACACAGCCAGAATACAGCAAACACAGAGGTGAATGCCAGCAGCAAACCACTGAACTGAGAATAGGACCCCCGTTGAAGGAATCAGAGAAAGAACTGGAAGAGCTTGAAGGGGCTCGAGACCCCATATGTACAACAGTGCCAAGCAACCAGAGCTTCCAGGGACTAAGCCACTACCTAAAGACTATACATGGACTGACCCTGGACTCTGACCTCATAGGTAGCAATGAATATCCTAGTAAGAGCACCAGTGGAAGGGGAAGCCCTGGGTCCTGCTAAGACTGAACCCCCAGTGAACTAGACTGGTGGGGGGAGGGCGGCAATGGGGGGAGGGTTGGGAGGGGAACACCCATAAGGAAGGGGAGGGGGGAGGGGCATGTTTGCCCGGATACCGGGAAAGGGAATAACATTCGAAATGTATATAAGAAATACTCAAGTTATTAAAAAAAAAGAAAGTAAGTACAGGAAAATTAATTGGTAAAAGTGCAGCCTGGGTGTAGGAGAAGACACCAGCATTTTGAAAATGCCAGCACCATGAGAAGACCACCAAGAACATGGCGGCAACGGAGTGGAGCGAGTTGGAATGCAGATGAAATGTTGTGTGGGCTGCAGACCGTAGAGCTAAAAAGTGACCAAAGCCCTTTGGAGGACCCCGGAAGACTGCGAGTGGAGCTTAGACATTGGACCCTGCATTACGTACACTGTTGGAAGTTTGGTTTGCTTGATCTGGTTGTGACTGCGCTCTGCATCTCCCATGTTGAAGTGAGATATTATTTATTTTCATTTTGAGGCCTTATAAAAGACCACAATGGAGAGTTTCAAACCCCCCCCCAAATAAATAAATAAATAAATAAAAGATGTTCAGTTCAAAGTAGGAAAATCACATGAAGAAATGTTGGTAAAGCAGAATGAGAAATTACTAGAATAGAAATGAAGCAGAAAGATACAGAGAATATTATTTCTGCAACACTCTGTGTTGGAGTCAACAGAGCAATGTAGTTTCACACACAGAGAGAGAGAGAGAGAGGGAGGGGAGAGGAGAGAGAGAGGGGGGAAGGGAGAAGGGGAGAGGGGGGAGATGGGAAGGGGGAGAGGGAGAGAGAATATAAACCCAAATTGTGTTGTTCAATGATCTGAAGAGTAGAATGGGACTACATTAATGAACTTTATATATCTTATATTTAGATAGAAGCAGTTATTTAGCATGTAACATGCATGGTTAGCGCTGTAACCATATATGTATCTGTAGGATGATACTAAACCTGGTTAAAGTAAAACAAGCCTCTGATAAGAAGCTGAGAAAATCAATCTTTATGTGTTAAAAGTTTATGTGGCATTTTCTTTCTCTTCCTATAACCAAGTATTACCTACTTTTCTAAAAGAAGTTTAAACAATTTTGCTTTCCTAAAAAGTTGTAGAGGGCACTGTGAGCTTAAGTAATGTCCATTCTGTTTTATACAAATCAACACAAGAGTCAGTTTTAGTCAAGAGAGAGCAAAGTGATTACAAACAAGTCTTCTGTGCCCAAGTTAATGTCCTGGTTTTGTTGAAAAGGTGACTTAGTCTCCACCTCAGCTCTTGGCAGGAGCCATCTGGCAGAGGCACCGGGATGGCACCAAAGGACCTTTAAAGTTATGTTGCTCCCTTCTCGTTTTGTAGTTCAGATACTTGTAAATTCACCTGCTGATGCAATAAATTTTCAGAGACATTCCACAAACCATTTACCCAGGTTCCTCAAAATAGTGACAAATTACAGGACCTAAAACAATATCAAACTAAGACACTGACATTAATACAGTAGGCTTAACTCACTCAGATTTCCCAAGTTTTGCTTGAACTCATGTGGATGTGATTGTCTTTGAAACAGGAGGATACCCAGGAGGGAGTGTTATAGGAAATATTTTATTTTCTCAATGCACATTGCTGACCTTGGGAGTATTATAGAAGAAAGGAACATCCACTATGGTTGCTTATCAATGAAACCCATCTATCTATTGACTGGAGGGAAGAGGTCTACACTGCCATAGGTGGAGAGTGGATATTAAGGTTAAAATTGTGGACTCTGTAAGCAAGTAGCTGGATTTGAATCCTGACTTGGCTAAGCAGAAGATGTCAGGAATGGAGCCTTAGGTAAGTTACCTGGAAATGGTAATAATTTCTTAGTTATATACTTTTAAGATTTAAAAACTGATTAAATGGATTTGTCTGGAACCTTGGTGTGAACCTAGTTTTGCCCATTCATGGTGACTATAGATACTCTCAGCCTTCCTTGTTAGCTTATTCCTATTCCTTGTGTCAGCTGCTAATTGTTGTGGATTTGGTCTAATGCTGCTTGTATTATGTTAATATGGGGCCCCAAAATTCCATGAGAATACTCATGTCTGCTTGTAAGGCACTAAAGGAAACCTGTCCCTTGTTTGGTTTGGGATTGATAAAGTTTCCTGGGAAGGGACCAAGGAAGAAGGAGGATGGAGAGAGAACTGCCATGTGGTGAGGAGAGGAGACACTACACCTGAGAGGTGCAGGACACAGAGCGTAGTCACCATGCAGGAGCCAGGGGAGCTTGGCCCAAGAGAACTGCACATTTGGGTCTAGGGCAGCAAAGATGCTATATAGATTTTAGTAAGTAATAACTCAGGAATATTGGAGGGGAGATGGATTAGCCATGTGAAGGTTAGGAAGTGGCCCAGCCATGGAGCTGTTTTAGGCATATCAAAATATAAAGGCTAAGTGTATGTGTCTTTTATTCGGGAATCCAGAACATTGGGGTGGGTGGTGAGGAACTTGCCTCCACTCCCAGGATCAATTGAGTAGATTAATTGGGTACAGCTATAGCTAATATCTAGTAACATTCTCCACCTGTAACCCAAGTTGTGACATTGTGCTAGGTCTCAGGTAGGCAATTCACGCTATCCTTATTGTTCTTTGTGATGAACTCTCCATTTTCACCCTTAGTCCTGTTGCAACCTGTTTGCAGGTACTCCTCTTATCTCAATTCATTTATTAGAGACTCCAACTCCTGATATAAAACCAGGTCTCTCCTAACCCTTTCATCCTTGTCTCTCTGGACATTCTTTGTTCTACTGCAATCTATTTGCAAAAAACCACACCTCTACATGACACTTTACTCAGCAAGACAAAGTTCATTTAAGGTACCAAAATGAGTCACCACAGTCAACTTGCAGCCCTTATCACAATGTGATAGGCAGTTTTAGCTGAAGCAGTATTTCCTTTATAAACTGGGTTGTCTTTGTGTGTGGTGCCTAAATGTTCAGGGTTGGTATTCTGAATGTTTCTTGTACTTCGATAAGTACCTCCTGCGTTGTTTTGCACAGTTTTCTTCTATGATTTTGTTGAAAATATTTTCTGAACCTTTAACTTGAGTTTCTTCTCCTTCCTCTATCCTATTATCTGTAACTTTTGTATTTTTATAGTGTGGTTTGTCAAGAACTAGCCTCAGCTTGGAGAGGTGTTCCTGAGAGAAGGGGTGTCTGTCATTGGCAAAACAGAGGATTTGAAGTCAAATCGGGGGTTACAAGCTGATGGTCAATGTTCTGCTCAAGACAGCTTTCCAGATAGTTCTCTGCTCAAGACAACTTTCTCTGAAATAAAATTGGAAATAATAAAAATTGACGAATCAAACAAAAATCTCAAAGGTAAGTCTCACTAATAGAGTATAACACCTGGAAGAAAGAATTTCAGGCTTTGAAGAAAAGGTAGAAGAAATAGATATCTCAGTCAAACAGAATGTTAAATCTAAAAAAAAAATCAAGCTACAAACAATTGAGGAAATCAGCCATACGATGAAAATACCAAATTTATGGTTAATAGGAATGGAGGAAGGAAAAAAAAACTCAAGTCAAAGGCACGGTAAAGTCATAGAAAAAAATGTCACAAAACCAAATCAGGAGGTACCTATTATGGTAAAAGAAACATTCAAAATATTAATCCTAAACAATTAGGCACCAAACACATGAACTACCAAGCTATAAATCACATATCACACTGTGACTATGATGAATCCATTTTGGTACTTCAGATGAACTTTGTCTTGATAAATAAAGTACCAGTAATGAAATGGGAAACTTCTTGTCACTTCATAGAACTTTCTCCAAAATTGACAACATATTTGGACACAAAGCAAGTCTCAGTGGATACAATAAAATAATGTGCTACATTCTATCTGACTACAATAAATTAAAACCAAATATCAACAAAAACAAAAACAAAAACAGAAACCAAAGAAAGTTTTCAAACTCATTGAAACTGAAAAACTGACTACTGAATGAAAAATGAGTCAAGACAAAATTAAATAGGAAATTAAAAACTTTTTCAGAGTTGAATAAAACTAAAAATGGAAATACAACATATCTAAATACCAAATATTGGACTCAATGAAGGCAGTTCAAGGAAGCAAGGCCATAGTACTACTTACCTATCTACCTACCTACCTACGTATACACACACACACACACACACACACACACACACACAGAGAGAGAGAGAGAGAGAGAGACACAGGAGAGTTATTAACAACTTTGTGGTGCTTCTGAAAGCTCTAGAACAGAAAGAAGAAATAATGTTCAAAAGTAGAGGGGAAGAAATAATCAAACAC